>NW_022589754.1:9540644-9672848 GCF_004348235.1 Phoca vitulina | reverse complement strand
GCTGTACCAACTTGCATTCCCACCAACAGTGTAAGAGGGTTCCCCTTTCTCCACAACCTCTCCAACATTTGTTGTTTCTTGCCCTGTCCATTTTGGCCATTCTAACTGGTGTAAGGTGGTATCTCAGTGTGGTTTTGATTTGAATTTCCCTGATGGCTAATGATGATGAACATTTTTTCATGTGTCTGTTAGCCATTTGTGTGTCTTCTTCAGAGAAGTGTCTTTTCATATCTTCTGCCCATTTTTTGACTTGATTATTTGTTTTTTGGGTGTTGAGTTTGAGAAGTTCTTTATAGATCTTGGATACCAGCCCTTTATCTGTAGTGTCATTTGCAAATATCTTCTCCCATTCTGTGGGTTGCCTCTTTGTTTTGTTGACTGTTTCCTTTGCTGTGCAGAAGCTTTTGATCTTGATGAAGTCCCAAAAGTTCATTTTTGCTTTTGTTTCACTAGCTTTTGGAGATGTATCTTGAAAGACGTTGCTGTGGCCGATGTCAAAGAGGTTACTGCCTATGTTTGGTAGAATTCCCCTGGGAAGCCATCTGGCCCTGGGCTCTTGTTTGTTGGGACATTATTGATTACTGCTTCAATTTCCTTAGTGGTTATGGGTCTTTCCAGGTTTTCTATTTCTTCCTGGTTCAGTTTTGATCGTTTATACGTCTCTAGGAATGCATCCATCTCATCCAGATTATCTAATTTGCTGGCATATGGTTGCTCATAAAATGTTCTTATAATTGTTTGTATTTCTTTGGTGTTGGTTGTGATCTCTCCTCTTTCATTCATGATTTTATTTATTTGGGTCCTTTCCCTTTTCTTTTTGATAAGTCTGGCCAGGGGTTTATCAATCTTATTAATTCTTTCAAAGAACCAGCTCCTAGTTTCATTGATCTGTTCTACTGTTCTTTTGGTTTCTGTTTCATTGATTTCTGCTCTGATCTTTACTGTTTCTCTTCTCCTGCTGGGTTTAGGCTTCATTTGCTGTTCTTTCTCCAGCTCCTTTAGGTGTAGGGTTAGGTTGTATATTTGAGACCTTTCTTGTTTCTTGAGAAAGGCTTGTATTGCTATATACTTTTCTCTTAGGACCGCCTTTGCTGTATCCGAAAGATTTTGAACAGTTGTGTTTTCATTTTCATTTGTTTCCATGAATCTTTTTAATTCTTCTTTAATTCCTGGTTGACCCATTCATTCTTTAGTAGGATGCTCTTTAGCTTCCATGTACTTGAGTTCTTTCCAACTTTCCTCTTGTGATTGAGTTCTAGTTTCAAAGCATTGTGGTCTGAAAATATGCAGGGAATGATCCCAATTTTGGTACTGATTGAGACCTGATTTGTGACCTAGAATGTGATCTATTCTGGAGAATGTTCCATGGGCACTAGAGAAGAATGTGCATTCTGTGGCTTTGGGATGGAATGCTCTGAATATATCTGTGAAGTCGATCTGGTCCAGTGTGTCATTTGAAGTCTTTATTTCCGTGTTGATCTTTTGCTTAGATGATCTGTCCATTTCAGTGAGGGGGTGTTAAAGTCCCCTACTATTATTGTATTGTTGTCAATGTGTTTCTTTGTTTTTGTTATTAATTGGCTTATATAATTGGCTGCTCCCATATTAGGGGCATAGATATCTACAATTGTTAGATCTTCTTATTGGATAGACCCTTTAAGTAAGATATAGTGTCCTTCCTCATCTCTTATTATAGTCTTTGGTTTAAAATCTAATTTGTCTTATATAAGGATTGCCACCCCAGCTTTCTTTTGATGTCCATTAGCATGGTAAATGGTTTTCCACCCCCTCACTTTCAATCTGGAGGTGTCCCTGGGTTGAAAATGAGTCTCTTGCAGACAGCATATCCATGGGTCTTGTTTTTTTATCCCATCTGATCCTCTCTGTCTTTTGATTGGGGCATTTAGCCCATTTACATTCAGGGTAACTATTGAAAGATATGAATTCAGTGCCATTTTATTGCCTGTAAGGTGACTGTTATTGTATACTGTCTCTGTTCCTTTCTGGTCTATGTTACTTTTAGGCTCTCTCTTTGCTTAGAGGACCCCTTTCAATATTTCTTGTAGGGCTGGTTTCGTGTTTGTAAATTCTTTTAGTGTGCTCGCTTCGGCAGCACATATACTAAAATTGTAAATTCTTTTAGTTTTTGTTTGTCCTGGAAGCTTTTTATTTTTTATTTTTATTTTTTTTTAAAGATTTTATTTATTTATTTGTCAGAGAGACAGAACACAAGCAGGGGGAGAGGCAGGCAGAGGGAGAAGCAGGCTCCCCTCCGAGCAAGGAGCCCGATGTGGGACTCGATCCCAGGACCCTGGGATCATGACCTGAGCTGAAGGCAGCCGCTTAACCGACTGAGCCACCCAGGCGTCCCCTGGAAGCTTTTTATCTCTCCTTCTCTTTTCAGTGACACCCTAGCTGGATATAGTATTCTCAGCTGCATATTTTTCTCATTTAGTCCTCTGAATATATCATGCCAGTCCTTTCTGGCCTGCCAGGTGTCTGTGGATAGGTCTGTTGCCAATCTAATGTTTCTATAGCTCTATGTTACAGACCTCTTGTCCTGAGCTGCTTTCAGGATTTTCTCTTTGGCTCTGAGACTTGTAAGTTTTACTATTACATGTCAGGGTGTTGATGTATTTTATAGATTTTGAGGGGGGTTCTCTGTGCTTCCTGGATTTTGATGCCTGTTTCCTTCCCCAAATTAGGGAAGTTCTCTGCTATAATTTGCTCCAATATACCTTCTGCCCTCTCTCTCTTTCTTCTTCTTCTGGGATCCCAATTATTCTAATACTGTTTCATCTTACGGTATCACTTATCTCGAATTCTGCCCTCGTGATCCAGTAGTTGTTTATCTATTTTTCTCAGCTTCTTTATTTTCCATCATTTTTCTTCTATATCACTAATTCTCTCTTCTGCCCCATTTATCCTAGCATTTAGAGCCTACAGTTTTGATTGCACCTCATTAATAGCCTTTTTGATTTCCACTTGGTTAGATTTTAGTTCTTTTATTTCTCCAGAAAGGGTTTCTCTAGTATCTTCCATGCCTTTTTCAAACCAAGCTAGTATCTTTATAATCATCATTGTGAACTCTAGTTCCAACATCTTACTAATGTCCATATTGACTTGGTCCCTGGCAGTTGGTACTGCCTCTTGTTCTCTTTTTTGCAGTGAGTTTTTCCGTCTTGTCATTTTGTCCAGAGGAAAATAAATGAATGAGAGAACAAAATGCTAACAGGGTAACAACGACCCCAGAAACATATACACTAAACAATTCAGAAGAGACCTGAAACTGGGGGAAAAGAAAGGGAAAGAAAGGAAAAAAAAGAATATGATCCAATATGATCAGGCTGGTGAACAGATCAGTGCCACACACTAGATTTTGGGCATATTTTGGTCTGTTAGAAGAAACTGCCTCCCAAAATCTTAAAGATAGATAAACTTATATATGTACAAAAATAAGGGTAACTACAATGAAGGGATGGAATATGACTGTAAAAATGAAAATTATAAAAGATTTTATAAAAGGAATTGATGATAAGAAGTTGGTTGAAAAAAGAAAGAAGAGAAATTTAAAAAAACAAAAAACAAAAAAAAAGGGAGAGAATATGATCAGGCAGGAGACTAAAACAAAGCCATACACTAGAGATTTAGGGTATATTTTGGTCTGTTAGAAGAAACGGTATCCCAAAATTTTAAAGAGAACAACATATATATACCAAAAATAAGGTTAACTACAATGAAGAGATAGAATATGACTCTGAAAACAAAAAATAAAAAAGATTTTTTTAAAAAAAAGATTGATAAGATGTTGGTTGAAAAAGGGAAAAAGAAAAATTCAAAAAATAGAAAAGGAAAAAAGTAAAGAAAATTTAAAAAATTAACTTTGAAAGACTAAAGAATCATGGGGGAAAAAGCCATGAATTCTATGTGCTCTATTCCCCTAGTGCTGGAGTTCTGCCATTCTCATTGATCTGTAAACTTGGTCTTGGCTTGCTGTTCTTGCTGATCTTCTGGGGGAGGGGCCTGTTGCAGTGGTTCTCAAATGTCTTTGCCAGAGGCGGAATTGCCCCGCCCTGCTGGGGCCGGGCTAAGTAATCTGCTCAGGTTTGCTCTCAGGAGCTTTTGTTCCCTGCAAGCTTTTGGTACAGCTTTGAAGGATGAGAAGCCCGGAGGAGCCAAGTGCTCAGGGTCCCACTCCTCAGTGAGCCCCAGAGAAAAACAGTCAATCATTCCCGTCTCCCCGGTCTCCGGCCGCACTCCGTGCTCACCCGGCCTGTGACCAAGCATTTCTATCTCTGGCACAAGACTCCATTTGGAGTCTCCAAACCCAGCAGATTCCTGTGATGCACTCATGCGCCGCTCCTCCTGAGGGAGGTAGAGGAGTCTCCCTGGATCTGCAGTTTGTTGGGTCCCTGCTTGAAGAGTAGTGGCCCGACTGTGTTGCTGATCACAGTTTATGGCAACCCGAGCTGAGAGCCCACTCCTCAGCTCTGTCTCTGGATCCTGCTTCCCCACTCTGATACCTGGAAGCTCTGCCACACTCAGGCACCCCCAGTCTTTCTGTGACCCCGAGGGTCCTGAGACCACACTGTCCTAGCGAGGGTTCCACCCCCGCTTAGCTGAGTGATGTCCCTCAGCAGAGCAGACTTTTAAAAGTTCCAATTTTGTGCTCCACTGCTCTATCACTTGCCAGTAGCCGGTTGACGGAGGCTCCCTCCCCCGTGGTCTATCTTCCTGTATATCACCTCAGATTCACTTCTCCACACGTCCTACCTTCCAGAAAGTGGTCGCTTTTCTGTTCAGAGAGTTGTTGCTATTCTTTTCTTCGATCTCCTGTTGAGTTTGTAGGTGTTCAGAAAGGTTTGATACCTATCTAGCTGAATTCCTGGGACCAGACAGAATTTAGGTCTCCTACTCCTTTGCCATTTTTCTCCCCTAACAAACATTTAAAAAGGAATTAACACCAACCTTTCTGAAATGCTTCCAAAACAATTTGAAAATGAGGAAATAATTTCAAATTCATTTTATGACCAGCATTATCCTGATACTAAAGCAAGGCAAAGATATCACAAGAAAGAAAAATAAAGAAATATATCCCTGATGAATACAGATGTAAAAATATTCAACATATGAAAATCAATGGATGTAATATACTATTAACAGAATGAAGGATAAAAATCACATGATTGTCTTGATAGATACAGAAAACCTGTTTGAAAAAATTCAACACTCTTTCATTAAAAACTTTCAACTAAGTAGGAATGGAAAGTACCTCAACATAATGCAGGCCATATATGGAAAGCTCACAGCTAACATCATACACAAAAGTGGAACTGAAAGATTTTCCTCAAAGACCAGGAAGAAGGCAAAGATACCCAAACAAATGAAAAAACATAACATGTTCATAGACTGGAAGACTAAATATATTGTTAAAATGTCTATACTATGCAATGCAATTTAAAAAGATTCAATGCAGAGGAGGATGCTGGGAAGATGACAGAGTAGGAGAACCCTAGGTTCACCTAGACCCACAGATAAAACTCGATAACACTCACATAAGCATAAATAACCCCCCCCAAAAAATGATCCAAAGACTGGCAGAACAAACTCCACATCTAAAGGTAGAAAAGAGGCCACATAAAAGAAGTTAGGAAGGGCAAAGATGCGGTTAAGAAACAAAATGAAGTATAACTGACTGCAGTAAGGTGAGAGCCAGCGGAAAGAGAAAAGCAAAAAACACTTTCACACCAAGGATCCCTCATGGGGAAGATGAATCCCCATAACATTTGGCTCTGAAAGTGAGGGTGCAAATTTCATGAGTTCTTACAACCAGTGGGACTCAAGTCCTGGAATTCAAAAAAAAATCATCAGGCTTAACTCTGGGATAGCCCAGAGTGGATTAGGAAGCAGAGTCCCCACCCTTAAAGCGGCAACACAACAAACACCCTGCAGAGATACAGTGGGGAGGCAGCAGTTTGAAAAATGCCAAGGGCAGTAGGAAGGAAGAGTGATTTAGTCATCTCAGAGTGTGACCCGGAGAAGTAGGGATCACATGGAGACCCTCTAGCAACAATGGATCTGGCTCATGCCATTTCCCTCTCTGACCCTTCAACATAAACATGGAAACCTGCAAGAAGTTGCCTGGCACCAACACTTGCTACCTAACATACTTAGGCCAGGCCCTATTCCCCAATGCTTTGGGGGATCTGCCTAGTCATGCTTCCCTCAGTCCTGGCACTGTGGGCTCTCTTTCCCAGAAGAGCAGCACAAATTCCACCAACACATCATATCCCAAACCACATGTCCTGCAGGACCTCAGTCTGGCAGTGGCAGTAGCAGTGGTAGCAGGTCTCATTTCACAAATGGCCCAGTGCACATCTTGTTAAAATATGCCACATCTAGCCAGGTACCAAACACTTCCCACAACAGGCAAAGAGAGCCCCTTCAGAAAACTGGACCGAAGGAAAAAGAGTCCAGAACTCCACATTAGGGCATAGGAAAGACACATAGGAGACACTCCCTGAAGCGCCAGATCCTGAGAAATGGGACGTTACACTGCAGGGCGTTACAGGACCTCTTATTCATAAGGTTATTACCTTCAAGAGCAAGAGACATACCTTATTTTCCTAACACAAAGAAACAGACAAAGAGGAATATGTCCCAAATGAAAGAACAGGACAAAATCATAGCAACAGACCTAAGCAAAACAGATGTAAGTAATATGCCTCATAGAAATTTAAAGTAATGATCACAAAAACACTAACTTGACTTGGGAAAAGAGTGGAAGATATCAGTGAGACACTTAACAGATAAAAAAGAACCAAACATATGGACTAAATGCACCAATCAAAAGACATGATATCAAAATGGATTAAAAAAACAAAACACATCAATATGCTTCTTACAAGAGACTCGTTTTAGAACCAAAGACACCTCCATATTAAAGTGAGGAGATAGAAAACCATTTATCATGCTAATGGGCATTAAAAGAAAGCTGGAATAGCCATACTTATATCAGACAAACTACATTTTAAACCAAAGACTAAATCAGAGATGAAGAAGGACACTATATCATAATAAAGGGTTCTATCCAACACAATCATGAAAATGTATTCCCCCAACTTACGAGCACCCAAATATATAAATCAGTTAACAACAAACTTAAAGAAATTCATTGATAATAATACAATAATAGTAGGGGATTTGAACACCTCACACACAGCAATGGACAGATCATCTAAGCAGATCAACAAGAAAACAAGGGCTTTGAATAACACACTGGGCCACATGGACTGAATAGATATATTCAGAGCATTCCATTCTCCAGCATCAGAATACATGTTCTTTTTGGGTGCACATTGGATAGTCTCCAGACTAGATCCCATACTGGGTCACAAATTAGGCCTCAACAAGTACATAAAGATTGAGATCATACCATGCATATTGTCAGAACATAATGCTATAAAACTTGAAGCCAACCACAAGAAAAAATTTCAAAAGACCACAAATACATGGAGGTTAAAGAAGATCCTACTAAAGAATGAATGGGCTAATCAGGAAATTAAAGAATTAAAAAAATATATGGAAGCAAAGGAAAATGAAAACACGACATTACAGAATATTTGGGTTGCAGCAAAGGCAGTCATAAAAGGGAAGTATATAGCAATGCAGGCCTTCTTCAAGAAACAAGAAAAGTCTCAAATATACAACCTGACATTACATGTAAAGGAGCTGGAAAAAGAACAACAAATAAAGCCTGAATCAAACAGAAGGGAAATGATAAAGATTAAAGCAGAAAAAATGATATAGAAATTAAAAAAGAGTAGAACAGATGAATGAAACTAGGAGCTGGTCTTTGAAAGAATTAACAAGATTGATAAACCCCTGGCCAAACTGATTGAAAATAAAAGAAAAAGGACCCAAATAAATGAAATCACAAACAAAAGGAAAAATCATAACCAACACCACAGAAATACAAAACACATATAAAAGAATATTATGAAAAATTATATGCCAACAAACTGGGCGATCTGAAAGATATGTATAAATTCCTAGAAACATATGAACTACTAAAACTCAATCAGGAAGAAATATAAAATGTGAACAGACCAAACACCAGCAAAGAAATTGAATCAGTAATCAAAAATCTCCCAACAAACAAGACTCCAGGGCCAGATGGCTTCCCAAGGGAGTTTTACCAGATATTGAAAGAAGATGAGTACCTATTCTTCTCAAACTGTTCCAAAAAACAGAAATGGAAGGAAAACTTCCACACTCACTCTATGAGGCCAGCATTATGTTGATTCCAAAACCAGACAAATACCCCACTATAAAGGAGAATTACAGACCAATATCCCTGATGAACATGGAGGCAAAAATTCTCAAAAAGATACTAGCAATTTGAATCTAACAGTACATTAAAAGAGTTCTTCACCACGATCAAGTGGGATTTATTCCTGGGCTACTGGCGTGGTTCAATATCCACAAATCAATCAACATGATACACCACATTAATAAAAGAAAGCAAAAGAACCTGAGATCACTTCAATAGATGCATAAAAAGCACTTGACAAAATACAGCATCGTTTTTTGATAAAAAAAAAAAAAAACTCAAGAAAGTAGGGATAGAAGGGACACACACCTCAACATCATAAAGGCCATATACAAAAGACCCAGAGCTAATATAATCCTCAATGGGAAAACCTGAGAGCTTTTCCCCTAAGGTCAGGAACCATGACATGGATGTCTGCTATCATGACTGTTGTTCAACATAGTACTGTAAGTCCTAGCCTCAGTAATGAGACAATAAAAAGAAAGAAAAGGCATCCAAATCATTAAGGAAAAAGTCAAACTTTCACTCTTCACAGACGACCTGATGCTCTACATAGAAAACCCAAAAAAATCCACGAAAAAATTTCTAGAACTGATACATGAATTCAACAAAGTTGCAGGATATAAAATCAATATACAGAAATATGTTGAATGTTTATACACCAAAAATGAAGCAGTAGAAAAAGAAATCAAGGAATCAATCACATTTACAATTGCACAAAAAATCATAAAATACTTAGAAATAAACATAACCAAAGATGTAAAAGATCTGTAAAGACTATAGAACACTTATGAAAGAAATTGAAGAAGACACAAAGAAATGGAAAAACATTCCATGCTCATGGATTGGAAGAAAAAATACTGTTAACATGTCTATACTACCCAAAGCAATGTACACATTTAGTGCAATCTTTATCAAAGAAACACCAGCATTTTTCACAGAGCTAGAACAAACAATTCTAAAATTTATGTGGAACCTCAAAAGATCCTGAATAGCCAAAGTAATGTGGAAAGAGAAAACTAAAGCTGGAGGCATCACAATTCAGATTTAAAGCTGTATTACAAAGCTCTAATCATCAAATAGTATGGTATGGGCATGAAAACAAATACACAGGTCAATGGGATAGAATAGGAAACCCAGAAATGGACCCACAACTATATGGTCAACTAAATTTTGACAAAGCAAGAAAGAATATCCAGTAGAAAAAAAGAGAGTCTCTTCAACAAATGGTGTTCTGAAAACTGGACAACCACATGCAGAAAAATGAAACTGGACTGCTTTCTTACACTATACACAAAAATAAATTCAAAATGGATGAAAGACCTAAATGTGAGACAGGAAACCATCAAAATCCCAGAGGAGAACACAGGCAGCAACCTCTTTGATCTCGGCCATGGCAACTTCCTACAAGACACCTCTCCAGAGTCAAGGGAAACAAATGCAAAAATGAACTATGAGGATTTCATCAAGATAAAAAGCTTTTGCACAACAAAGAAAACAAGAGTTAGGCAAACCATAAAAGACTCTTAAACATAGGGAACAAACTGAGGATTGCTAGAGGGAAGTGGGTGGGGGGATGGGCTAAATGGGTGATTGCCATTAAAGAGGGCACTTAATCCATCTATGAAAAACCCACAGCAAATATCTTTATCAGTGAGGAAAAGCTGAGAGCCTTTCCCTTAAGATCACGACAAGGATGCCCCTCTCACCACTATTGTTCAATATAGACTAGAAGACCTAACAACATCAATCAGACAACAAAAAGAAATAAAAGGTATTCAAATTGGCAAAGAAGAAGTCAAACTCTCTCTCTTCGCAGACGACATGATACTTTATGTGGAAAACCCAAAAGACTCCAGCCCCAAATTACTAGAACTCATCCAGCAATTCAGTAATGTGGCAGGATACAAAATCAATGCACAGAAATCAGTTGCTTTCTTATACACTAACAATGCAACTGTAGAAAGAGAAATTAGAGAAATGATTCCATTTATAGTAGCACCAAAAACCATAAGATAACTTGGAATAAACCTAACCAAAGAGGTAAATGATCTGTACTCTAGGAACTACACAATACTCATGAAATAAATTGAAGAAGACACAAAAAGATGGAAAATCATTCCATGGTTATGGATTAGAAGAATAAACATTGTTAAGATGTCTATGCTACCCAGAGCAAACTATACCTTCAACGCAATCCTGATCAAAGTTCCAACGACATTCTTCAAAGTGCTGGAACAAACAATCCTAAAATTTGTATGGAATCAGAAAAGACCCCGAATCACCAAGGAAATGTTGAAAAAGAAAAACAAAGCTGGGGGCATCACGTTGCCTGATTTCAAGCTATATTACAAAGCCGTGATCACCAAGACAACATGGTACTGGCACAAAAACAGACACATAGAACAAAGGAACAGAATAGAGAGCCCATATGTGGACTCTCAACTCTATGGTCAAATAATCTACAACAAAGCAGGAAAAAAATATGCAATGGAAAAAAGACAGTCTCTTCAGTAAATGGTGCTGGGAAAATTGGAGAGCTATACACAGAAGAATGAAACTCGACCATTCTCTAACACCATACACAAAGATAAACTCAAAATGGATGAAAGACCTCAAATGTGAGACAGGAATCCATCAAAATCCTAGAGGAGAATGGAGGAAGTAACCTCTTCAACATCAGCTACAGCAACTTCTTTCAAGACAGGTCCCAAAAAGCAAGGGAAACAAAAGTGAAAATGAACTTTTGGGACTTAATCACCATAAAAAGCTTCTGCACAGAAAAGGAAATAGTCAACAAAAGAAAGAAGTAACCCATGGAATGGGAGAAGATTTTTGCAAATGACACTACAAAGGGCTGATATCCAAGATCTATAAAGAACTTCTCAAACTCAACACCCAAAAAACAAAATAATCAAGTCAAAAAATGAGCAGAAGATATGAAAAGACACTTCTCTGAAGAAGACACACAAATGGCTAACAGACACATGAAAAAATGTTCATCATCATTAGCCATCAGAGAAATTCAAATCAAAACCACATTGAGATACCACCTTACACCAGTTAGAATGGCAAAAATGGCCAGGGAAAGAAACAACAAATGTTGGAGAGGTTGTGGAGGAAAGGGAACCCTCTTACACTATTGGTGGGAATACAAGTTGGTACAGCCACTTTGGAAAACAGTATGGAGGTGCCTCAAAAAATTAAAAATAGAGCTACCCAATGATCCAGCAATTGCACTACTACGTATTTACCCCAAAGACGAAGATGTAGTGAAAAGAAGGGCCATATACACCCCAATGTTCATAGCAGCAATGACCACAATAGCCAAACTGTGGAAGGAGTTGAGATGCCCTTCAACAGATGAATGGAGAAAGAAGATGTGGTCCATATATACAATGGAATATTACTCAGCCATCAGAAAGGATGAATACCCAACTTTCACATCAACATGGATGGGATTGGAGGAGATCATGCTAAGTGAAATAAACAGAGAAAGTCAATTATCATAAGGTTACACTTATTTGTGGAACATAAGGAATAGCATGGAGGACATTAGAAGAAGGAAGGGGAAAATGAAGGGGGGGAAATCTGAGGGAGAGATGAACCATGAGAGACTATGGACTCCGAGAAACAAACTGAGGGTTTTAGAGGGGAGGGGGTGAAGGGATGGGTTACCCCAGTGATGGGTATTAAGGAGGGCACGTATTGCATGGAGCCCTGGGTGTTATATGCAAACCATGATTCCTGGAACACTACATCAAAAGCTAATGATGGGGAGAGGAGCAAGATGGCAGAGGGCTAGGAGACCTAAATTTCATCTGGTCCCAGGAATTCAGCTAGATAGGTATCAAACCATTCTGAACACCTACGAACTCAAAAGGAGATCGAAGAAAAGAATAGCAGCAACTCTCTGAACAGAAGAACGACCACTTTCTGGAAGGTAGGACGTGCGGAGAAGTGTATCCGAGGCGATATTTGGGAAGATAGACCTCAGGGTAGGGAGCCGACTACCAGCAAGTGATAGAGCAGTGGAGCACAAATTTGGAATGTTTAGAAGTCGGCTCTGATGAGGGATGTTGCTCCAGTGGCTCAGCAGGGGGTGGAACCCTTGCTGGGACAGTGTGGTCTCAGGACCCTCAGGGTCACAGAAAGACAGGGGTACCTGAGTGTGGCAGTGCTCCCAGGTATCAGAGCGGGGGAGCTGGCTGCAGAGATGGAGCCAAGGAGTGGGCTGTCAGCTTGGGGTTGCCATAAACTGTGATCAGCAGCACAATCAGGCCACTACTCTTCGAGCAGGGACCCAACAAGCTGCAGATCTGGGGAGACTCCGCTTCCTCCCCCAGGAAGAGCGGCGCATGAGTGCACTGCAGGAATGTGCTGGGTTTGGAGACCAAACGGGGTCTTGTGCCAGATATAGAAACGCTCAGTCACAAGCCGGGTGAGCACGGAGTGTGGCTGGAGACTGGGGAGACAGGAGTGATTGACTGCTTTTCTCTGGGGGCTCGCTGAGGAGTGGGGCCCCGAGTTCTTCGCTCCTCCAAGGAGGAGATTGGGAAGCCGCCATTTTCCTTCTCATCCTCCAAAGCTATACAGAAATCTTTCAGGGAACAAAAGCTACCGAGAGCAAACCTGAGCAGATTACTTAGCCCGGCCCCTGGCAAGGGCAGGGCAATTCTGCCTCAGGCAAAGACATTTGAGAATCACTGCAACAGGCCCCTCCCCCAGAAGATCAGCAAGAACAGCCAGCCAAGACCAAGTCTACCGATCAATGGTTTTTTTCCCCATGATTCTTTAGTCTTTCAAAGTTAATTTTTTTAATTTTCTTTTTTTTCTTTTCTATTTTTTTTAATTTTTCTTTTTCCCTTTTTCAACCAAAATTTTATCAATCCCTTTTTTAAAAAATCTTTTTTATTTTTCATTTCTAGAGTCATATCCTATCCCTTCATAGTAGTTAACCTTGTTTTTGGTATATATATATATATATATATATAAGATGTCCTTGCTTTAAAATTCTGGGATACGGTCTCTTCTAACAGACCAAAATATACCCTAAATCTCTAGTGTATGGCTTTGTTCTAGTCTCCTGCCTGATCACATTCTCTCCCCCCCTTTTTCTATATACTTTTCTTGCTTTTTTCAACCAACTTCTTATCTTATCAATTTCTTTTATAAAATCTTTTATAATTTTCATCTTTACAGTCATATTTCATCCTTTCATCATATTTACACTTACTTCTGTACATATATAAGTTTTTCTTTCGTTAAAATTTTGGGAGGCAGTTTCTTCTAACAGACCAAAATACCCTCAAAATCAAGTGTGTGGCACTGATCTATGCAACAGACTGATCATATTTGATCATATTCTTTTTTCTTTTGTTTCTTTGTTTGTTTGTTTTTATCTTTTTCTTTTCATTTTTTTTCTTTCATTCCCTTTCTTTTCCCCCAGTTTCAGGTTGCTTCTGACTTGTTTAGTGTATATTTTTCTGGGGTCGTTGTTACCCTGTTAGCATTTTGTTCTCTCATTCATTTATTCTCCTCTGGGCAAAATGACAAGACAGAAAAAATCACCTCAAAAGAAAGAACAAGAGGCAGTACAAACTGCCGGGACATAATCAATAAGGACGTTAGTAGATATTGGAACTAGAGTTCAGAATGAGGATTTTAAAGATACTAGCTGGGCTTGAAAAAAGCATGGAAGATACTAGAGAACCCTTTCTGGAGAAATAAAAGAACTAAAATCTAACCAAGTGGAAATCAAAAAGGCTATTAATGAGGTGCAATAAAAAATGGAGGCTTTAACTGCTAGGATAAATGAGGCAGAAGAGAGAATTAGTGATATAGAAGGCCAAATGATGGAAAATAAAGAAGCTGAGGAAAAGAGATAAACAACTACTGGATCAGGAGGGGAGAATTCGAGAGATAAGTGATACCATAAGATGAAACAATATTAGAATAATTGGGATCCCAGAAGAAGAAGAAAGAGAGAGAGGGGCAGAAGAAATATTGGAGCAAATTATAGCAGAGAACTTCCCTAATTTGGGGAAGGAAACAGGCATCAAAATCTGGAGGCACAGAGAACCCCCCTCAAAATCAATAAAAATAGGTCAACACCCCGACATCTAATAGTAAAATTTACGAGTCTCAGAGCCAAAGAGAAAATCCTGAAAGGAGCTCGAGAGTAGAGATCTGTAACCTACAATGGTAGAAACATTAGATGGGCAACAGACCTATCCACAGAGACCTGGCAGGCCAGAAAGGACTGGCATGATATATTCAGAGCACTAAATGAGAAAAATATGCAGCCAAGAATACTATATCCAGCTAGGCTGTCACTGAAAAGAGAAGGAGAGATAAAAAGCTTCCAGGACAAACAAAAACTAAAAGAATTTACAAACACGAAACCAGCCCTACACGAAATATTGAAAGGGGTCCTGTAAGCAAAGAGAGAGCCTAAAAGTAACATAGACCAGAAAAGAATAAAGACACTATACAGTAACAGTCACCTTACAGGCAATACAGTGGCACTGAATTCATATCTTTCAATACTTACCCTGAATGTAAATGGGCTAAATGAGCCAATAAAAAGACACAGGGGATCAGATTGGATAAAAAAAACAAGACCCATCGATATGCTGTCTGCAAGAGACTCATTTTCGACCCAGGAACACCTACGGATTGAAAGTGAAGGGGTGGAAAACCATTTACCATGCTAATGGACATGAAAAGAAAGCTGGGGTGGCAATTCTTACCTGAGACAAATTAGATTTAAACCAAAGACTATAATAAGAGATGAAGAAGGACACTATGTCCTACTTAAAGCGTCTATCCAACAAGATCTAACAACTGTAGATATCTATGCCCCTAATATGGGAGCAGCCAATTATATAAGCCAATTAAAAACAAAAACAAAAAAACATATCAACAACAATACAATAATAGTAGGGGACTTTAAAACCCCTCTCACTGAGATGGACAGATCATCTAAGCAAAAGATCAACACGGAAATAGACTTCAAATGACACACTGGACCAAATGGACTTCACAGATACATTCAGAGCATTCCATCCCAAAGCAACAGAATACACATTCTTCTCTAGTGCCCATGGAACATTCTCCAGAATAGATCACATCCTAGGTCACAAATCAGGTCTCAACCAGTACCAAAATTGGGATCATTCCCTGCATATTTTCAAACCACAATGCTTTGAAACTAGAACTCAATCACAAGAGGAAAGTCAGAAAGAATTCAAATACATGGAGGCTAAAGAGCATCCTACTAAAGAATGAATGGGTCAAACAGGAAATTAAAGAAGAATTTAAAAAAATCATGGAAACAAATGAAAATGAAAACACAGCTGTTCAAGATCTTTGGGATACAGCAAAAGCAGTCCTAAGAGGACAGTATATAGCAATACAAGCCTTTCTCAAGAAACAAGAAAGGTCTCAAATACACAATCTAACCCTATACTTAAAGGAGCTGGAGAAAGAACAGCAAATAAAGCCTAAACCCAGCAGGAGAAGAGAAACAGTAAATATCAGAGCAGAAATCAATGAAATAGAAGCCAAAAGAACAGTAGGACAGATCAACGAAACTAAGAGCTGGTTCTCTGAAAGAATTCATAAGATTGATAAACTCCTGGCCAGACTTATCAAAAAGAGAAGAGAAATGACCTAAATAAATAAAATAATGAATGAAAGAGGAGGGATCACAACCAACACCAAGGAAATATAAACAATTATAAGAACATATTATGAGCAACTCTATGCCAGCAAATTAGACAATCTGGGAGAAATGGATGCATTCCTAGAGATGTATCAACTACCAAAACTGAACCAGGAAGAAATAGAAAACCTGAACAGACCTATAACCACTAAGGGAATTGAAGCAGTACTCAAAAATCTCCCAACAAACAGAAGCCCAGGGCCAAATGGCTTCCCACGGGAATTATACCAAACATTTAAAGAAGAATTAATACCTATTCTTCTGAAACTGTTCCAAAAAATAGAAATGGAAGGAAAACTTCCAAAGTCGTTTTATGAGGCCACCATTACCTTGATCCCAAAACCAAACAAAGACCCCATCAAAAAGGAGAATTACAAACCAATACCCTGATGAACATGGATGCAAAAATTCTCACCAAAATACTAGCCAATAGGATCCAACAGTACATTAAAAGGATTATTCACCACGACCAAGTGGGATTTATCCCTGGGCTGCAAGGTTGGTTCAACATCCGCAAATCAATCAATGTGATACAATACATTAGTAAAAGAAAAAACAAGAATCATATGACCCTCTCAATAGATGCAGAAAAAGCATTTGACAAAGTACAGCATCCTTTCTTGATTAAAACTCTTCAGAGTATAGGGATAGAGGATATATACCTCAAGATCATAAAAGCCATGTATGAAAAACCCACAGCAAATATCATTCTCAATGGGGAAAAACAAAGAGCTTTCCCCCTAAGGTCAGGAACATGGCAGGGATGTCCACTCTCACAACTGCTATTCCACATAGTACTAGAAGTCCAAGCCACAGCAATCAGACAACAAAAAGAAATAAAAGGCATCCGAATCAGCAAAGAAGAAGCCAAACTCTCACTCTTTGCAGATGATATGATACTTTATGTGGAAAACCCAAAAGACTCCACCCAAAACTGCTAAAACTCATACAGGAATTCAGTAAAGTGGCAGGATATAAAATTAATGCACGGGAATCAGTGGCATTCCTATACACCAACAACAAGACAGAAGAAAGAGAAATTAAGGATTCGATCCCATTTACAATTGCACCCAAAACCATAAGATACTTAGGAATAAATCTAACCAAAGAGGCAAAGAATCTGTACTCAGAAAACTATAAAATACTCATGAAAGAAATTGAGGAAGACACAAAGAAATGGGAAAACGTTCCATGCTCATGGATTGGAAGAACAAATATTGTGAAGATGTCAATGCTACCTAGAGCAATCTACACATTCAATGCAATCCCTATCAAAATACCATCAACTTTTTTCAAAGAAATGGGACAAATAATCCTAAAATTTGTATGGAACCAGAAAAAACCCCGAATAGCCAGAGGAATGTTTAAAAAGAAAATCAAAGCTGGTGGCATCACAATTCCGGACTTCAAGCTCTATTACAAAGCTGTCATCATCAAGACAGTATGGTACAGGCACAAAAACAGACACATAGATCAATGGAACAGAATAGAGAGCACAGAAATGGACCCTCAACTCTATGGTCAACTAATCTTCGACAAAGCAGGAAAGAATGTCCAATGGAAAAAAGACAGTCTCTTCAACAAATGGTGTTGGGAAAATTGGACAGCCACATGCAGAAGAATGAAACTGGACCATTTCCTTACCCCACACACAAAAATAGACTCAAAATGGATGAAAGACCTAATGTGAGACAGGAGTCCATCAAAATCCTAGAGGAGAACACAGGCAGCAACCTCTTCAACCTCATCCGCAGCAACTTCTTCCTGGAAACATCACCAGAGGCAAGGGAAGCAAGGGCCAAAATGAACTATTGGGACTTCATCAGGATAAACCTTTTGCACAGCAAAGGAAACAGTCAACAAAACCAAAATAATAATAATATAATAACAGAATAATAAAATATAATAACAGAATAATAAAAACTGACAGAATGGGAGAAGATATTTGCAAATGACATATCAGATAAAGGGCTAGTATCCAAAATCTATAAAGAACTTCTCAAAGTCAACACCCAAAGAACAAATGATCCAATCAAGAAATGGGCAGAAGACATGAACAGACATTTTTCCAAGGAAGACATCCAAATGGCCAATAGACACATAAAAACGTGTTCAACATCACTCAGCATCAGGGAAATCCAAATCAAAACCTCAATGAGATACCACCTCACACCAGTCATAATGGCTAAAATTAACAAGTCAGGAAATGGCAGATATAGGCGAGGATGCAGAGAAAGTGGAACCCACCTACACTGTTGGTGGGAATTCAAGCTGGTGCAGCCACTCTGGAAAAGAGTATGGAGGTTCCTCAAAAAGTTGAAAATAGAGCTACCCTATGACTCAGCAATTGTATTACTGGGTATTTACCCCAAAGATATAAACGTAGTGATCTGAAGTGGTATGTTCACCCCAATGTTTATAGCAGCAATGTCCACAATAGCCAAACTATGGAAAGAGCCAAGATGTCCATCAACAGATGAATGGATAAAGAAGAGGTGGTATAAATATATACAATGGAATAGTATGCATCCATCAAAAAAAATGAAATCTTGCCATTTGCCATGATGTGGATGGAACTAGAGGGTATTATGCCAAGCGAAATAAATCAATCAGGGAAAGACAAGAATAATATGATCTCACTGATATGAGGAATTCTTAATCTCAGGAAACAAACTGAGTGTTGCTGGAGTGGTGGGGGGTGGGAAGGATAGGGTGGTTGGGGGATGGACTTTGGGGAGGGTAGGTGCTATGGTGAGCACTGTGAATTGTGTAAGACTGATGAATCCCAGACCTATACCTCTGAAACAACTAATACATTATATGTTAAAAAAAAAAAAAAAAGAAGATAGTAGGAAGGGAAAAATGAAGGGGGGGAATCGGAGGGGGAGAAGAACCATGAGAGACTATGGACTCTGAGAAACAAACTGAGTGTTTTAGAGGGGATGGGGGTAGGGGGATGTGTTAGCTGGGTCATGGGTATTAAGGAGGGCATGTATTGAATGGAGCACTGGGTGTTATATGCAAACAATGAATCATGGAATACTACATCAAAAACTAATGATGTAATGTATGATGACCAACATAACATAATAAAGTTAAATTAAAAAAAAACTTATGATGTACTGTATGGTGACTAAAATAACATAATAAAATAAAATAAATAAATAAAGAAGGCACTTATTTTGATGAACCCTCAGTGTTATATGTAAGTGATGAATCCCTGGGTTCTATTCCTGAAACTAATACTACACTATATGTGAACTAACATGAATTTAAATAAAATGGTGGAGAAACAAAAAGAATCAATCAGAGATGAAGAACACAATAAATGAAATTAAAAACACACTAGATGGAAGAAATAGCAGACTAGATGAGGCAGAGGGACAAATTAGCAACCTAGAAAACAGAATAATAAAAACTAATCAAGCTGAGCAAGTAAGAGAAAAAACAATTATTCAAATTGTAAATTGTCTTAGGGAACTCAGTGACTCCATCAAGCATAATGACATTCCCACTATAGGGATGCCAGAAGAAGAGAAGAGGAGGAAGAAAGTATATTTAAAGAAGTAATGGATGAAAACTTCCCTAATCTGGGGAAGGAAGTTGATACCAGATGCATGAGGCACAGAGATCCCCCAAAAAGCCACCCCAAGTAGGTCCACACCAAGATACATTATAATTAAAATAGCCAAATGTAGTGATAAAGAAAAATTAAAGTAGAAAGACACAGACAGTTACATACAAGGGAAAACCCATATGGCTATCAGCAACTTTTTCACCAGAAACTTTGTAGGCCAGATGGGAGTGTCATGATATATTGAAAGTGCTGAAAGGGAAAAATCTACAGCCAAGAATATTCTATGCAGCAAGGCTATCATTAAGAATAGAATGAGAAGAGGCGGAGGGGAAAGATGGCGGAGGAGTAGGGGACCCTATTTCAACTGGTCCCCGGAATTGAGCTGGATAACTACCAGACCACTCTGAGCACCCACGAAACCAGCTTGAGATGTAAGAAGATCTGGATCTCTACAAACAGAATATCGCAGGCAGTTGGTTTTGAGGTACGAAGCAGAGAGCCATGATCCTGTGGGCAGATATCGGAGGATAAATGGCAGCGGGAGGGTGCCTGGACGTGGGGATCCTACACCACCAGTGAGTGACAGCCTCACGCGTTGCGGACGGGGCACAGACTCGCAGACCAGTAGCGTCGGGAAAGAACTTTAGGGCAGCCCCCAGGATGGAAAACCAGACCGGCGGGGTCGCGCGCATGCGAACTGCAGCCCCCGCGGACAGAAACTGGAGCGACAGTCACGCGCACGCGAACTGCAGCCCCCCCAGACGGAAACCGGAGCGACGGTCAGGCGCACGTGAACTGCAGCCTCCGAGACGGAAACCCGGTGCCGGGGGTCGTGCTGGTGAACTGCAACCCCCGGGGGTGGAAACCCCAAGCGGCGGAGTTGTGTGCATGCGAATTGGGAGCGGCTGGAAGCACAAAGGGCAGAGACGTGCCCTGACCTGGAGGCAGGACTGGGAGCGCTGTGGAGGGGCGCACAACCCAGGACGCTGCAGTTTATAGCAGCACGGACAGAAACGGAGACAGTGTGGCCTGGAGAGCTCGCTGAAGAACAGACTGAGGTATCTCTGCTCTGAGGCAGAGGGTTGGAAATGGTCTCTTCTGCTCTGACTCGCGAAAGAGACGTGGAAAGCCGCCAGGGAAAGGCACCAGAGAACAAAAGCCCCAAAGACTGATTCCCACTGAGCCCATCCCCCGCCACAGGGGCACAGGGCAACTCCTCCCAAACAGGGTTGCCTGAGTAACAGCGTGGCAGGCCCCTCCCACAGAAGACAGGCTGGGAAAACAAGAGGCCAACAACCCTAAGGTCCCAAGAAAACAGGTGCATCTTGCTTGGGTTCTGGTCAATAATTTGGACTCTATACATTCCCTCAAACACCCATCAACAGAATATATATATATATATCTATGCCCCCAACATGGGAGCAGCCCTGTACATAAGCCAACTGTTAACCAAAATAAAGAGTCATATTGATAACAATACGTTAATTGTAGGAGACCTCAATACTCCACTCTCAGCAATGGACAGATCATCTAAGCAGAAAATCAACAAGGAAACAAGAGCTTTGAATGATACATTGGACCAGATGGACCTCATAGATATTTACAGAACATTCCACCCTAAAACAACAGAATACTCATTCTTCTCGAGCGCACATGGAACTTTCTCCAGAATAGACCCTATACTGGGTCACAAATCAGGTCTCAACTGATACCAAAAGATTGAGATTATTCCCTGCATATTCTCAGACCACAATGCTCTAAAACTGGAACTCAATCACAAGAAAAAAATTGGCAGAAATTCAAACACTTGGAACCTAAAGACCACTCTGCTCAAGAATGTTTGGGTCAACCAAGAAATCAAAGAAGAGCTTAAACAATTCATGGAAATCAATGAGAATGAAAACACATTGGTCCAAAACCTATGGGAGACTGCAAAGGCAGTCCTAAGGGGGAAATACATAGCCATCCAAGCCTCACTCAAAAAAACAGAAAAATCCAGAAATCACCAACTAACTCTACACCTTAAAGAACTAGAGAAAAAGCAACAAATGACGCCTAAGCCATGCATTAGAAGAGAAATAATTAAAATTAGAGCAGAAATCAATGAATTAGAAACCAGAAACACAGTAGATCAAATCAATGAAACTAGAAGTTGGTTCTTTGAAAGAATTAATAAGATTGACAAACCACTGGCCAGACTTATCCAAAAGAAGAGAGAAAGGACCCAAACTAATAAAATTATGAATGAAAGGGGAGAGATCATGACTAACACCAAGGAAATAGAAACAATTATTAGAAATTATTATGAACAACTATATGCCAATAAACTGAGAATCTGGATGAAATGGAGGCCTTCCTGGAAACCTATAAGCTGCCAAGACTGAAACAGGAAGAAATTGACAACCTGACTACGCCAATAACCAGTAACGAGATTGAAGCAGTGATCAACAACCTCCCAAAAAACAAGAGTCCAGGGCCTGATGGGTTCCCTGGGGAATTCTACCAAACATTCAAAGAAGAAATAATACCTATTCTACTGAAGCTGTTTCAAAAAATAGAAAGAGAAGGAAAACTTCCAAACTCATTCTATGAGGCCAGCATTACCGATATCCCTGTTGAATATGGATTCCAAAACCCTCAACAAAATCCTAGCTAATAGGATCCAAAAATACATTAAAAGGATCATCCACCACGACCAAGTGGGATTTATCCCTGGGATGCAAGGGTGGTTCAACATTCGCAAATCAATCAATGTGATAGAACACATTAATAGGAGGAGGGAGAAGAACCGTATGGTCCTCTCAATTGATGCAGAAAAAGCATTTGACAAAATACAACATCCTTTCCTGATTCAAACTCTCCAGAGTATAGGGATAGAGGGAACATTCCTCAAGCTCATAAAATCCATCTATGAAAAACCCACGGCGAATATCATCCTCAATGGGGAAAAGTTGAGAGCCTTTCCCTTAAGATCAGGAACACGTCAAGGGTGCCCACTCTCACCACTATTGTTCAACATAGTACTAGAAGTCCTAGCAACAGCAATCAGACAACAAAAAGAAATAAAAGGTATTCAAATTGGCAAAGAAGAAGTCAAACTCTCTCTTTTCGCAGACGACATGACACTTTATGTGGAAAACCCAAAAGACTCCATCCCCAAATTACTAGAACTCATCCAGCAATTCAGTAATGTGGCAGGATACAAAATCAATGCACAGAAATCAGTTGCTTTCTTATACACTAACAACGCAACTGTAGAGAGAGAAATTAAAGAAACGATTCCATTTACAATAGCACCAAAAACCATAAGATACCTCGGAATAAACCTAACCAAAGAGGTAAAGGATCTATACTCTAGGAACTACAAAACACTCATGAAAGAAATTGAAGAAGACACAAAAAGATGGAAAACCATTCCATGCTCATGGATCGGAAGAATAAACATTGTTAAAATGTCTATGCTACCCAGAGCAATCTATACCTTCAGTGCCATCCCGATCAAAATTCCAATGACATTTTTTGAAGTGCGGGAACAAACAATCCTAAAATTTGTATGGAATCAGAAAAGACCCCGAATCGCTGAGGAAATGTTGAAAAAGAAAAACAAAGTTGGGGGCATCACGTTGCCCGATCTCAAGCTATATTACAAAGCAGTGATCACCAAGACAGCATGGTACTGGCACAAAAACAGACATATAGACCAATGGAACAGAATAGAGAGCCCAGATATGGACCCTCAACTCTATGGTCAAATAATCTACAACAAAGCAGGAAAAAACATGCAATGGCAAAAAGACTGTCTCTTCAATAAATGGTGCTGGGAAAATTGGACAGCCACATGCAGAAGAATGAAACTCGACCATTCTCTAACACCATTCACAAAGATAAACTCAAAGTGGATGAAAGACCTCAATGTGAGACAGGAAGCCATCAAAATCCTAGAGGAGAACATAGACAGTAACCTCTTTGACATTGCCCACAGCAACGTCTTTCAAGATACATCTCCAAAAGCTAGTGAAACAAAAGCAAAAATGAACTTTTGGGACTTCTTCAAGATAAAAAGCTTCTGCACAGCAAAGGAAACAGTCAACAAAACAAAGAGGCAACCCACCGAATGGGAGAAGATATTTGCAAATGACACTACAGATAAAGGGCCGGTATCCAAAATCTATAAAGAACTTCTCAAACTCAACACCCAAAAAACAAATAATCAAGTCAAAAAGTGGGCAGAAGAGGTGAACAAACACTTCTCTGAAGAAGACATACAAATGGTAACAGACACATGAAAAAATGTTCATCATCATTAGCCATCAGGGAAATCCAAATCAAAACCGCACTGAGATACCACCTTACACCAGTTAGAATGGCAAAAATGGACAGGGCAAGAAACAACAAATGTTGGAGAGGTTGTGGAGAAAGGGGAACCCTCTTACACTGTTGGTGGGAATGCAAGTTGGTACAGCCACTTTGGAAAACAGTGTGGAGGTGCCTCAAAAATTTAAAAATAGAGCTACCCTATGACCCAGCAATTGCACTCCTGGGTATTGACCCCAAAGACACAGATGTAGTGAAAAGAAGGGCCATATGCACCCCAATGTTCATAGCAGCAATGTCTGCAATAGCCAAACTGTGGAAAGAGCCAAGATGCCCTTCAATGGATGAATGGAGTAAGAAGATGTGGTCCATATATACAATGGAATATTACTCAGCCATCAGAAAGGATGAATACCCAACTTTTACATCAACATGGATGGGATTGGAGGAGATTATGCTAAGCAAAATAAGTCAAGCAGAGAAAGTCAATTATCATATGGTTTCACTTATTTGTGGAACAAAAGGGATAACATGGAGGACATTAGGAGAAGGAAGGGAAAAATGGGGGGGGGGGGATTGGAAGGAAAGATGAGCCATGAGAGACTATGGTCCTGAGAAACAAACAGGGTTCTACAGGGGATGGGGGAGGGGGGATTGGTTAGCCCAGTGATGGGTATTAAGGAGGGCACGTACTGCATGGAGCACTGGGTGTTATACGAAAATAAAGGATCGTGGATCACTACATCAAAAACTAATGATGTATTGTATGGTGACTAACATAATATAATAAAATTAAAAACTACAAAAAAAAATAGAATGAGAAAGATAAGGCAAGATGGCAGAGAAGTAGGGGACCCTGTTTCAATTGGTCTCCTGAATTCAGCTGGATATCTATCAAACCATTTTAACACCCACGAAATCAGCCTGAGATATTAGAATATATATCTGCATCTCTACAAGCAGAAAAGCAAATGCCTTTGGCAAGGTAGGACCTGTGGAGTCATGAATCTGAGGGTAGATATTGAAAGATAAACAGAAGGGGGAGGGAGGTGTAATAAGCTATTGCCTGGAAAGTGATAGAATACCAGAGCACAAAATCAGGACCCTTAGGAATCTGCTCTAGTAAGAGACACCCCTCCCTGAAGGGGGCTTTGGAAATGAAAAGGCAGAATCCTAGGTAGGGCATGGTGGTCTCAGGTTATGAGGGACCACAGAGCAAAAGGAGATTCCTGAAATGGTAGGGGGCCTGAGCATTGGAGCCAGGAAGAGACTCTCAGCTCTGATTGCCAAAAACCATGAACCCAGAGCGTCAATATCTGCTCATTCCTTGAACAGCATGAAAAAATCTGGAACCTGCACTCACAAGTGGGCAAAAACTCGCAAAGCAGTAGTGGCTGGGAAAGGGGTTTAGGGCAGAACACAGACCTGATTCCGGAGCTTTGGGTGCACTAGCGAGCCCACAACCACTCACGGTTTTAGAAGCACAAAGAGCAGAAATACTCCTGGGCCCTTGAAAACACTTCTGAGAGAATAGCTGTGGGTGTGCATTGCAGGAGTATATGGTTTTCAGTGGTGCAACAAGTGGAGACTGTCCTGGAGACTTTATTGAAGAGGGCAGACCGAATTTTCTGCTCTGGGTCAGAGGTTTGGCAGAAGCCATTTTTACTCTGATCCCTCCTCTATTCCCCTGGTCCTCTGGCCCCAGGGAAAAAAAGCCACACAGAGGAGTGGTTCCACTGAGACTATGCTCCTGACAGGGGTAGGGCAACTCCACAAAGGCAGGGTTACCTGACAAACAGTGTGGCAGGCCCTTCCCACAGAAGACAGGCTGGAAGAACAGTTGGATGACAATCCTTTGGGTCCTATGACACTGTAAAATCACAATGCCAGGGGAAGTTGTATATTGAGCTTCAAGTGTGGCCTCACGACCTGTTTATTTTTCAGATATAATTCTCCTTTTCTTTTCTTTTCTTTCTTTCATTCCTTTTTTATTCCGTTTCTTATGCCAGTTTACCCTGCTGTATTTTTCATTATACCTCCCTTCATTTCAACTAGATGTATACTATGCCATTTCATTTTTCATAGTCGCTTTTTGAACTTGTATTTGTACACACCTATATTTTTATAGATATATGTTTTATTTTAGCCCATGTTTCACTCTACTGTTTTACCTTTTTATATATACAAGTTTTAATTTCATAGTAATTTTGGGGTGTAGGGTCCTGTAACACACTGACCAAAATACACCCAGGAAAAACTGAAACACTCTACTTTGTCCACACTGAGAGATTATAGCTCCCCTGCCCCTCACCCCCCTTTTTTAATTTTTAATTTTTTAATAATTTTTTTAATTTTAGAAATTTTAATCCTGTGTTTCATTTGGCTTTGTCTTTATGGCGGTGGTTTCCAACAGCTCTAGATTTTCTAGGGCGCATCTTGCATAGATCGTGGTTGATATTTTGGACTCTGTACATTCCCTCAACCATCACTCAACAAAATGACTAGGAGGAGGAACTCCCAACAAAGAAAAGAACCAGAGACAATGTCTTCTGCCACAGAACTCATGGATATGGATATAAGCAAGATGTCAGAGATAGAATTCAGGATAACAATTATAAAGTCAATAGCTAGGTTTGAGAAAAACATTACTGACAATATAGAATCTCTAAGGGCAGAAATGAGATCTAATCAGGCCAAACATAAAAATGCTATGAATGAGATGCTGTCTAAACTGGACACTCTAACAGCCAGGGTAAATGAGGCAGAAGAACAAATTAATGATCTAGAAGATAAGCTGATAGAAAGGAAGGAAGCTGAAGAAGGTAGGGATAGGTAGCTAGTATCACATAGAAACAGACTTAGAGAGATCAACAACACCATGAAACATTCTAATGTCAGAATTATTGGGATCCCTGAGGGGATGGAGAGAAAGAGGACTAGAAGGTATATTTGAGCAAATCATAGCTGAGAATTTCCTTAAACTGGGGAGATAACAAGCATTCATGTCCAAGAGGTAGAGAGGAACCCTCCCAAAATCAATAAAAATAGGTCAACACCCCGACATGTAGGAGTGAAGCTTACAAATCTTAGAGCCAAGGAAGCTATCCTGACAGCTTTTGACAGGAAGAGATTTCTTACATACAGAGGGAGGAACATCAGAATAACATCAGACCTGTCCACAGAGACCTGGCAAGCCAGAAAGGGCTCTCAGGACATATTCAGGGTACTAAATGAAAGGAACATGCAGCCAAAAATAGTTTACCCAGCAAGACTGTCATTCAGAATGGATGCAGAGATGAAGAACATTCAGGACAGACAGAAACTGAAAGAATATGTAACCACCAAGCCAGCCCTGCAAGAAATATTAAGGGGGATTCTGTAAGTGAAGAGAAACCCCAAGAGTCACATAGACCAGAAGGAAACAGAAAACCTATGCAAACAGGGACATTACAGGCAATACAATGGCACTAAATTCATATCTTTCAATAGTTACTCTCAGTGTAAATGGGCTGAATGCTCCAATCAAGAGACACAAGGTTTTAGATTGAATAAAAAAACAGGACCCATCTATATGCTGTCTACAAGAGACTCATTTTGAACCTAAAGACACCTCCAGATTGAAAATGAGGGGACGGAGAACCATTTACCATGCCAAAGGACCTCAAAAGAAAGCTGGGGTAGCAATTCTCATATCAGACAAATCAGATTTTAAACCAAAGACTGTGGTAAGAGATGTAGAGACACCATATCATATTTAAAGGGTATATTCAACAAGAAGATCTAAAAAGTAAGTATCTATGCCCCCAACATGGGAGCAGCCAATTATATAAACCAATTAATAACCAAAGTAAAGAAACATATAGATATGATCCACTCACAGCAATGGACAGATCATCTAAGCAGAAGATCAACAAAGAAACAAGAGCTTTGAATGACACATTGGACCAGATGGACTTCATAGATATATACAGAACCTTCCATCCTAAAACAACAGAATACTCATTTTTCTCGAGTGCACATGGAACTTTCTCCAGAATAGACCACATACTGGGTCACAAATCAGGTCTCAACTGATACCAAAAGATTGATATTATCCCATGCATATTTTCAGACCACAATGTTTTGAAACTGGAACTCAGCCACAAGAAGAAATTTGGAAGGAACTCAAACATTTGGAAGTTAAAAAGCATCCTGTTAAAGAATGATTGGGTCAACCAGGAAATTAAAGATGAACTCAAACAGTTCATTGAAACTAATGAGAATGAAAATACATGGGTACAAAACCTATGGCATACTGAAAAGGCAGTATCTAAGAGGGAAAGACATAGCCATCCAAGCCTCTCTCAAAAAATTAGATAAATCCCAAATGTACAAGCTAACCTTACACCTAAAGGACATGGAGAAAGAACAGCAAATAAGGCCTAAACCAAGAAAAGAAGAGAAATAATAAAAATCAGAGCAGAAATCAATGAAATAGAAACCAGGAAAACAATAGAAAAGATCAACGAAACTAAAAGCTTGTTCTTCGAAATTATTAATAAGATCAATAAACCTTTGGCCAGACTTATCCTAAAGAAAATGGAAATGACTGAAATCAATAAAATCATGAATGAAAGGGGAGAGATTACAACTAACACCGAGGAAATAGAAACAATTATTAGAAATTATTACCAGCAACTGGCGCGCCTGGGTGGCTCAGTCGTTAAGCGTCTGCCTTCGGCTCAGGTCATGATCCCAGGGTCCTGGGATCGAGCCCCGCATCAGGCTCCCTGCTCAGCGGGAAGCCTGCTTCTCCCTCTCCCACTCCCCCTGCTTGTGTTCCCTCTCTCGCTGTGTCTGTCAAATAAATAAATAAAATCTTTAAAAAAAAAAAAAGAAAGAAAGAAATTATTACCAGCAACTATATGCCAACAAATTAAGCAATCTCGAAGAAATGGACACATTCCTGGAAACTTATAAACTACCAAGACTGAAACAGGAAGAAATAGACAATCTGAACAGAACAATACCCAGCAAGGAAATTGAAGCAGTGATCAAAAACCTCCCCCAAAAAAAGAGTCCAGGACAGCATGGCTTCCCAGGGGAATTCTAACAAACATTTAAAGAAGAAATAATCCCTATTCTACTGAAGGTGTTTCAAAAAATAGAAATGGAAGGAACACTTCCAAACTCATTCTATGAGGCTAGCATTAACTTGATCCCCAAAGCAAAGACCCCACCAAAAAAGGAGAATTACAGACCAATATCCCTGATTAACATGGGTGCCAAAATACTCAACAAATTCCCAGCCAACAAGATCCAACAGTACATTAACAGGATTATTCACCACGACTGGGTGGTATTTATTCCTAGGATGCAAGGATGGTTCAACATTCCCAAATCGATCAAAGTGATAGAGCACATTAATAAAAGAAGTGACAAGAACCATATGATCCTCTCAACTGATGCAGAAAAAGCATTTGACAAAATACAGCATTCTTTCCTGATTAAAACTCTTCAAGGTTTAGGGATAGAAGGAACATACATCAATATCATAAAAGGCATCCATGAAAAGTCTACAGCAAATATCATTCTCAGTGGGGAAAAACTGAGAGCTTTTCCCTTAAGGCCAGGAACATGACAGGGATGCCCACTCACACCACTATTGTTCAACATAGTACTAGAAGTCTTGGCAACACCAATCAGACAACAAAAAGAAATAAAATATATTCAAATTGGCAAAGAAGTCAAACTCTCACTACTTGCAGATGATATGATACTTTATGTGGAAAACCCAAAAGACTCCACCCCAAAATTGCTAGAATTCATACAGCAAGTCAGCAATGTGGCAGAATACAAAATCAATGCACAGAAATCAGTTGCATTTCTATACACTAACAATGTAACTGAAGAAAGAGAAATTAAGAATCAATTACATTTACAAGAGCTCCAAAATACATAAGATACCTAGGAATAAACCTTACCAAAGACGTAAAGGTTCTATAATCTAGAAACTACAGAACACTAATGAAAGAAATCGAGGAAGACACAAAGAGATGGAAAAACACTCCGTGGTCATGGATTGTAAGAATAAACATTGTTAAAATGTCTATGCTGCCCAGAGCAATTTACACTTTCAAAGCAATCCCTATCAATATTCAACCAACATTTTCACAGAGCTGGAACAAACAATCCTAAAATTCATATGGAACTGGAAAGGACCTTGAAGCACCAGGGGAATGTTGAAAAAGAAAAACAAAGCCGGGGGCATCACAATGCCTGACTTCAAGCTATACAACACAACTGTATTCATCAAGACAATATGGTATTGACACAAAAACAGACACATAGATCAATGGATCAGAATAGAGACCCCAGGAATAGACCCTCAGCTCTACATTCAGCTAATCTTTGACAAAGCAGGAAAGAACATCCAATGGAAAAAAGACAGCCTCTTCAATAAATGATGCTGGGAAAACTCAACAACCACATGCAGAAGAATGTAACTGGAGCATTACACCATACACAAAGATAAACTCAAAATGGATGAAAGACCTCAATGTGAGACAGGAATCCATCAAAATCCTGGGGGAGAACTCAAGCAGTAACCTCTTTGACATCGGCCATAGCAACTTCTTGCAAGACCTGTCTCCAAAGGCAAGGGAAACAAAAGCAATAATGATCTTTGGGGACTTCATCAAGATAAAAAGCTTTTGCACAGCAAAGGAAACAGTCAACAAAACTAGGAGGCAATCCACCAAATGGGAGAAGATATGTGCAAATGACATTACAGATAAAGGGCTGATATCCAAGATCTATAAAGAACTTCTCAAACCCAACACTCAAACAAATAACCCAGTCAAAAAATGGGCAGAGGACATGAACACACACTTTATCAAAGACATACAAATGGCAAACAGACACATGAAAAAATGCTCCACATCACTAGCCATCAGGGAAATACAAATCAAAATCACAATGAGATACCACCTTTCACCAGTTAGAATGGCAAAAATTAGCAAGACAGGAAGCAACAAATGTTGATGAGGATGTGTAGAAAGGAAAACCCTCTTACACTGGTGGTGGGAATGCAAGCTGGTATAGCCACTCTGGAAAACAGTGTGGAGGTTCCTCAAAAAATTAAAAATGGAGCTACCCTATTACCCAGCAATTGCACTCCTGGGTATTTACCCCAAAGACACAGATGTAGTGAAAAGAAGGGCCATATGCATCCCAATGTTCATAGCAGCAATGTCCGCAATATCCAAACTGTGGAAGGATTTGAGATGCCCTTCAACAGATGAATGGATAAAGAAGATGTGGTTCATGTAAACAATGGAATATTACTCAGACATCAGAAAGGATGACTACCATTTGCATTGACATGGATGGAACTGGAGGGGATTATGCTGAGTGAAATAAGTCCAGCAGAAAAAGACAATTATCATATGGTTTCACTCATATGTGGAACATAAGGAATAGTGCAGAGGACCACAGGGGAAGGGAGGGAAAAAATGAATGGGAAGAAATCAGGGAGGGAGACAAACCATGAGAGATTTTGGACCTGAGGAAACAAACTGAGGTTTACAGAAGGGAGTAGGTGGGGGATGGGGTAACTAGGTGATGGGTATTAAGGAGGGCCTATGTTGTAATTAGCACTGGGTGGTATACCCAACTAATGAATCATTGAACACTACATCAAAAAACTAATGACGTATTATGTGCTGGCTAACTGAACATAATAAAAAAGAAAAAGAATAGAAGGAGCGATAAAGATTTTCCCAAACAAAAGTTAAAAGAATTCATAACCACAAAACCAGTCCTATAAGAAATTTTAAGGGGGATTTTGATAACAAAAACATAAGTTAGAGTAAGAAAAATAGGGAGCACAAAAGCAGACATTTAAGTATATCTGCAGAAATCAAGCAAGAGAAGCACAAAATAAAAAGATGTAAAATATGATACCAAATATCTTTAATGTGGAGTGGAGTAAAGGAAGAGTTCAAAATTAAGCATCTATCAACTTAATATAGACTGCTTTATGCCAAACATATTTTATAAAAACCAAATGATATTTACACATCAAAAAACAGTAATAGATATGCAAAAAAATAAAGCATAAGAAGCCAAGAACTATGCTAAAGAATGCCAACTAAGCAGGAGAAAAGAGAGCAAGAGAAGAACTACAAAAACAACCATTATAAAAGGTAACAAAATTGGGTGCCTTGGTGGCTCAGTCATTTAAGCCTCTGCCTTCGGCTCAGGTAATGATCCCAGGGTCCTGGGATCGAGCACCTGGTGGACTCCCTGCTCAGCAGGCAGCCTGCTTCTGCCTCTCCTCCTTGCTTGCTATCTCTGTCTCTCTCTCAAATAAATAAAATGTTTTTTAAAAAGTAACAAAATGACACTGAATTCACACATATCAAAAATTTCTTCGAATGTAAATGCAGTAAATGTATCAAGCAAAAGACGTAAGGTCATGGAATGGATAAGAGAAAAAGACCTATCTACTTGTTGCCTACATGACACTCATTTTGGAACTTAAAGACACATGCAGACTGAAAGTGAAGGAATGGAGAAATATTTATAATGCAAATGGAAGTGAAGAGAAAGCCTGAGTAGCAATGCTTATTTTTTTGTTTTGTTTTCTTTCAAATTGTTATTTAAATTCTAGTTAATTAACATATAGTTTAATATTGGTTTCAGAGAAGAATTTAGTGATTCATCACATACGTATAACACCCAGTGTTCATCATAAGAAGTACCTTCCTTAATATCCAGCACCCATTTAGCCAATCCCCTACCCACCTCCCTCAAACAACCCTCAGTTTGTTTTTTATAGTTAAGACTCTCTTATGATTTGCTTCCCTCTCTCTTTTTTCCCTTCCCATTTATTCATCTGTTTTGTTACTTCACAAAGGAGTGAAATCATATGGTATTGGCCTTCCTCTGAATGGCATTTTTTGCTTAGTATAATATACTCTAGCTCCAACCACGTCATTGCAAATGACAAGAGTTCATTATTTTTTATTCCATTGTATATATTTACCATATCTTAATTATCCATTCATTAGTAGATGGACATTTGGGCTCTTTCCATAGCATGGTTATTGTTGAAATGCTACTAAAAACATTGGGGTGCTTGTGCCCTTTCAAATCTGCATTTTTGTATCATTGGTGTAAATACCTAGTAGTGCAAATGCTCGATCATAGTGGAGTTACATTTTTAACTTTTTGAGGAACCTCCATATTGTTTTCCAGAGTGGCTGCACCAGTTTGCATTCCCATCACAGTGCAAGAGGGTTCCCCTTTCTCTGCATTCTCACCGACATCTGTTGTGTCCTGTGTTGTTAATTTTAGCCATTCTGACAGGTGTGTGGAGGTATCTCATCATGGTTTTGTTTTTGTGATTTTTTTTTTTTGGAGATGACTTTTATTTGGGGTTCAAGTAGATTTACATGCTAAAGTACATTCCACAAAATATAGGGAATTTTGCTAATTTTAAATTCAGATAAAATCAGATAGAAGAAACTAAGAAGCAAATCAAAAAGACAATCTCTTCAATAAGTGGTGCTGGGAAAATTGGACAGCTACATATAGAAGAATGAAACTGGACCATTCCCTTACACCATACACAAAGATAAACTCAAAATGGATGAAAGACCTCAATGTGAGACAGGAATCCATCAAAATCCTAGAGGAGAACTTAAGCAGTAACCTCTTTGACATCGGCCACATCAGCTTCTTTCAAGACATGTCCCCAAAGGCAAGGGAAACAAAAGCAAAAATGAACTTTTGGGACTTCATCAAGATAAAAAGCTTCCGCACAGCAAAGGAAACAGTCAACAAAACTAAGAGGCAACCCACAGAATGGGAGAAGATATTTGCAAATGACATTCAGATAAAGGGCCAATATCCAAGATCTATAAAGAACTTATCAAACTCAGGTGCCTGGGTGGCTCAGTTGGTTAAGCGACTGCCTTTGGCTCAGGTCATGATCCTGGAGTCCCAAGATCAAGTCCCACATAGGGCTCCCTGCTCGGCTGGGAGTCTGCTTCTCTCTCTGACCTTCCCCCCTCTCATGCTCTCTCTCTCTCTCTCTCCCATTCTCCCTCTCTCTCAAATAAATAAATAAAACATAAAAAAATAATAATCTCCTTTAAAAAAAAAGAACTTCTCAAACTCAACACTCAAAAAACAAATTACCCAGTCAAAAAATGGGCAGAAAACATGAATTCACACTTTAATCAAAGAAGACACACAAATGGCTAACAGATACATGAAAAAAATGCTCAATATCACTAGCCATCAGGGAAATACAAATCAAAACCGCAATGAGATACCACCATACACCAGTTAGAATGGCAAAAATTAGCAAGACAGGAAGCAACAAATGTTGGCGAGGATGTGTAGAAAGGGGAAGCCTCTTACACTGGTGGTGGGAATGCAAGCTGGTACAGCCACTCTGGAAAACAGTATGGAGGTTCCTCAAGGTGTTAAAAATGGAGCTACTGTATGACCCAGCAATTGAATTACTGGGTATTTACCCCAAAGATACAGAGGTAGTGAAAAGAAGGGGCACATTCACCCCAATGTTTATAGCAGCAATGTCCACAATAGTCATCATGGTTTTGATTTGTATTTCCATGATTATGAGTGATGTTGAGCATTTTCTTTTTTTTTAAGATTTTATTTATTTAATTGACAAAGAGAGACACAGCGAGAGAGGGAACACAAGCAGGGGGAATGGGAGAGGGAGAAGCAGGCTTCCCGCCAAGCAGGGAGCCTGATGCGGGACTCGATCCCCGGACCCCGGGATCATGACCTGAGCCAAAGGCAGACAATTAACGACTGAGCCACCCAGACACCCCTGTTGAGCATTTTCATGTGTCTGTTAGCCATCTGGAAGTCTTCTTTGGAAAAATGTCTATTCATGTCGTCTGCCCATTTCTTAGATGGATTATTTGTTTTGTCGGGTGTTGAGTTTGAGAAGTTCTTTGCAGATTTTGGAACTAACCCTTTATCAGATATGTCATTTGCCAATATCTTCTCCCATTCTTTAGGTTGCCTTTTACTTTTGTTGTTTCCTTTATTGTGCAGAAGATTTTTATCTTGATGAAGTCCCAGTAGTTCATTTTTTTGTTTCCCTTGCCTTAGGAGACATTTCTAGTAAGAAATTGCTACAGCCAATGTCAAAGATGTTATTGTCTGTACTTTCTTCTAGGCTTTTGATGGTTTCCTGTTTCACATTTAGGTCTTTCATCCATTTTGAATATGTTTTTGTGTATGGTGTAAGAAAGTGGTCCAGTTTCATTCTTTTGCAGGTTGCTGTCAAATTTTCCCAAGACCATTTCTTGAAGAGACTGTCTTTTTACCGTTGGATATTCCTTCCTGCTCTGTCAAAATTTAGTTGGCCATATAGTTGTGTGTCCATTTCTGGGTACTCCATTCTGTTCCATTGATCTATGTATTTGTTTTTGTGCCAGTACCATACTGTCTTGATGAATACAGCTTTGTCATATAGCTTGAAATATGGAATCGTGGTGCCTCTTTCTTTGCTTTTCTTTTTCAGGATTGCTTTAACTATTCCAGGTCATTTATAATCCCATGCATTTAGGATACTTTGTTATAGCTCTGTGAAAAACGCTGGTGTTATCTTGATAGGGATTGCATTGAATGTGTAGATTGCTTTGAGTGTAGAAACATTTTAACAATATTTATTCTTCCAATCCATGAGTATGGAATATTTTTCCATTTCTTTGTGTCCTCTTCATTTCTTTCATGTGTTCTGTACTTTTTAGAGTAGAGATCTTTTACCTCTTTGGTTATGTTTATTTCTAGGTATCTCATGGTTTTTGGTGCAGTTGTAAATGGGATTGATTCCTCGATTTCTTTCTCAGCTGCTCCACTATTGGTGTATAGAAATGCAACATATTTCTGTACATTGATTTTATATCATGCAACTTCGCTGAATTCATGTATTAGTCCTAGCAATTTTTTGGTAAAGTCTTTTGGGTTTTTTACATAGAGTTTCAGGTCGTCTGGGAAGAGTGAGAGTTTCACTTCTACCTTGCCAATTTGAATGCCATTTATTTCTTTTTATTGTCTCATTGCTAAGGCTAAGACTTCCAGTATTATGTTAAACAACAATGGTGAGAGTGGACATCCCTGTCATTTTCCTGACCAAGGGGAAGCTCTCTCCGTGTTTCCCCATTGAGGATGATATTAGCTGTGTCTTGTATATGGCCTTTATGATGTTGAGGTATGTTCCCTCTATGCCTACAATTTTTATCAAGAATGGATGCTGGGGTGCCGGATGGCTCACTTGGTTAAGTGGCTGCCCTCAGCCTCAGTCATGATCCCAGGTTCCTGTGATTGAGACCCACATTGGGCTCCTTGCTTGGCAGGAGCCTGCTTCTCCCTCTCCTTTTGCTTGCCACTCCCCCTGCTTGTTCTCTCTCTCTGTGTGTCAAATAAAAAAATACTTATTTATTTATTTGTTTATTTATTTATTTTTATGTCAGACAAACTAGATTTTATTTTATTTTTTTATTATTATGTTCAATTAGAATAAATAAAATCTTTTAAAAAAAAGAATGGATGCTGTATTTTCTCAACTGCTTTCTTTCTGCATCTAATGAGAAGATCATATGATTCTTATCTTTTCTTTTTTTAAAGTGGTGTATCATGTTGATTGATTTGCAAATATTGAACCATTCTTACAACCCAGGAATAAATCCCACTTGATCGTGGTGAAGAATTCTTTTAATGTACAGTTAGATTCGAACTGCTAGTATCTTTCTGAGAATTTTTGCCTCCATGTTCATCAGGGATATTGGTCTGTAATTCTCCTTTTTAGTGGGGTATTTGTCTGGTTTTGGAATCAATGTAATGCTGGCCTCATAGAGCGAGTGTGGAAGTTTTCCTTCCATTTTTGTTTTTAGGAACAGTTTGAGAAGAATAGGTATTAATCTTCTTTCAATATCTGGTAGAATTCCCCTGGGAAGCCATCTGGTCCTGGAGTCTTGTTTGTTGGGAGATTTTTTTATTATAGATTCAATTTATTTTCTGATTATGGGTCTGTTCAAATTTTTATTTCTTCATATTTGAGCTTTGGTAGTTTATATGTTAGTATGTATTTATCCATTTCTTCCAGATCACCCAGTTTGTTGGCATATAATTTTTCATAATATTCTCATTTTTTTTTCTATTTCTGTGCTGGCTGTGATCTCTCCTCTTTCATTTGTGATTTCACTTATTTGGGTCCTTTCTCTTTCCTTTTTGATAAGGCTGGCTAGGGGTTTATCAATTTTATTAATTTTTTCAAAAACCAGTTTTTAGTTTTGTCGATCCATTCTACTGGGGTTTTTGTTTGTTTGTTTTTATATTGTTTATTTCTGCTCTAATCTTTATTATTACCCTTTGCTGGCTTTAAGCTTTATTTGGTGTTCATTTCTAGCTACTTTAGCTATAAGATTTGGTTATGTATTCGAGACGTCTCTTGCTTTTTGAGGTCGGTCTTTCTTGCAATATACTTCCCTCTTAGGACCACCTTTGCTGCATCCCAAAAGTTTTGGATCATTGTGTTTTCGTTTTCATTTTTCCCATGTAGTTTTTAATTTCTTTGATTTCCTGGCTGACCCATTCCTTTTTTAGTAGCATAGTGTTTAGCCTTCATGTATTTGTAGTCTTTCAAAATTTTTTCTTGTGGTTGAATTCAAGTTTCATAGCATTTAGTGAAAACACACACAGTATGATATCAATCTTTTTGTACTTGTTGAGGGTTGATTTGTGACCCAGTATTTGATCTATTCTGAAGAATGACCCATTTGCATGTGTATTCTGGTGCTGGAGGATAAAATGCTCTGAATATATCCGTAAAGTCCATCTGGTCCAGTGTGTCATTCAAAGCCCTTGTTTCCTTGTTGATCTGCTTAAATGATCTGTCCATTGCTCTAAGGGGCATGTTGAAGTCACCTACCAGTATTGTATTGTCATCAATGAGTTTTTTAATGTTTGTTATTGAATGATTTATATATTTGTGTGCTCCCACATTGAAGGCATAAAATTTATAGGGTCCTGCGTCATCTCTTTTTATACTCTTTGGTTTAAAATTTGGTTTGTCTGATATAAGGATGTCTACTGCAGGTTTCTTTTGATATCCATTAGAATGATAGATTGTTTTCCATCCTCTCATTTTCAATCTGCAGGTTTCTTTAGGTCTAAAATTACTCTCATAGGCAGCATATGGATGGGTCTTGTTTTTTATCTGTTTTAATACTCTATGTCTTTTTCTTTTTTTGCTTTTCTTTTCTTTTCTTTCTTTTTCTTTCTTTCTTTCTTTCTTTCTTTCTTTCTTTCTTTCTTTCTTTCTTTCTTTCTTTCTTTCCTTCCTTCCTTCCATCCTTCCTTTTTTCTTTTTTTTATTTAAATTCAATTAGCCAAGTTATAGTACATCATTTGTTTTTGATATAATGTTCAATGATTCATTAGTTGAATATGACACCCAGTGTTTTTGATTAGATCATTTATTCTATGTACATTTGGAGTGATTATTGATAGATATGAATTTAGTGCCACTGTGTTACATGTAAAGTTGGTATTTCTGGTAATGTTCTCTGTTCCTCTACAATCTTTGTTGCTTTTGGCCTTTCTTTCCCACTCAAAGAGTCCCCTTAATATTTCCTGCAGGGCTGGTTTAGTGGTCATGAACTTCTTTAGTTTTTGTTTGTCTGGGAAACTCTCCTTTTATTCTGAATGTCAGCCTTGCTGGATAAAATATTCTTGGCTGCATATTTTCCCCATTCAATACTTTGAATATATCCTGCCACTTGCTTCTGGCCTGCCCAATTTCTGTGTACAGATGTGCTATGAACCTGATCTGTCTTCCCTTGTAGGTTAAGGACTATTTTCCCCTTGCTGCTTTCAGGATTCCCTCCTTGTCTCCGCATTTTGTGAATTTGACCACAATATGTCTTAGTGTGGGACAACTTTTGTTGAATTTGTTGGGAATTCTCTGTGCTTCTTGTATTTCAATGTCTGTTTCATTCTCCCAGATTAGGGAAATTTTCAGCTATAGTTTGCTCAAGTAAACCTGCCCCTTCTTCCCTCTCTTCTTTTTCTGGGACTCCTATGATATGAATGTTATTCTGTTTCTAGGTGTCGCTGACTTCCCTAAGTCTACATTCATGATCCAATACTCTTCTTTTGCTTTTCTTTTCAGCTTAATTTTTTCCATAATTTTATCTTCTATATCACCAATTCATTCCTCTGCTTCATCCATCCTCATTGTCATTACATGCATTGGTTTTGCCTCTCAGTTATAGTATTTTTTATTTTGGCCTGTCAATTTTTTTAAAGATTTTATTTATTATTTATTTATTTATTTATTTGAGAGAGAGAGCACAAGCAGGGGGAGGGCCAGAGGGAGAAGGAGAAGCAGACTTCCTGCTGATCAGGGAGACCAGTGTGGGACTTGATCCCACGACCCTGGGATCATGACCTGACCAGAAGGCTAATGCTTATCTAGCTTTGTCCCCCAGGGTCTCCTGGCTTGTCAATTTTTAGTTCTTTTATGTCTGCAGTAAGGGGTTCTCTAGTGTCTTCTATGGTTTTCTCAAGTCCAGTCAGTGTCCTTATGACTGTGTTTTATATTCTGGTTCAGGTATCTTACTTATATCTGTTTTGAGTAAATCCCTGACCATGACTTCTTCCTGTTCTCTCTTTTGGGGTGAATTCTTTCATCTTGTCATTTTGTCTAGGTCACTGTGTGTGTGTGTGTGTGTGTGTATGTTAGGAAAGCCTGTCATACACCTGCTCTTAAAAGTAATGGCTGTATTAAGAGGTCCAATAGTGTCTTGGTCTGGTGTTTCAGGAAGTGTTTCAGAATGTGTACTTTGTTGTTGTGTTTTGGCTGCTCTTTCCCTCAGTTCAGTCCTCTGCAGAATTTCTCCTTGCCTGCAGTGGGGAGTGTTTGGACCTTGTCCACTGTGTGGCAAGTTTTAACTAGATGTGTTTTGGTCTACTTGTTAAAAAAAAAAAAAAAAACTAGATCCTATTGTCCCTATAGCTGAAGCTTTGCAGCACTCTGGTCAGTAGACCTGGTGTGTGCAAGGGGTGTGTGCAGGTGTTCTGGTGGAGGTGCCTGCTGCACTGGTTCTCAGGTACAACTTGCCCTAATAAAGAGGCACCTGAGGGGGCGGAAGGGGGGCGGGCTTATTATAAATAGCTCCAGGCCCCACTGGGGGTGCTGTGTTTCTCACTGAAATAGGTCAGTGCTGATAGGCATGGGGAAAATGGCATCATCCTGCTCTCTTGTCCCCAGTACAGGAAGTTCACACCCATCATTCTTCAGGAAACCCTCACAGAAGAGTGAACAATCTCCCCTCTTGTGTCCCCAGCTTCTGTCAGATCCCCATCTTCACCCCATCTGTGTCTGAGCTATCTGCCTGCCAGTACAGTTCTTCTGTGCTTTACTTCAGGTGTGCAAACAGGTTTCAAAACCCCAAATTTTAGGAATCCAGCACATTGTGGGCCTGCACTGATCCCCTGGGGAAGGGTCTTGTCACATTGTGGCTACTGCTGGTTAGTCCCAGAAAAGCAGTCACACAATTGCACAGTTGTTCAGAGTTTGTGAAAAAGTGCAACAAAAGCCAGCACCAAGGGGCGCCTGGGTGGCTCAGTCAGTTAAGCGGCTGCCTTTGGCTCAAATCATGATCCTAGGGTCCTGGGATCGAGCCCTGCATCGGGCTCCCTGCTCAGCGAGGGGCCTGTTTCTGCCTCTGCCCCTCCCCCCTGCTTGTTCTCTCTCTCTTTCTCTCTCTGTCAAATAAATAAATAAAATCTTTAAAAAAAAAAAAAGCCAGTGCTAAGGTTTGCTGCCCTCAGCAGATGTGTCTGTTCCTATGCTAATGAACAGGGCAGCATGTTGGCACCCACCAACACTTTTGTCCCCACAGAATCCATTCTACCTCTCCCAAATGCACTCCAAGAATAGGAACTGTTTTTCCCCTTGTGACCCAGTGGATCCTCAGACCACAATGTCTTCTCCCAGGCTTTCACCCTCCTTCCCCACAGGAGCACCACTAAGCCTGTCTAGCATGGCCCCAGCAATAACATGGACACCTAAAACTTCAGACTTTGAGCTCTGCTGTTTATAAAGACTTGTGGTAGTCAGTCCCTCTCCTTTTCCCAGCCAATGGTTTTGGGAAGAGTTTTTTTTGTGCAATCCCCTGCACACTGTTTCACTCTTTCTGTCTTTCCCTCTCACTCCTGTCTCCATGATCAGGGCTCCCTCTCTTCTGTAGCACCTGCATTTCTTTTCTCCCCCAAATCAAATCTCTGCAGCTCCTATCTTCCATCATGTGGTCCTTTTTCTCTCTCTACATGTGCAGTTTGTTCTCTCAGTCCTCAAATTGATATCTTGGGTGCTCAGAATGATTTGATATTTAACTGGCTGCATTTGAGGGACAAGGCAAGCATAGGGTCCCCCTACTACTCTGCCATCTTAACTTCAATCCAGCAATCCTTATTTTGACAAAATAAAAAAAATTTTTTTTTAAGATTTTATTTATTTATTTGACAGAGAGAGACACAGTGAGAGAGGAAACACAAGTAGGGGGAGTAGGAGAGAGAGAAGCAGGCTTCCTGCAGAGCAGAGAGCCCAATGCGGGACTCGATCCCAGGACTCTGGGATCATGACCTGAGCCGAAGGCAGACGCTTAACGACTGAGCCACCCAGGTGCCCCGACAAAATAAAATTTTAAATGAAGGCTGAACAAGGGATGAAGAATGACACTACATAATCATTGCTGGGACAATCCAACAAAAAGATATAACAATTGTAAATACTAATGCAAGCAACATGAGAGCACTTAAATACATAAAACAGTTAGTAACAAACATAAAAGAAATTATTGGTAGTAATAGAATAATAGTAAGGGACTTTGACACCCCACTTACATCATTAGATACATCATCCAAACAGAAAATCAACAACAAAACAGTGGCTTTGAATGACACATTGGACAAGATGGATTCAACAGATTAATTCAGACCATTCTATCCTAAAACAACAGAATACACATTTTTTCAAGTGCACAGGAAACATTCTCCAGAATAGATTACCTATTAGCTCACAAAACAAATTTCAACAAATTCAAAAATTCATACCATGCATCGTTTCTGACCACAATGCTATGACTAGAATTTAACCAAAAGAAGAAAACTGGAGCACACACATACATGGAGGTTAAATAACATGCTACTTAGCAATGAATGGGTCAACCAGGAAATGAAAGACAAAATAAAAAAATACATGGAGACAGATGAAAATGAAAACTCAATGGTCCAAAAACTTTAGGATATAGCAAAACCAGTTCTAAGAGGGAAGTTTATAACAATACAGGCTTAACTCAAGAATCAATAAAAATTCCAAATAAACAACCTAACCTTACATCTAAAGGACCTAGAAAAACAAACAAAACCCAAAAAACAGAAAAGGAAGGAAATAATAAGATTATGGCACAGGGGCACCTGGGTGGCTTAGTTGGTTGAGCATCTGCCTTCGGCTCAGGTCATGATCTCAAGGTCCTGGGATCGAGCCCCACATCGGGCTCCCTGTTCAGGCAGGAAGCCTGTTTCTCCCACTCCCACTCCCTCTGCTTGTGTTCCTGCTCTATCTCTCTCTCTCTGTCAAATACATAAATAAAATATTTTTTAAGAAGATTATGGCACAAATAAACTAAATAGAAACTAAAAAAATAAAACAAGAAAACAGATTGATGAAACCAGGAGTTGGTTCTTTCAGAAGACCAACAAAATTGATAACCTTTTATCCAGACTCATCAAAAAAGAGAGAGAGAGAGGACTCAAAAAATCAGAAATGAAAGGGGAGAAATAACAAGTGACAACACAGAAATACAAACAATTGTTAGAGAATATTATGAAAAATTATATGCCAACAAATTAGACAACCTAGAAGAACTGGATAAATTCCTAGAATTATATAACCTTCCAAAAGTGAATCAGGAAGGTTGTCATGGCTATTCAGGGTCTTTTGTACTCCCATACAGATATGAGGATTGTTTGTTCTAGCTCTGTGAAAAATGTTGTTGGTATTTTGATAAGGATCGCATTGAATGTGTAGATTGCTTTGGGTAGTATAGACATTTTAACAATATTTGTTTTTCCAATCCATGAGTATGGAATTTCTTTCCATTTCTTGTGTCTTCAATTTCTTTCATCAGTGTTCTATAGTTTCCAGAGTATAGGTCTTTCATCTCTTTGGTTAGGTTTCTTCCCAGTTATTTTTTCTGATGCAACTGTAAATGGGATTAATTCCTTAATTTTTTTTTCTGCTGCTTCACTATAGGTATATAGATTTCTGTATGTTGATTTTGTACCCCGCCACTTTACTAAATTTATCCATTCTAGCAGCTTTTTGGTGTACTTTTTTGGGGTTCCTTATATATAGTATCTTGTCATCTGCAAATAGTGAAAGTTTTACTACTTCCTTCCTAATTTGTATGCATTTTCTTTCTTTTTGTTGTATGATTGCTGTGGCTAGGAGACCCAGTACTATGTTGAATAAAGGTGGTGAGAGTGGACTTCTTTGTCTTATTCCTGACCTTAGAGGAAAACTGTTTTTCCCCATTGAAGATGATATTAGTTATGGGTTTTTCATACATGACCTTTATGATGTTGAGGTATGTTCTCTCTAAACCTACATTGGTTTGGGAGAGTTGTGGGTTTTTTTTAAATATTTTATTAATTTATTTTAGAAGGAGAGAAAGTGGGGCTGGTACAGAGGGAGAGAGAGAGAATGTCAAACAGACTCACTGCTGAGTTGGGCACTTAACCGACTGAACCACTCAGGCACCTCTAGAGCACTTAACCTTACTTTTGTTAATGTGATATATCATGATTGATTTGCGAGTGTTGAACCACACTTGCAACCCAGCAATAAATCCCACTTGATCATGGTGAATGGTTTTTTTAATGTATTATTGAATTCAGTTTGCCTGTATTTTGTTGAGAATATTTGCATCCATGTTCATAAGTGATATTGGCTTGTAGTTCTCTTTTTTAAAGAAGACTTTATCTGGTTTTGCCATCAGGGTAATGCTGGCCTTATAGAATGCATTTGGAAGTTTTCCTTCCTTTTCTATTTTGTGTCATAGTTTGAGAAAAATAAGTATTAACTATTCTTTAAATGTTTGGTAGAGTTCTCCTGTGAAGCCATCTGGCCCTGGACTTTTGTTTGTAGATAGGTCTCCTGATGCAAGGGCAACAAAGGCACAAATAAAATATTGGGACTGCATCAAAATAAAAAGCTTCTGCACAGTGAAGGAAACAATCAACAAAACTGAAAATCAACCTACAGAATGGGAGAAGATATTTGCAAATGACATAGCCAATAAATGGTTAGTATCCAAAATATATAAAGAACTTTTAAAACTCAACACCCAAAAAATGAATAATCCAATTAAAAATGGGCAGAAGACATGAACAGGCATTTTTCCAAAGAAGATGGCCAATGCACACATGAAAAGATGGTCAACATCACTGATCATATGGGAATACAAGTCAAAACTACAATGAAATATCACTTCACACCTGTTAGAATGGCTAAAATCAACAACATAAGAAGCAACAAGTGTTGAAGAGGATGTGGAGAAATAGGAATCCTGGTGCACTGTTGGTTGGAATGCAAATCGGTGCAGCCACTCTGAAAAACAGTATGGAGGTTCCTCAAAACTTAAAAATAGAACTACACTATGATCCAGTAATTGCACCTTGGGTATTTACCCTAAAAATACTAATTGAAATCACTAATTGAAAGTGATACCTGCAACCCTATGTTTATTGCCGCATATTTACAATAGTCAAATTATGGAAGCAGCCCAAGTGTTTATCAATAGATGAATGGACAGAGAAGATCTACTATATATTTACAATAGTTATTATTTATCCATAAAAAAACAATGACACAATGTCCACAATAGCCAAACTGTGGAAGGAGCAGAGATGTCCTTCAACAGATGCATGGATAAAGAAGATGTGGTACATATATACAATGGAATATTACTCAGACATCAGAAAGGATGAATACTCACCATCTGCATCAACATGGATGGACCTGGAGGGGATTATGCTAAGTGAAATAAGTCAAGCAGAGAAAGACAATTATCATATGGTTTGACTCATATGTGGAACATAAGGAATAGTGCAAAGGACCATAGGGGAAGGGAGGGAAAACTGAATGGGAAGAAATCAGAGAGGGAGACAAATCATGAGAGACTCTGGACTCCAGGAAACAAACTGAGGGTTACAGAGGGAGGTGGGTGGGGGAATGGGGTAACAAGGTGATGGGTATAAAGGAGGGCACATGTTGTGTTGAGCACTGTGTGTTATACACAACTAATGAATCGTTGAACACTACATCAAAAACTAATGATGTACTATATGTTGGCTAACTGAACATAATAAAAAATAAAAATTAAAAATAAAAATAAAAACACAATGAAATCCAGTCATTTGCAACAACATGGATGGAGCTAGACAGCATAATGCTAAATTAGATACAGCAGTCAAAGACAAATACCACATAATTTCACCCATATGTGGAATTTAAGAAACAAAACAAAGGAGCAAAGGAAAAAAGAGAGAGAGAAACCAAGGAACAGACTCTTAACTACGAAGAACAAACTGATTGTTACTGGAGGGTAGGTGGGTGTGGAGATGGGTGAAATAGGTGATGGGTATTAAAGAGTACACTTATCATGATGAGCACTGAGTAATGTATAGAATTTTTGAATCACTATATTGTACACCTGAAATTAATATAACACTGTATGTTAACTACTCTGGAATTTTTTAAAAAATTGATTTAAAAAATGATGTTAAATAAAAGAAAGCATATAAAGAAGGTCACACATTGTATGATTCCATTTATATTAAATATATGGAATAGGTAGTACTTTGACACAAAGCAAATTAGTTGTTGCCAGGAACTGAGGGGAAGGGAGAATAAGAAGTGACTATATAATGAGTATGGATTTTCTTTGTAGAGTGATGGAAATATTTTGGAAATAGAAGCGCTGTTTGCACAACATAGCATATTTACTAAATGCTACTGAATTTTCCACTTTAAAGTGGTTAACTTGATATTATATGAATTTCACTTTCATTTGAAAAATAAAGCATCAGAAAAACAAAGTGTAAGAGAAACCCAGTCATCCTAAAGACCTCTCTATGATGTATCCAAATGTTGAAAGATAATGATTTGGAAACAGCAGAAGAGTGGGGGAAGATTTCTGGATTGAGAGTCTAGAAGTCAGGGTTCTGACTCCACTACTAATTAGTTTCATGAGCTGAGGGAAGTCTTATAGCATCTTTGAGTATCAGTTTTTGTATTTTCAAGATGAGAAGTCTCAAATTTGCTGCTTTTATAAAAACATTTCAGAAGAGTCACCCACAAAAAGAGTTATATAAAAGATGCATACACACAAACATACACACACAACCTTATGGACTTGTTGGGTGAAACAGAATGAGTCAACAAGTGGGAAAGTACTTGATGTTAAAGGGCTAGCTGAATTAAAAATAACCAAATTTCATTCATTTAAAAAGCAATTATTAAGCAACTATTATGTCAGTATGCTAGACACTGAGGATGCACAGATAAGTAGGACACTATATTCTCAAAAGCCAACTAGTCTAGTGGGGGAAACAAGTAAACAGATCATTAGAATGTGATTAAGAAATATGATATAGTAACTGATGGGATGCTGTGGGATCACACAAATGTACCACCTCGTTCAGTCTGGAAAGAATTCTCTTTTCACATGAAGTAATAGAAAGTTAGCCAGTCAAGGGGTGCCTGGCTGACTCAGTCAGAGGAGTGAGTGACTCTTGATCTCCAGGTCATGAGTTAAAGCCCCACGTTGGGTGTAAAGAATACTTAAATTAAATAAATAAATAAAAAGTTAGCCAGTCAAAATAATGAGTAGGGAATACCTGATCCAAGAAGATGAGGACAACACAAATAGAGTTACAGATGCTTTAAACAAAATAGTATCTGTAGGGGACTTTAAGCAATTCAGTGTTACTGGAGCATAAAGAATAAGACAGGGAGTAGAAAATACAAGGCTTATGAAATAAGCAGGGCCAACATCACGAAGGACCTTGTGGGTCTTCAAAGAAGTTTAACTTTATCTTAAGGGCAATAGGTAGCCTTTGAAGGGTTTTAAATTCCTAGAATACCATAATCAGGATTATATTTTAAGATTATTTTGGCAGTGTGGAGGATGAAGTGGGGGGCCAGTTTGGAAGCAGGAACATTAGTTAGGAGGTTATCACAGTAGTTCAGATAGGAAGTGATGAGTGTTTGAATCAAGGCAGTAAAAATAGAAAGAAGTGGATGAATTTCAAATATTAGAACATAAAAACCAGTAAGACTTGCCAATGAACTTGGATCTGACAGGTAAGAGAAGGAGGTGATTCAAGGTTGACTCTGTAGTTTCTAGGTCAAGTTAATGGATAAATCATGGTGCTACCAAGTGAAACTGAAATCTCAAGAGTACAATCTTGTTTTAGGGATAATATGATGCATTCCACCTTAAACATGTTAAGTTTAGGTGCCTATGGTTTACCTCCAGGTGACAGCTTAGAATTTGTAGCTTGGAGATGAGGATGGGTATATAGATTCAGAAGTGCACAGAATATAAGAGGTAGTTGAAACTTGAAGAGTGGGTGCCTCAGGAGGATATACTAGATGTTCTTTGTAGAATCTTCCATATACAAGATTAAGAATCTTTTATGACTCCTCTTCTTTTGCCCTTACTTTGAAAGAAATCTCCTATAGAAGTGGAAGTGATGTTTTAAGAAAGAACTGAATGGAGTGAAAATGATAATTTAATGAGTCATAAATGGAAGACTGTTCTAGATAGGAAGGAAATATAGGCAAGAAAAAAGTAGGTTTAAGTTCTTCTGGTAAAGCTGGACTATAAAGCTGGTCAGCTATTAGCACAGGTATACAAAACCCCAACCAAGGCATTTAGATCTTAATGTTGATCTAGACAATACCGCTCCTACCATTGGCCTGCCATGGCAAGTTGGCACCAGATGCTGCTACCTTGGGGTTCATGCCCGGGATTGTCAATGCAGTGGCCTAGGAACTATATTTGGAAGGCCATATGCAAAGCCTCTCTGCCCTGCCTTCACATGGAGTAAATTCCCTTGGCTGACTTTGAAAGTCTAGAAAGAATATGAAGTAGGTTTTTAATTTTTCTCTGCTTGGACATAAATTAAGATCTTGTTTGTTCAGAATGACTATTGCCCCATTTTGCCAGAAACTCCACTGTGTTCTCTGGGGTGTACAACCTCTATTTATTAGGTTATTTTGTTGGCCAGGGGCTCACACTCTGCTTTGTTCTCATTGCTCTGCCACTCCCATGGACTAGCTGCTGAGAAAACCAGACAGTGACCTCTGATTCACTCTTCCACCAATTCTATTCATATCTCTTCATTGTCTTTGGATAATGTGACCAAGCACCTCAAAGCAGATGCCAACAGCCTTGTGTACTACTCTGGAGTGACAAGCTCCTCCCAGGCCCTGGAGACAGGAAATCCAACTGTAAGACCTATCCACCTGGCCCTACCCAGCAATGGCAGTATAGCTGGGGACATGGAGCTCTAAAATACTGGCTGTCATGGACTACTTTGAGCATCAGCAAGGCTGGCTCTGTTTGAAGGCAGAAAAAGAAACTACGTACAAGGGATTTTCAGGGGAACCAAAAGGCCTCCCTATCCCAAAATATCTCCATTCACCCACCTATACTCCAATATGTTTAGAGTCACTCATTTTGGTTAAGGAACTATGCTTCCAAAAATGCCCCAGAGGCAAATTAATATAGGAAAGGGGCCCACAACTAAGTATTACATTACCCAGATTCTAGCTCCATTTTTTTTTTAATTTTTTATTGTTATGTTAATCCCCATACATTACCTCATTAGTTTTAGATATAGTGTTCCATGATTCATTGTTTGTGCATAACACCCAGTGCTCCATGCAGAATGTGCCCTCCTCAATACCCATCACCAGGCTAACCCATCCTCCCAACCCCCTCCCCTCTAGAACCCTCAGTTTGTTTTTCAGAGTCCATCGTCTCTCATGGTTCTTCTCCCCCTCCGATTTCCCCCCCTTCATTCTTCCCCTCCTGCTACATTCTTCTTCTTCTTTTTTTCTTTCTTAACATATATTGCATTATTTGTTTCAGAGGTACAGATCTGAGATTCAACAGTCTTGCACAATTCACAGCGCTTACCAGAACACCTACCCTCCCCAGTGTCCAACACCCAGTCACCCCATCCCTCCCACCCCCCACCACTCCAGCAACCCTCAGTTTGTTTCCTGAGATTAAGAATTCCTCATATCAGTGAGGTCATATGATACATGTCTTTCTCTGTTTGACTTATTTCGCTCAGCATAATACCCTCCAGTTCCATCCACGTCGTTGCAAATGGGAAGATCTTATTCCTTTTGATGGCTGCATAATATTCCATTGTGTATATATACCACATCTTCTTTATCCATTCATCTGTTGATGGATATCTTGGCTCTTTCCACAGTTTGGCTATTGTGGACATTGCTGCTATAAACATCGGGGTGCACGTAGCCTTTCGGGTCCCTACTTTTGTATTTTTGGGGTAAATACCCAGTAGTGCAATTTCTAGCTCCATTTTTGCTATATTATCTTGAGCAAGTCTCTTCCCTTTTCTGGGCCTCAATTTCCTCAATATACTTCAAAGTTAAGGAATTAGATGAGATCATCTCTAGGGCTCCTTCTGACCAATAACATTCTATATTACTTTGACCCAAGTTCAAGCACAAATATTACCTTGAAGGGGCTACCATTTATTTTGCAAGTACTCATTGATCCATTTGTTTGAACTGACTATATATGTCACTGGAGAAAGAGCCAGGGACATGGATAGGTCACATAGATGTCCCAGAGACACAGATACCCTTCATAGAAACAAATCCTGAAAGGACAACTGGAGATTAAATAAGTCTCATCTTCCTTTTTGCTCTGGTTGTCTCATTCCCACCTCACTTTCCTCTACTCCCCACCAATGATCATCTCAGCTGGGAGAAGGTCAAAGCCAGGTAGAAGGTAGAGAAGCATACTTGGGAAGATGAGCGTGATCATCCAGGTTGAAGAAGCAAGACAAAATCCTAGATCAACTGTTTTCTAAAGAGGTCCAGATTGGGGGCCCAGATATGGTGACCCCAGAATGCTCTACATTCGAGAAGCAGAAGGTGGCTTTCTCCAAAGGGAAGTGAGGATGTTTTCAGAGGCTTAGAAAAGCAGCCATTATGCAGTCTCTTTTTTTTTAGAGAGGAGGGAAAGGTGAGAGCCTAAAATCTCAAATACTCTACCCTAGATAGCCCTGGATAGCCCAGGGAAAGGGTCCTATAATAATAATGGTGGCTAACATTTATAAGCACCTACTATGTGCCAGGTAATAGTCTAGGTGCTTAATATAAATTGAAACAATCCTTAAAACAATCCTAAAAGGCAAGTACTACTATTGTTCTCATTTTTATAGATGAGGACATTGAAGCACAGACAGGCTAAGTAATTTCCTTAAGGTTATACAGCCAGGAAAGTTTAGGTCCTGGAGATAAACCCAGGCAGTCTGGCTCCAGATGTTATGCTCTTAACCCAATTATAGGAGGTAAGTATCTTTTCCTATGTTACAGGTCAGAGCTGGGAAGATCCTTAGACCCATCAAATACCATCCCTTTATTTTATACATGAGGGAACTGAGACTGAGAGAAAAAGGAACTTGTCAAATTTCAAAGAGTGAGCAAGTGAAAATATAGCAGAGCTAGAGCCAGAAACCTGGTCTGCTGACTCCCAACCAGTGCTCCTTCTACTACTGCTTCTGATCCTTTGTTAGGTCTCTTAATTGAACTGCCTCCCAGCTGACATTACCAACTTGATCATTCCTGACACTTTATCTAACAAGAATGGAGGGGCAGCCATTTTTGTAGTACCAGTCATTATCTTTTCTTTCCAAAATATAAATGAAACTAGATCTGGCTCCAATCAAGTGTTCTCCAAATGATTAGATCCCTAAATTCTAATATCACCTCTGTGGGGATTACTGATAGAATGCAAAACTAATATTTTCCATCCACAAAGACATCAACACCCCACCATGCCAAGGCCCCAATCTTCTAAGCAGATGGGTGTTCAATGATGTATGAGGACTGCCTTGTGCTCAGACAGATCCATGGATTCAAATCTGAACTTTTTAAGGGTCATTTGTGGAAACCAATACTGAGCCCAGCTGGCAAAATTCTGCCTGATTCATTGAGAAGTGATGAGTAGAGCTTGTGGAAGTGGAAAATAAGGTTGGGCAGTGGGCTCCGGAGGGAGTGAGGCTAGTCTTGTTTGTAATGCCAACAATGTGAGCTGGCCAGTGGCAAAGAGATGGACAACCCAGGATCTCCAAAGGCCCAGGCTACTCTTCTGTTGGTACGGAATTGTTCATGGCTCACTGACTCAAGTGTTGAATTTCACAAAGCAATCTTCCCCACCCAACTCTCCACTCCAACCTTCCAATGGATGTGGGAAACAAAAGACTCCAGTATAGATGGGAAGTTTTAAAGGCCTCTTGTGAATTGAACCTTCAACCCACCTTAGGCAGTCTGTTCATTACCCAATTGTTTTATGGGCCTCTGGGCTGGGCGCAAAACACTGAGTCTAGTGAGGCAGGGCAGACCAACCTCTCCCTGACAGTGTGAGATAGGGGTCCAAGAGCTTCGGAAGAGTCACAGAGAGAAAACTTTTACAGGCAGGGGAGGACAGTGTTCCCAAGAGGTTGGTTGATGTCCCAAAGCAGTATTAGTGCCACCTTCTATCCCATTCAGATTTTTTATTGCATAGGCTTGATGTGAAACCTTCCTATAATAAAAGTGGAAAAAATGGTTGATTTTGAAGTAGCTGTGAAGTGAAATACAAATAATGCTCATCTCATTCACTCACTCAATTATTCATTCATTTATCTAGACAACCACTATTATTTACCTACTATGTGTAAAGTATCATGTAGAATAGAAATATATAAAACAGAGGCTCATTTTTTCAAGCTTACAAACTTACATGCACAAGGCTACATGGCCTATACACATCTTCAAATGTCACTATGTTGTACATGGAAAATGCTTTTAAGTAGCATAAATGAGATAAGGAGGCTAGGAAGATAGTGGAGCAAGAGAACCCTAAACTCACCTTGCCCCAAAGATACAACTAGATAATACTCACATCAGCATAAATAACCCAGAAAACAACCTGAAGAATGGCAGAACAAACTCCACAACTAAAGACAGAGAAAAGACCACATCGAAGACAGTAAGAAAGGCAGAGATGCAATGGGGAGTGAAACAGACCATGGCTGTACCCAGGGGGAGGGAGCCTTCAGTGTGGACAAGAGGGAGAAATGGGCTATCACAGGGGAGAGCCCACATGGGGAAGATGAATCCCCGTAACATTTGGCATTGAAAGTGAAAGGAGCCAAATTTCATGAGTTCTTACAACAAGCAGTACTTGCAACCTGGAATTTTAAAAATTAGCAGATTCAGCTCTGGGAGAGCCCAGAGGGCATTAGGAAACTGAGTGCCCACTCCTAAAGAGACAGAACAAAAAATAGCCTGGAGATCCAGCATAGAATGCCTGGGACATATGGGAAGGAGAGTAGTTTACTCATTTTGGAGTGTATCCTGGAGTGGCAAGGAACACTGAAGGACTTCTCCAGGAACAGAGGAGCTGGCAGGCACCTTTTCCCTCCTCTACCCCCAGAACAAAAACATGGTTACCTACAAGAAACAGCACAGTGCTGATAATCACTACCTACTTGTGTACACCACACTAGCCCCCTCTAGCTGGACCTGCCTCAGTCCTGGCACTGTGGGTCTCCTCCCCAAGAAGACCAGAGCAAACTTTGCCAATACTGCAGCTCTTGACCCATGTGTTTTTTGCACAACCCACCCACTTTATGCACTTTTTACATCTGCTCAGGCTAGGCTGAACCAGGGTTGGTGTTAGTGGCAGGTCTCACGTCACAAGCAGACCAGCACACACCTTGTGAAAACTATGCACCCCAACACGTCCAGGGACCAAACACCACCCAAAACAGGAAAAGAAAGCCACTGCAGATGACTGGACTGAAGATAAAAGTAGCCAGGACACAATAGCAGGGTGCTGAAAAGACACTCCCTGAAGCACCAGGTTCTGGTGAATAGGGGACAATGCACTGCAGGCCACCATAGGACTTCTTCATAAGGCCATTACATTAAACAGGAGACATAGCTGACTTTCCTAACACAGAAACAGACACAGAGAGTTAGACAAAATGAGGAGACAGAGGAATATGTACCAAATGAAAGAACAGGATCAAACCACAGCAAGAGACCTGGGTGAAACAGATATAAGTAATATGCTTGATAGAGAATTTCAAGTAATAATCATAAAGATACTCACTGGACTTGAGAAAAGAGTGGAAGACATCAGTGAGACACTTAACAAAGAGATTTTTTAAAAAAGAACCAATCAGAGAAGAACACAATAAATGCAATTAAAATACACAAGATGGAATAAATAGCAAGAGGAAGCAGAGGAACAAGTTAGTGAATTGGAGTAGGTGAGAGAGAAAAAATATGCAAAAGGAGAATAGACAGGGAAATCAGTGACTCCATCAAGGATAAAACCATCCACATTATAAGAATCCCAGAAGAAGAAGAGAGAGAAAAGAGGGCAGAAAAATTATTCAAAGAAATAATAGCTGCAAACTTCCCTAATCTGGGGAAGGAAACAGATATCCACATCCAAAAGGCACAGACATCCCCCAACAAATCAACCCAAGGAGGTCCACACAAAGACACATAATTAAAATGCAAAAAGTGATAAAGAGAGGATTTTTAAGTAGAAAAAGAAAAAAAGCAGTTACATACAAGGAAAACCCCATAAGGCTATCAATGGATTATTCAGCAGAAATTCCACAAGCCAGAAGAAATGGGCATGATATATTGAAAGTGCTGAAAAGAAAAAATCTGCAACAAAGAATACATTATCCAACAAGGCTATCGTTCAGAACAGGAGAGACAAAGAGTTTCTCAGACAAGTACAAGCTAAAGACATACATGACCATTAAAAAAGCCCTACAAGAAAAGTTAAAGGGGATTCTTTGAATGGAAAGAAAAGACTATAAGTAAGAGTAAGAAAGTACGAAACACAAAAGCAATAAAAATAAATATATCTGTAAAACAACAGACAACTGGAATTCACAAAATAAAAGGATGTAAAATATGATACCATCCACCTAAAATATAGGGGGAACTAAAAAATGGGTTCAAAACTAAGCAAAAATTAACTTAATATATACTGCTATATGAAGAAGATGTTATATTCAAACCTAATGGTAACCACAAATCAAAAATGGGTAATACACATGCAAAAAAATAATGAGAAAGGAATCCAAGTATATCACTAAAGAAAGCCAACAAACCATGAAAGAAGCCATGAGAAGAAAGGATCAGAGAAAAACTACAAAAACAACCACAAAAGAAGTACCAAAATGGCTATAAATACATACTAATAAATAATTACTTCAAATGTAAATAGACTAAACGCCCAATCAAAAAACAAAGGGTGACTGAGTGGATTAAAAAAAAGTCCCATTTACATGCTGCCTGCAAGAGACTCATTTCAGAACTAAACACCCTTGCAGACTGACAGTGAGAGGATGTAGAAACATTTATCATGCAAGGGGATGTCAAAAAGAAGCTGAAGTAGCAGTACTTATATCAGACAAAATAGCCTTTAAAACAAAGGCTATAACAAGAAACAAAGAATAACACTATATAATACTAAAGGGGACAATCCACAAGAAGATACAATTGTAAATATTTATGCACCTAACATGGGAACACCCAAATACATAAAACCACTAAAAACAAAATAAAAGAACTAATCAATAGTAATAGATTAACAGTAAAGAAATTTAACACCACAATTACATGGAAAGACACATGATCCAAACAAAATCAACAAGGAAACAGTGGCATTGAATGACACATTGGACCAGATGAATTTAACAGATATATTTGAGAACATTCTATCCTAAAACAGCTGAATGCACATTCTTTTCAAGTGCACATAGAACATTCTCCAAAATAGATCACATATTAGGCCACAAAACGAGTATCAACAAGTTAAAAAAAAAAAATTGAAATCATACTGACCACAATGCTATGAAACTGGAAATCAACCACAAGAAAAAATAGGGAGAGCACAAATATATGGAATTTAAATAACATGCTATGAAGCAATAAATGGTTCAAACTGGAAATCAAAGAAAAAATAAGAAAATACATGGAGAGAAATGAAGATGAAAACACAACAGTCCAAAGCCTTTAGGATGCACCAAAAGTGGTTCTTTTTTTTTTTTTAAGATTTTATTTATTTATTTGACAGAGAGAGACACAGTGAGAGAGGGAACACAAGTGGGGGGAGTGGGAGAGGGAGAAGCAGGCTTCCCGCTGAGCAGGGAGCCTGATGCAGGGATGATCCCAGGACCCTGAGATCATGACCTGAGCTGATGGCAGATGCTTAATGACTGAGCCACCCAGGCGCCCCAGGAAAAGTGGTTCTAAGAGGGAAATTTATAGCAATACAGCAATACAATATAGCAATACAAGTAAGAAAAATCTCAAATAAACAACCTAACCTTACACATAAATGAGCTAGAAAAAGAAGAGTAAACAAAACCAGAAAACAGAAAGAAGGAAATAATAAAGTTTAGAGCAGAAATCAATGATATAGAAACTAAAAAAACAAAACAAAACAAAACAAAACAGGAACAGTTCAATGAAACCAGGAGCTGGTTCTTTGAAAAGATCAACAAAATTAATAAACCATTAGCTAGTCTCATCCAAAAAAAAAAAAAAAAGAGTGAAAAGACTCAAATAAATAAAATAAGAAATGAAAGAGGAGAAATACTGACCAACACCACAGAAATACAAAGGATTATAAGAGAATATTAGGAAAAATTATATGCCAAATATTGGAAAACCTAGAAGAAATGGATAAATTCCTAGAAACACAAAATGACTCCTAACTGAATCAGGAAGAAATAGAACATTTGAACAGACCAATTACCAGCAATGAAATTGAATCACTAGCAGAGGATTGAGAGGAAAGATGGCGGAGGACTAGGGGACCCTATTTCAACTGGTCCCCGGAATTGAACTGGATATCTACGAGACCACTCTGAGCACCCATGAAATCAGCCTGAGATGTAAGAAGATCGGGATCTCTACAAACAGAATATCACAGGCGGTTGGTTTCGAGGTATGAAGCGGGGAGCAGTGATTCTGCCGGCAGATATTGGAGGATAAACAGCAGTGGGAGGGTGCCTGGACGTGGGGATCCTACACCGCTGGTGAGCCACAGCCTCACGTGCTGGGGACCAGGCACAGACTCACAGACTGGTAGCAGTGGGGAAAGGACTTTAGTGCAGCCCACGGGGCAGAAACCCAGAACAGCAGGGTTGCGCCTGAGAACCGGGAGCGGCTGGCGGTTTTAAAAGCACAAAGGGCAGAGACGTGCCCCGACCTGGAGGCAGGACTGGGAGCGCTGCAGAGAGGCACACAACCGAGGACGCTGCAGTTTATACCAGCACAGACAGAAACGGAGACAGTGTGGCCTGGAGAGCTCACTGAAGAACAGACTGCGATCTCTCTGCTCTGAGGCAGAGGGTTGGAAATGGTCTCTTCTGCTCTGACTCTTGGAAGAGACGCGGAAAGCCACCAGGGAAAGCCGCCAGAGAACAAAAGCCCCAAAAAACTGGTTCCCACTTAGCCCATCCCCCTCCACAGGGGGCAGGGCAACTCTGCCCAAACAGGGTTGCCTGAGTAACAGCGCAACAGACCCTCCCCCAGAAGACAGGCTGGGAGAACAAGAGGCCAGCAACCCTAAGGTCCCAAGAAAACAGGTGCATCTCGCTTGGGTTCTGGTCAATATTTTGGACTCTATATATTTCCTCAACCACCCATCAACAGAATGACTAGGAGGAGGAACCCCCAAAATAGAAAAGACTCAGAGATTATAACTTATGCAGGAGATTTACAAATGGATGCAGATATAACCAAGATGTCGGAGATGGAATTCTGGCTAGCAATTGTGAAGACAATAGCTAGAATGAAGAAATCAATTAATGACAACATAGAGTCTCTAAGGGCAGAAATGAAAGCTGAATTGGCAGAACTTAAAAATGCTATCAATGAGATCCAATCCAATCTAGATAATCTAACAGCTAGGGTAACTGAGACAGAAGAACGAATAAGCGACCTGGAAGATAATATAATAGATAAAAAGGGAAAAGAGGAGGCCAGGGAAAAATAACTCAGAATCCATGAAAATAGAATCAGAGAAATAACAGACACCATGAAGCGTTCCAATGTCAGAATAATTGGAATCCCGGAGAGAGTGGAGAGAGAGAGAGGACTAGAAGATGTATTTGAGCAAATCGTAGCTGAGAACTTCCTTAATCTGGGGAATGAAACAAACATTCATGTCCTAGAGGCAGAGAGGACCCCTCCCAAGATCAAGGAAAACAGGCCAACACCCCGGCATGTAATAGTAAAACTTGCAGATCTTAGAACCAAGGAAACCATCTTAAGGGCGGTTAGGGGGAAGAGATTCCTTATGTACAGAGGGAGGAACATCAGAATAACGTCAGACCTATCCACAGAGACCTGGCAAGCCAGAAAGGGCTGGCAAGACATATTCAGGGTACTAAATGAGAAGAACATGCAGCCAAGAATACTTTATCTGGCAAGGCTGTCATTTAGAATGGATGGAGAGATGCAGAGCTTCCATGACTGGCAGAAACTGAAAGAATATGTGACCACTAAGCTGGCCCTGCAAGAAACATGAAGGGGGGTTCTATAAAAGGAAAAAGACCCCAAGAGCGATATACAACAGAAAGTTACAGGGACAATCAATAAAAACAACATCTTCACAGGCAACATGATGACAATTAATTCATATCTTTCAATAATCACTCTCAATGTGAATGGCCTAAATGCTCCCATAAAACGGCACAGGGTTGCAGGTTGGATAAAAAAGACAGGACCCATCCATATGCTGCCTACAAGAGACTCATTTAGAACCTAAAGATACATCCAGACTGAAAGTGAAGGGATGGAGATCCATCTTCCATGCCAATGGACCTCAAAAGAAAGCTGGGGTAGCAATTCTTATATCAGACAAATTAGATTTTAAACTGAAGACTGTAGTTAGAGACACAGAAGGACACTATATCATTCTTAAAGGGTCTATCCAACAAGAAGATCTTAAAATTGTAAATATCTATGCCCCAACATGGGAGCAGCCATCTACATAAGCCAACTGTCAACCAAAATAAAGAGTCATATTGATAACAACATGTTAATTGTAGGAGACTTCAATACTCCACTCTCAGCAATGGGCAGATCATCTAAGCAGAAAATCAACAAGGAAACAAGAGCTTTGAGTGATACACTGTACCAGATGGACCTCATAGATATATACAGAACATTCCACCCTAAAACAACAGAATACACATTCTTCTCAAGCACACATGGAACTTTCTCCAGAATAGACCACATACTGGGTCACAAATCACGTCTCAACTGATACCAAAGATTGAGATTATTTCCTGCATCTTTTCAGACCACAATGCTTTAAAACTGGAATTCAATCACAAGAAAAAGTTTGGCAGAAATTCAAACACTTGGTAGCTAAAGACCACTCTGCTCAAGAATGTTTGGGTCAACCAGGAAATCAAAGAACTTAAGCAATTCATGGAAATCAATGAGAACGAAAACACATCGGTCCAAAACCTATGAGATACTGCAAAGGCAGTCCTAAGGGGGAAATACATAGCCATACAAGCCTCACTCAAAAAAATAGAAAAACCCCGAATTCACCAACTAACTCTACACCTTAAAGAACTAGAAAAAAAGCAACAAACTATGCCTAAGCCATACATTAGAAGAGAAATAATTAAAATTAGAGCAGAGATCAATGAATTAGAAACCAGAAACACAGTAGATCAGATCAACCAAACTAGAAGTTGTTTCTTTGAAAGAATGAATAAGATCGATAAACCACTGGCCAGACTTATCCAAAAGAAAAGAGAAAAGACCCAAATTAATAAAATTATGAATGAAAGGGGAGAGAACACGACTAACACCAAGGAAATAAAAACAATTATTAGAAATTATTATCAACAACTATATACCAACAAACTGAGCAATCTGGATGAAATGGAGGCCTTCCTGGAAACCTATAAGCTGCCAAGACTGGAACAGGAAGAATTTGACAACCGGAATAGGCCAATAACCAGTAACAAGATTGAAGCAGTGATCAAAAACCTGCCAAAAAACAAGAGTCCAGGGCCTGCTGGATTCCCCGGGGAATTCTACCAAACATTCAAAGAAGAAATAATACCTATTCCCCTGAAGCTATTTCAAAAAATAGAAACCGAAGGAAAACTTCCAAACTCATTCTATGAGGCCAGCATTACCTTAATCCCCAAACCAGGCAAATACCCCATCAAAAAGGAGAATTTCAGACCAATATCCCTGATGAATATGGATTCCAAAATCCTCAACAAAATCCTACCTAATAGGATCCAACAATACATTAAAAGGATCATCCACCTCGACCAAGTGGGATTTATCCCCGGGATGCAAGGGTGGTTCAACATTCGCAAATCAAAAAATGTGATAGAACACATTAATAAGAGGAGAGAGAAGAATCATATGGTCCTCTCAATTGATGCAGAAAAAGCATTTCACAAAATACCACATCCTTTCCTGATTAAAACTCTTCGGAGTATAGGGAGAGAGGAAACATTCCTCAAATTCATAAAATCCATCTATGAAAAACCCACAGCGAATATCATCCTCAATGGGGAAAAGCTGAGAACCTTTCCCTTAATATCAAGAACACAGCAAGGATGCCCACTCTCGCCACTTTTGTTCCACATAGTACTAGAAATCCTAGCAACAGCAATCAGACAACAAAAAGAAATAAAAAGTATTCAAATTGGCAAAGAAGAAGTCAAACTCTCTCTTTTCGCAGATGACATGATACTTTATGTGGAAAACCCAAAAGACTCCACCCCCAAATTACTAGAACACATACAGCAATTCAGTAATGTGGCAGGATACAAAATCAATGCACAGCAATCAGTTGCTTTCTTATACACTAACAATGCCACTGTAGAAATAGAAATTAAAGAAACGATTCCATTTACAATAGCACCAAAAACCATTAGGTGACTTAGAATAAACCTAACCAAAGTGGTAAGGATCTATACTCTAGGAACTACACAACACTCATGAAAGAAATTGAAGGAGACACAAAAAGATGGAAAACCACTCCATGCTCATGGATCAGAAGAATAAACATTGTTAAAAGGTCTATGCTACCCAGAGCAATCTATACCTTCAATGCCATCCTGATCAAAATTCCAATGGCATTTTTCAAAGTGCTGGAACAAACAATCCTAAAATTTGTATGGAATCAGAAAAGACCCCGAATCGCCAAGGAAATGTTGAAAAAGAAAAAGCTGGGGGCATCACGTTGCCCGATTTCAAGCTATATTACAAAGCTGTGATCACCAAGACAGCATGGTACTGGCACAAAAACAGACATACAGACCAATGGAACAGAATAGAGAACCCAGATATGGACCCTCAACTCTATGGTCAAATAATCTTTGACAAAGCAGGAAAAAACATGCAATGGAAAAAAGACCATCTCTTCAGTAAATGGTGCTGGGAAAATTGGACAGCCACATGCAGAAGAATGAAACTCGACCATTCTCTATCACCATACACAAAGATAAACTCAAAATGGATGAAAGACCTCAATGTGAGACAGGAATCCATCAAAATCCTAGAGGAGAACATAGGCAGTAATCTCTTTGACATCGGCCACAGCAACTTCTTTCAAGATACATCTCCAGGGGCGCCTGGGTGGCTCAGTTGGTTAAGCGACTGCCTTCGGCTCAGGTCATGATCCTGGAGTCCCGGGATCGAGTCCCGCATCGGGCTCCCTGCTCGGCAGGGAGTCTGCTTCTCCCTCTGACCCTCCTCCCTCTCATGCTCTCTGTCTCTCATTCTCTCTCTCTCAAATAAATAAATAAAATCTTTAAAAAAAAAAAAAAAGATACATCTCCAAAAGCTAGTGAAACAAAAGCAAAAATGAACTTTTGGGACTTCATCAAGATAAAAAGCTTCTGCACAGCAAAGGAAACAGTCAACAAAACAAAGAGGCAACCCACAGAATGGGAGAAGATATTTGCAAATGACACTACAGATAAAGGGCTGGTATCCAAGATCTATAAAGAACTTCTCAAACTCAACACCCAAAAAACAAATAATCAAGTCAAAAAATGAGCAGAAGATATGAAAAGACACTTTTCTGAAGAAGACATACAAATGGCTAACAGACACATGAAAAAATGTTCATCATCATTAGCCATCAGAGAAATCCAAATCAAAACCACACTGAGATACCACCTTACACCAGTTAGAATGGCAAAAATGGACAGGGCAAGAAACAACAAATGTTGGAGAGGTTGTGGAGAAAGGGGAACCCTCTTACACTGTTGGTGGGAATGCAAGTTGGTACAGCCACTTTGGAAAACAGTGTGGAGGTGCCTCAAAAAATTAAAAATAGAGCTACCCTATGACCCAGCAATTGCACTCCTGGGTATTTACCCCAAAGACATAGATACAGTGAAAAGAAGGGCCATATGCACCCCAATGTTCATAGCAGCAATGTCTGCAATAGCCAAACTGTGGAAAGAGCCGAGATGCCCTTCAATGGATGAATGGAGAAAGAAGATGTGGTCCATATATACAATGGAATATGACTCAGCCATCAGAAAGGATGAATACCCAACTTTTACATCCACATGGATGGGACTGGAGGAGATTATGCTAAGTGAAATAAGTCAAGCAGAGAAAGTCAATTATCATATGGTTTCACTTATTTGTGGAACGTAAGGAATAGCATGGAGAACATGAGGAGAAGGTAGGGAAAAATGAAGGGAGGGAAATCAGAGGCAGAGATGAACCATGAGAGACTATGGACTCTGAGAAACAAACAGGGTTTTAGCGGGGAAGAGGGTGGGGGGATGGGTTAGCCCAGTGATGGGTATTAAGGAGGGCATGTATTGCATGGAGCACTGGGTGTTATACGAAAACAATGGATTGTGGACCACTACATCAAAAACTAATGATGTATTGTATGGTGACTAACATAACATAATAAAATTTAAAAAAATAATAATTAAAAAATAAATTAAAAAAATAAAAATAAAAATAAAAATAAAACTGCAAAAAAAAAATTGAATCACTAATCAAAAATGTCCCAGCAGGGACACCTGGGTGGCTCATTTGGTGAAGCGTCTGCCTTCGGCTCATGTCGTGATCCCAGGGTCCTGGGATGGAGTCCCACGTTGGGGTCCTTGCTCAGCGGGGAGCCTGTATCTCCCTCTGACTGCTGCTCCCCCTGCTCGTGTGCTCTCTCTATCTCTCTCTCTGGCAAATAAATAAAATCTTTTTAAAAAAATCTCCCAGCAAACAAAAGTCTAGGGCCAGATTTGCTTCACAGGTGAATTCTTCCAACTATCTATCTATTTATTTATTTATTTATTTATTTATTTATTTATTTATCAAATATTTTATTTCAGAGAGAGAGAGCACAAGTCAGGAGAGCAAGCCAATCTCTCTGATGAACATACATGCAAAAATCCTCAACAAGATACTACCAAACTGATTCCAACAATACATTTAAAAAAATTACATACCATGATCAAGTAGGATTTATTCCTGGGATGCAAGAGTGGTTGGATATTTGCAAAACAATCAATGTAGTATGTCACATCAAAAAGAGAAAAGATGAAAAACATATAGTCAGTTCAATAGATGAAGAAAAAGCATTTCACAAAGTAAAGCATCCTTCCATGATAAAAACCCTTAACAACATAGGATCAGAAGGTAGATACCTCAATGTAATAAAGGCTTTATATGAAAAACACACAACTAACTTCATGCTCAATGGTGAAAAACTGAAAGGTTTCCCCCTAAGATCAGGAGCAACACAAGGAAGTCTACTCTCACCAATTGTATTCAACTTAATACTGGAAGTCCTAGACACAGCAATTTGACAACACAAAGAAATAAAAGACATCCAAACTGTTAGTAAGAAACAAAACTTTCACTATTTGCAGATGACATGAAACCTTATATAGAAAACCAAAAAACTCCACCAAAAAAAAAAAAAAAACCTGCTAGAACTAATAAATGAATTCAATAAAATTCCAGGATACAAATATCAATGTGCAAAACCCATTGCATTTCTATATAGTAATAATGAAGCAGCAGAGAGAGAAATTTAAAAAACAATCCCATTTATAACTGGATGAATAATATTAAAATAAATACCTACCAATAAACTTAACCAAGAAGGTGAAAGAATTTTACTCTGAAAACTATAAAACATTGATGAAAGAAATTCAAGATGATACACAGAAATGGAAAGACAGTCCATGCTCATGGAATATTGTTAAAATGTCTATACTGCCCAAAGCAACCTACACATTTAATGCTATCTTTATTTTGATAATACCAATAACCTTTTACACAGAACTGGAACAAACAATCCTAAAATTTGTATGGAAACATAAAAGAGCCTGAATAGCCAAAGCAATCATGAAAAAGAGAAACAAAACTGGATCACAATTGCAGACTTCAGGTTATATTAAAAAGCTGTAGTAATCAAAACAGTATGGTGCTGAGTTGAAAGATGGCTCCTGGAAGTTAAGATGGCAAAGGAATGAGGGGACCATAAGTTTGTCTCATCCTTCAACTACAACTAGATAGTTATCAAATCATTCTGAACAACTGGAGGTCTGAGAAAACAAATGCGGCAAGTCTACAAGTAGAAAAGCTACCACCATTTGAAAGGTAGGAGGTGCAAAGACTTAAATCAGGTATGATATAGCTGAGGATAGGGTGCTTAAAGAGACTACTGCATAGTATTATAAGCAATGGAGTGCAAAATTGGAACTTTTAGAAGTCTGCTATAGTCAGGAAAGTGCCCTAACTCAGGTGTTCAGGTGGCGAAGCAGGGCAGGATCCCAGGTATGACACTGTAACCTGAGGATCCCCTGGGTCACAAGAAGAACATGTGGTGACTAAGTTTGACATGGTTTCCAGGCATAGGAGTGAGGAAGCCGGCTGAGAACAGCGAGTGTTGGTGCCACCTTTCTGCTCTGTATTGTCATATACTGCGAACCACTGAACCTTTCCTAAAACAGGTCCAGCAAAAGGCAAAAGCATGGTGACACCCTCCCTAGGGGGAACAGCATGGGTCTGTGCCATGGGAGCCCCTAAAATTTGGAGTTTTGAAATTCAGTTATGGGCCTGAAATAAAAATGCTCAGACACAGGCAGGGTGAACACAGATTTCTGACGGAAACCAGGGAGACAAGAGTGATTGATTACTCTTCTGTGAGAGCACACTGAAGAGTAGGGGGTGAGAATTTTCAGCTCTGGGCCTAGAGAGCAGATCACCGACATATTCATCCTGCCCATCAATGCTGAAAGCCTTCAGGGAGCAAAAGAGCGCCACCTAGTGGAATCCAGAGCCCCTTACACCAAACCCTGCCTCCCTGCACACTGGAGGTACATTTCCAATAGGGCAAGTCCACATGAGAATCAGCACAGCGGGCCAATCCCCCAGAAGACCAGCACAAACAACTTGCTCGCACCAACTTTACTGATCACAGAGGGCTTGAACAGCTTCAGCTCTAGGGGAAAACAGTATATAGCACTCTTTCTATTTTTATTCTTTAGTCTTTTATTATTTTTTAAGTTATTTTCTTATTTTTTCAATTTTTTCAATTTTTTTCATTTTTATTTTTTATATATATTACATTTTTTATATTTTCTTTCCTTTCCTTTTATTTTATTTTTTTATACATTTTTTTTCTTTCTTTCTATTTTGGGATCTAGTTTCTTTTAACAAGTAGACCAAAACACACACAGGATCTAGTTTTTTTTCAGGAGGTTTTTTGTTGGTGTTATTGTTGTTTTTGTTGTTTTCTTCTTTTTTGTTCTTCATTTCATCCAGGCCAAAATGACAAAAAGGAGAAATTCACCCAAAAAGAAAGAACAAGAGGTAGTACTCACAGCCAGGGATTTAATCAACATGGGTATAAGTAAGATGTCTGAACTAGAATTTACAGCAACAATTATAAGCATACTAATTGGGATTGAAAAAAGCACAGAAGACACAAGAGAATCCCTTACTGTAGAGATAAAATAACTAAAATCTAGTCAGGCCAAAATTAAAAATGTTAATACTGAGATGCAGTACCAAGTGGAGGCCATAAATATGACCATGAATGAAGTAGAAGAGAGAATCAGTGATATAGAAGCTAAAATGATGGAAAGTAATGAAGATGGAAAGAAGAGGGAAAGGAAACTATTAGATAGACTACAAAGGTAGACTTGAGGAACTCAGTGATTCCATAAAGCAAAACAATATCCGTATTATAGGAGTCCAAGAAGATGAAGAGCAGGAGAAAGGGGCAGAAGGCCTATTTGAACAAATTATAGATGTGAACTTCCCTAATCTGGGGAAGGAAACAGGCATTCAAGTACAAGAGTCACAGAGACCTCCCTAAAAAAAACAATAAAAACAGTTCAACATGTAGACATATTATAGTGAAGCTTGCAAATTACAAAGATAAAGAGAAAATCCTGAAAGCAGCTTGGGACAAGAGGTCCTTAACCCACAAGGGTAGAAACATAAGGTTGGCAACAGACCTATCCACAGAGACCTGGCAGGCCAGGAAGGACTGAGATGATATATTCAACATGCCAAATGGGAAAAATATGCAGCCAAGAACACTTTATCCAGTAAGGCTGTCATTCAGAATAGAAAGAGAGATAAACAGATTCCAAGACAAAGAAAAACGAAAGGAATTGGTGAACACTAAACCAGCACTGTAAGAAATATTAAAAGGAATCCTTTAAGTGGAAAGAGCCCAAAAGTAACAAACACCAGAAAAGAACAGAGACAATCTAAAGGAACAGTAAATTTATAGGTAATACAATGGCACTAAGTTCATATCTTTCAATAATTACTCTAAATATAAAAAGACTAAATGCTCCAATCAAAAGACATAGAGCATCAGAATGGATTTAAAAAAATAAGACCCATCAATATGCTGCTTACAAGAGACTCATTTTAGACCCAAAGACAATGCCAGATTGAAAGTGAGGGGGTGGAAACCATTATCATGCTAATGGACATCAGAACAAACCTGGAGTAGCCATCCTTATATCAAACTAGATTGTATTTTTTAATTTAATTTAATTTTATTATGTTACGTTAGTTAACCACACAATACATCATTAGTTTTTGATGTAGTGATCCACGATTCATTGTTTTCATATAACACCCAGTGCTCCATGCAGTACGTGCCCTCCTTAATACCCATCACCGGGTTAACCCATCCCACCACCCCCCTCCACTCTAAAACCCTCAGTTTGTTTCTCGGAGTCCATAGTCTCTCATGGTTCATCTCCCTCTCCAATTCCCCCCTTCATTTTTCCTTTCCTTCTCCTAATGTCCTCCATGCTATTCCTTATGTTCCACAAATAAGTGAAACCATATGATAATTGACTATCCATTCATCTGTCAATGGACACTGGGCTCTTTCCATATTTTGGCTATTGTGGACATTGCTGCTATAAACCTTGGGGTGCATGTGCCCCTTCGAATCACTATGTTTGTATCCTTTGGATAAATACCTAGTAGTGCAATTGCTGGGTCATAGGGTAGTTCTATTTTTAACTTTTTGAGGAAGCTCCATACTCTTTTCCAGAGTGGCTGCACCAGCTTTTATTCCACCAACTATATAAGAGCATTCCCCTTCCTCTGCATCCTTGCCAACATCTGTCTTTTCCTGAGTTGTTAATTTTAGTCATTTTGACTGGCATGAAGTAGTATCTCATTGTAGTTTTGATTTGTATTTCCCAGATGCCAAGTTATTTTGAGAATTTTTTTCATGTGTCTGTTAGCCACTTGTATGTCTTCTTTGGAGAAATGTCTCTTCATGTCTTCTGCCCATTTCTTGACTGAATTTTTTGTTTTTGGGGTGTTGAGTTTGATAAGTTCTTTATAGATTTTGGATACTAACCTTTTATCTGTTAAGACATTTGCAAATATCTTCTCTCATTCCGTAGGTTGCCTTTTAGTTTTGTTGACTATATCCTTTGCTGTGCAAAAGCTTTTTATCTTGATGAAGACCCAATAGTTCATTTTTGCTTTTGTTTCTGTATGGTGTAAAAAAGTGGTCCAGTTTCATTCTTCTGCATGTGGCTGTTCAATTTTCCCAACACCATTTGTGGAAAAGACTGTCTTTTTTCCATCGGATATTCGTTCCTGCTTTGCTGAAGATTCATTGACCATAGAGCTGAGGTCCATCAATCTATGTGTCTGCTTTAGTGCCAGTACCATACTGTCTTGATGATTACAACTTTGTAATATAGCTTGAAGTCCAGAATTGTGATGCCTCCGGTTTTGAATTTCTTTTTCAACATTCCTTTGGCTATTTGGGGTCTTTTCTGGTTCTGTACAAATTTTAGGATTATTTGTTCCACCTCTGTGAAAAATGCTGGTGGTATTTTGATAGGGATTGCATTGAATGTGTAGATTGCTTTGGGTAGCATAGACATTTTAACAATATTTGTTTCTCCAATCCATGAGCATGGGATGTTTTTCCATCTCTTGGTGTCTTCTTCATTTTCTTTCATAAGTGTGTTATAGTTCTCAGTCCTTCAGTTCCTTTATTCCTTTGCTTAGGTATATTCCTAGGTATCTTACGATTTGTGGTGCAATTTTAAATGGGAACAATTCCTTGATTTCTCTTTCTGCTGCTTCATTGTTAGTGTATAGAAATGCAAGACTTCTGTGCTTCGATTTTATATCCTTTGACTTTGCTGAATTCCTGTATCAGTTGTAGCAATTTTTTTGTAGTCTTTTGGGTTTTCTACATAGAGTATCATGTCATCTGTGAAAGTGAAAGTTTGACTTCTTCACCAATTTGGATGCCTTTTCTTTCTTTTTGTTGTCTGGCTGCTGAGGCTAAGACTTCCAGTAATATGTTGAACAACAGTGGTGAGAGTGGACATCCCTGTCGAGTTCCTGACTTTAGAGGAAAAGCTCTCAGTTTTTCCCTATTGAGAATGATATTCACTGTAGGTCTTTTGATTGTAGCCTTTATGATGTTTAGTTATGTTCCTTCTATCCCTATGTGGCTGAGGGCTTTTATCAAGAAAGGATGCTGTGTTTTGTCAAATGCTTTTTCTGCATTTATTGATAGGATCTTATGTTTCTTGTCCTTTCTTTTATTAATGCGGTTTATCACGTTGTTATATTTATGGACCTTGAACCACCTCTGTAGCCCAGGAATAAAACCCACTGGCTCGTCGTGAATAATTCTTTTAATGTACTGTTGGATCCTATTAGCTAGTATTTTGGTGAGAATTTTTGCATCCATGTTCATCAGGGATATTGGTCTGTAATTCTTTTTAGTGGGGCCTTTTTCCCATTTTGGGACTGAGGTAATGCTGGCCCCATAGAATGAGTTTGGAAGTTTTCCTTCAATTTCTACTTTTTGGAACAGACTCAGAAAAATAGGTATTAATTCTTCTTTAAATGTTTGGTAGAATTCCCCTGGGAAGCCATCTGGTACTAGGCCCTTGTTTGGGGGGAGATATTTGATTACTGATTCAATTTCTTTGCTGGTTATTGGTCTGCTCAAGTTTTCTATTTCTTCCTCTTCCAGTTTTGGGAGCTTATATGTTTTTAAGAATGCATCCATTTCTTCCAGATTGCCTAATTTGTTGGCATATAATTGCTCAAAATATTCTCTTATAATTGTTTGTATTTCTTCAGTGTTGGTTGTGATCTCTCCTTTTTCATTGATGATTTTAATTATTTGGGTCCTTTCTCTTTTCCTTTTGAGAAGTCTGGCTAGGGGTTTATCAATCTTATTAATTCTTTCAAAGAACCAATTCCTAGTTTTGTTGATCTGTTCTACTGTTTTCTTGATTTCTATATCATTGATTATTGCTCTAATCTTCATTATTTCACTTCTCTTGCTACATTTAGGCTTTATTTGCTCTTCTTTTTCCAACTCCTTTAGGTGTAAGGTTAGGTTGTATATTTGAGACATTTCTTGTTTCTTGAGGAAGGCCTATATTGCTATATACTTCCCTCTTAGGACTTCCTTTGCTGCATCCAAAGGTTTTGAACTGTCATGTTTTCATTTTCATTTGCTTCCACTTGTTTTTTAATTCTTTAATTTCCTGGTTGACCCATTCATTCTTTAGTGAGATATTCTTTAGCCTTCATGTATTTTCGGTCCTTCCAAATTTCTTCTTGTGGTTGACTTCAAGTTTCATAATTTTGTGGTCTGAAAATATGCATCATATGATCTCAATCTTTTTATACTTTTGAGTCCTGATTCCTGACCCAGTATGTGATCTTTTCTGGAGTATGTTCCCTGTGCAGTTGAAAAGAATGTGTGTTCTGCTTCTTTAGGATAAAATGCTCTGAATATATCTGTGATGTCCATGTTGTCCAGTTTATCATTCAAAGCCCTTGTGTTCTTATTGATCTTCTGCTTAGATGATCTGTCCATTGCTGTGAGTGTGGTGTTAATTTCCCCTACTATTATTATCTTATTATCAATGAGTTTCTTTACGTTTGTTATTAATTGGTTTATGTATTTGGGTGCTTCCAAGTTAGGGACATAAATGTTTATAATCATTAGATACTCTTGTTTGATAGACCCCTTTATTTTGATACAGTGTCCTTCATCTCTTACACAGTCTTTGGCTCAAAATCTAGGTTGGTTGTTATAAGGATGGCTTCTCCAGGCTTCTTTTGATGTGCATTATAGTAAATGGTTCTCCACCCCCTCACTTTCAATCTGGAGGTGTCTTGGGTCTAAAGTGAGTCTCTTGTAAGCAGCATATCAATGGGTCTTTTTTTGTGTGTGGCATTCTGAAACCCTATGTCTTTTGATTGGAGCATTTAGTCCATTTACACTCAGAGTAATTATTGAAAGATAATGAATGTAGTGCCATTGTATGTAGTTGCCATTCCTTTAGATTGTCTCTGTTCCTTTCTGGTATTTCTTACATCTGGGCCCTCTCTCCACTCAAAGGACTCCCTTTAATATTTCTTGCAGGGCTGGTTTATTGTTCACAAATTCCTTTAGTTTTGTTTTTGTTTTGTTTTGTTTTGTTTTTCTCCTAGGAACTCTTTTACTTTTCTTCTATTCTGAATGACAGCCTTGCTGGGTGAAGTATTCTGGGCTGCATAATTTTTCCCATTTAGCATGCTGAATATATCATGCCAGTCCTTCTTGCCTGCCAGGTCTCTGTGAACTGGTCTGCTGCTAAACTTATGTGTCTACCCTTGTGGGTCAAGGGCCTCTGTCCCGAGCTGCTTTCATGATTTTCTCTTTATCTTTGTAATTTGCAATCTTCACTATAATTTGTCAAGGAGTTGATCTATTTTTGTTGATTTTGAGGGGAGTACTCTGTGACCCTTGGACTTGAATGTCTGTTTCCTTCCCCAGATTAGGGAAGTTCTCAGCTATAATTTGTTCAAATAAGCCTTCTGCCCCTTTCTTCCACTCCTCATCTTCTGGGGCTCCTATAATTTGGAGTCCAGTGATTTATGGAACTGCTGAGTTCCCTCAATCTACCTTCACGATCTATTGGTTTTCTTTCCCTCTTCTTTTCACCTTCCTTTATTCCATCATTTTAGCTTCTATATCACTGATTCTCTCTTCTGTTTCATACATCTTCATTTCTATGGTCTCCATTTGGGACTGCATCTCTATACTAGCATTTTTAATTTTGGCCTGACTAGATTTTAGTTCTTTTATCTCTACATTAAGGTATTCTCTAGTGTCTTCTATGCTTTTTTCAAGCCCAGCCAGTAAGTTTATAATTGTTTTAAGCTCTAGTTCAGACATCTTACTTATATCCATATTGACTAAATCCCTGGTAGTACTACTTCCTGTTCTTCTTTGGGGGTGAATTTCTCCATCCTGTCATTTTTCCTGAAAAGAAAGGAAGAAAGAAAAAGGAAAAAAAACAGCAATAACAACAACTTCAGGAAGTGTTTCTGGTGTATCTTGTGTACACTCTGCTGTTGAATTTTGGCTGCTCTTTCTCACTGGTCTGTCCTCTACAGAGTTCCTCCTTGCTTGTAGCAAGGTATTTAACTAAGTGTGCTTTGATTTGTTTGTTAAGATAAGCCTGGAGAAGAAAAAAAGAAAAGAAAAAAAAAACTGATCCAAAACAAGAGAAAAGGAAAAGTAACAAAAATGCAAACAAACAGACAAACAAAAACTATAAGCCTGATTCCAAAAAACAAGAAAGAAGGAAAACAGAGTAAGGAAAGGAGAAAAGAGAAAAAAAAATAAGAAGCCTGATCAGAAAAATAATAGAAGGAAACAAACAAACAAGCCAACAAATAAAAAATTATAAGCCTAATACCTTAAAAAAGGGGGGAAAAGAATATATTTGTATATATATATAACAAAATATAAAAAGCTAAGAAATAAAAAATTTTAAAATGAAAATTTTTTTAAATTAGTAAAAGAAGAAAAAAGAAGCAAGTCTTGTCTTATTTACACCAGAAGCTGATATTTTAGAACATTCTTTAATCTGGGGCACCTGGGTGGCTCAGTCGTTAAGCGTCTGCCTTCAGCTCAGGTCATGATCCCAGGGTCCTGGGATCGAGCCCCGCATCGGGCTCCCTGCTCAGCGGGAAGCCTGCTTCTCCCTCTCCCTCTGCCTGCCGCTCTGCCTACTTGTGCTCTCTCTCTGTCAAATAAATAAATAAAATCTTTAAAAAAAAAAAAAAAGAACATTCTTTAATCAGTAGACTTGGTACATGGGGGGGATCTTTGTTGATCTTCTGAGGGTGAGACCTGCTGGGCTGGCTCACAAGCTGGCTTGCCTTTTTATAGATGCTCTTGCCAGGTCCAAGGGGTTGGGGGTTAGTGTAGGGGACACCATCCTGCACTGGAGGCACTGTGTTTCTCTCTGAAGTCCTATTGTGCTGGTGGGTGGGGGAAAGGAGGGGTGGTGGAGGAGGAAGAATATGGCATCACCCTCCCTCTTGTCCCTGGGGGGGGGGAGGAACTGTTGGCCTGCTCTGTTCAGGAGGTCCTCACAAAAAGTGAACAATCTCCTATGTTCTGGGCGTTTTTCAGTTCCCTGCCCCTCACCTGTCTATTCCCAGGCCCTTGGCACACCCGGTGCCACAGATTTCCTGTATTTGAACTCTGATGGGTGGCTGGGACTCAAAACTCCAAGGTTTGTTTTTTTTTTAAGATCTTATTTATTCATTTGAGAGAGAGAGAGCCCAAGAGAGTGAGAGCACAAGCAGCAGGGAGTGGCAGATCAAGAGCGAGAAGCAGACTCCCTACCGAGCAAGGAGCCAGACATGGGGCTCGATCCCAAGACCCTGAGATCATGACCTGAGCTGAAGGCAGATGCTTAACCAACTGAGCCACCCAGGCGCCCCTCAAAACTTCAAGTTTTAAAAGGCCTGGCAAGGTGTGAACATACTTCCCTCCCCCAGAGGAGAGCCCCGAGTCACACCAGCACCCTCCTGCCCCAGAAAACCAGTTGCACAGCTTGTGCATGGAGACTAGAGTTTATTATAAATAGTTTTCTTTTTTTAAGATTTTATTTATTTGACACAGAGAGACATAGTGAGAGAGGGAACACAAGCAGGGGGAGTGGGAGAGGGAGAAGCAGGCTTCCCACGGAGCAGGGAGCCCAATGTGGGGCTCGATCCCAGGACTTTGGGATCATGACCTGAGCCGAAGGCAGATGCCTAACAACTGAGCCACCCAGGCGCCCCTAGAGTTTAAAACACTCGGTGAAACCAGGTTATCGGCTGTCTGCTCACGACTCAGTCCCCTACTCTGTTCTGTCCCAGAAAAGTAGTCACACAGATGCTTGAATTGTGGCAGACAGCGAAAATCAGTGGCCAGGTTACCTGCAGTTTGCCTGTGTCTCTGCTCTCTGGTCAGTTCTGTCCCAGAAAAGCAGCCGCTTGGCGTAAACACAGAGGTTTAAGTCTATTGTGGCTTTCAGCGAAAAGCTGTTAAGAGGTTTTCTGCCCTCTATGCACACCTCTGACCCTACTCTTGAGTACCACTCAATGGCTCCTAGCTGGCCTTTTTTCCTTGGAGAGGCAAAATACGCTCTTCCAACTATACTCCAGCAAGGGGAACGATCTTTCCCAGTATGACCCAGGGAATCTCCTCACCACAGCCTATTGTGCAATCCCTACCCTCTGTGCTCTCTCCCACTCTCTCCCTCTCCCTGACTTCACTCCTCAAAAAGGGCTCCCTCCCCTTCATTGCTGCATGGCTGAACTCTCCCCCAAATCATGGCTCCAAACCTCACATCTGCCATGTTCTTTCCCGCCAACTGTGCAGATTATTTTCTTAATCCTCAGATCATACTCCTAGTTGTTCAAAATAGTTGGATGTTGATCTAGCTGTGTTCAAGGGACATGGCAAGCTCAGGATCCCCCCACTATTCCGCCATCGTAACTCTGCACCTTGTGGAGGGTTTTATTATGAATATAGGCTGTAATTTGTCAAATGCTATTTCTGCATCTACTGAAAGGATCATATGGCTCTTATCATTTCTTTTATTAATGCAGTGTATCACGTTGATTGATTTGCCAATATGGACCCACCCTTGCAGCCCAGGAATAAATCCCACTTGATTGTGGGGTCATTGGAATAATTCTTTTAATGTACCATTGGATTCAATTTGCTAGTATCTTGTTGAGAATTTTTGCATCCATGTTCATCAGGGATACTAGCCTGTGGTTCTCTTTTTTAGTGGGGTCTTTGGTTTTGGAATCAAGGTAGTTCTGCCTTTATAGAAGGAGTTTGGAAGTTTTACTTCCATTTCTATTTTTTTGAACAGTTTAGGAAGAATAAGTATTAACTCTACTTTAAATGTCTGGTAGAATTCCCCTGGGAAACCATCTGGCCCTGGACTTTTGTTTTTTGGGAGATTTTTTTATTACATATTCAATTTCTTTGCTGGTTATGGGCCTATTCAAATTTTCTATTTCTTCCTGTTTCAGCTTTGGTAGTTTGTATGTTTCTAGGAATTTATCTATTTCTTCCAGATTGCCTAATTTTTTGGCATATAATTTTTCATAATGTTCTTTTATAATTGTATTTCTGTGGTGTTGGTTGCAATCTCTCCTCTCCCATTTGTTATTTTATTTATTTGTATCCTTTCTCTTTTCTTTTTGATAAGTCTGTCTAGGGGGTTATCAATTTTATTCATTCTTTCAAAAACCAGCTCCTGGATTCATTGATTTTTTTTTCTACTATTTGTTTGTTCGTTTGTTCCTATATCATTTATTTCTACTCTGATGTTTATTATTTCCCTTCTGCTGGCTTACGCTTCATTTGCTGTTCTTTTTCTAGTTCCTTTAGGTGTAAGGTTAGGTTGCATAATTGAGATTTTTCTTGCTTCTTGAGGTAGGCCTGTATTGTTAAATACTTCTTTCTTACTACCACTTTTGCTGCATCCCAAAGATTTTGGACCATCACGTTTTCATTATCATTTGCTTGTATGTATTTCTTTATTGCTTCTTTAATTTCCTGGTTAACCCATTCACTCCTTAGTAGATATTCATTACCCTCCATGTATTTGTGGTCTTCCAAAATTTTTTCTTGTGCTTGACTTCAAGTTTCATAGCATTGTGGTCAGAATAGATGCATGGTATGACCTCAGTCTTGTACTCGTTGAAGCCTGCTTTGTGACCTAGTATGTGATCCGTTCTGGAGAATGTCCCATGTGCACTTGAAAAGAATGTGCATTCTACTTTAGGATGAAATGTTCTGAATATATCTGTTAAGTCCATCTAGTCCAGGGTGTCATTCAAAGCCATTGTTTCCTTGTTGATCTTCTGCTTAGATGATCAATCCATTGCTGTAAGTATGGTGTTAAAGTCCCCTACTGTTATTGTATTATTATCAGTAAGTTCTTTTATGTTTGTTATTAGTTGTTTCATATATTTGGGTGCTCCCAAGTTGGGGGCATAAATATTTAATTGTTAGATCTTCTTGTGGGATAGACCCCTTTGTTATGATATAGTGCCCTTCTTCATCTTTTGTTGCAGTCTTTGGTTTAAAATCTCGTTTGTCCAATATAAGTATGGCTATTCTGGCTTTCTTTTGACATCCATTAGCATGATAGATGGTTCTCCATCCCCTTGCTTTCAATCTGCAGGTGTCTACAGGTCTAAAATGAGTCTCATGTAGGCAGCATATAGATAAGTTTTGTTTTTTTAATCCATCCTGACATCCTATGTCTTTTGATTGGAGCATTTAATTAATTTACATTCAGAGTAATTATTGATAGATATTAATTTAGTGCCATTTTATTACTTGTTTTGTCATTGTTTCCTGAGATTTTCTCTGTTCCTTTCTAGTCTTTGTTGCTTTTGGTCTTTCTATCCCACTCAAGGAGTCTCTTTTAATATTTCTTGCAGTGCTGGTTTAGTGTGGTCCCAAACACCTTTAGTTTTTGTTTGGGAAACTATCTCTCCTTCTATTCTTAATGACAGCCTTGCTGGATAGAGTGTTCATGGCTGCATATTTTTCCTATTCAGCACATTGAATATGTCATGCCACTGTCTTCTTCCCTCCCAAGTTTCTGTGGAGATCTCCTGCTACACTTGTTTGTCTTCCCTTCTAAGTTAGGGACTTTTTTTGTCTTGCTCCTTTTGGGAGTTTTTCTTTATCTCTATATTTTGCAAATTTAACTATGATATGTCTTGTTGTTGGTCTGCTTTTGTTGATTTTGATGGGAGTTCTCTGTGTCTCCTGAATTTGGATGTGTGTTTCCTTTCCCAATTAGTTTTCAGCTACAATTTCCTCAAATAAACCTTCTGCCCCCTTTCCCTCTCTTCTTCTGGGATTCCTATGATACAAATACTATTATGCTTTATGGAGTTGCTGAGTTCCCTAAGTCTACATTCGTGATCTAATATTTTTCTTTCCCTCTTCTTTTCAGCTTTGTTACTTTCCATAATTTTATCTTGTATATCACTTAATCATTCCTTTGATCCTTCCATCCTTCTGGTCGTCACATCCAGTTGGTTTCAAATCTTGTTTATTGCATTTCTCATTTTAGCCTAACTAGTTGTTAGGCGTTTTATCCCCTTTCCAGTCAATCTTTACTGCCATACCATCCAAAGGCAACCACAAGTACAGGTAGGAATTTGCAAGATGAAGATAATAATTTCTAAAAAGGAGAAAATGAGGTAATGAGCTGACAGTTGAAAAACTCGTGTGAAGTAAATATTTTGTGTAATAATTGTTAAGAACTAGCATTTGCTGAGCACTATTTTCAAGGCACTATGCTACTTAAATCAATTAACTCAATTTTTATTTCAGAACAACAATAAAAAGTAAGTACTATCAGTATCCCCATTTTACAAATGAGAAAACTGAGCCATAGAGAACATGCCATAGCGCCTAAGGTAGGAAAACAAAGGAAAAGAGAAGAAATGGTGAGCTGCGCCCTGATCATAGAGGACCTGGAATGCCAGAGTAAAGAACTTAGACTATCCTCAAGGTCAAGGGAAACATTCAGAGGTTTTTTGCTTTTTCGTTTTTTGTATTGCATTGGAAATGTGGGGTTTTTTTTTTTCATTTTTATTAAGTATTTATTTTAATTCCAGCATACTTAACACAGTGTTATATTAGTTTCAGGTTTGCAATATAGTGATTCAACAATTCTGTATATTACTCAGTGCTCATCATGATAAGTGTACTCTTTAATTCCCATCACCTATTTCATCCATCCCCCACCTACCTCCCCTCTGGTAATCATCAGTTTGTTCTCTATAGTTAAGACTCTGTTTCTTGGTTTGTATCTCTTTTTTTTCCCTTTGTTCATTTTTGTTTGTTTGTTTCTTTAATTCCACATATGAGTGAAATCAAATGCTATTTGTCTTTCTCTGACTGGCTTATTTCACTTGGCATTATACTCTCTATCTCCATCCATGTTGTTGCAAATGGCAAGATTTCATTCTTTTTTATGCCTGAGTACTATTCCATTGTGCACACACGCGCACGCGTGCATATGTATGTATACATATATATGTATCACCTCTTCTTTATCCATTCATCTATTGGTGGACCCTTGGGCTGCTTCCATAATTTGGCTTTTGTAAGTAATGTTGTTATAAACATAGTGGTGCATGTATTCCTTTGTTTGTTTGTTTGTTTGTTTATAATTTGGGGGTTAAATATCCAGTAGTACAATCGCTGAATCATAGGTTCATTCTATTTTTTTTTATTTTCTGTGGAACCTACATACTGCCTTCCACAGTGACTGCCCCAGTTTGCATTCCCACCCACACTGCAGGAGGGTTCCTTTTTTCTCCACATCCTTGCAAACACTTGTTGATTCTTGTATTTTTAATTTCAGCCATTCTGACAGGTATAAGGTAATATCTCATTGTAGTTTTTATTGGCATTTCCCTAATTCTGATTGATGTTCATCATCTTTTCATATGTCTGTTGGCCATTTTTATATCTTTTTGGCAGAAATGTCTGTTCATGTATTCTGCCCATTTTTTATTGGATTATTTGGTTTTGGGTGTTGAGTTGTATCACTTCTTGATCTATTTTGGATACTAACCCTTTATTGGATATGAAATTTGAAAGTATCACCTCCCATTCAGTAGATTGTCTTTTAGGGTTTTTTATTGTTTCCTTCACTGTGAAAAAGACTTTTATTTTGATATAGTCCCAATAGTTTATTTTTGCTTTTATTTCCTTGCCTCAGGAGATATATCTAGAAAAATGTTATGACTGATGTCAGAGAAATTACTGCCTGTTCTCTCTTTTAGGATTTTTATGGTTTCAGGTCACACATTTAGGTCATTCATTCATTTTGAGTTCATTTTTTTTAATCTTTTATTTATTTATTTAGAGTTCATTTTTGTGTATGGTATAAAAAAAGTGATCCAGTTTCATTCTTTTGCAGGTAGCTCTTCAGTTTTCCCAACACTGTTGAAGAAACTGTGTTTTCCCCATTGCATATTTTTACCTCTTTTGACAAAGATTAATTGACCATATAATTATGCGTTTGTTTCTGGTACTTCTATCCTGTTGCACTGATTCATGGGTCTACTTTTGTGCCAGTACCATACTGTTTTCTTACTACAGGTTTGTAATATAACTTGAAATCTAGAATTGTGATTTCTCCAGCTTTCTTTTTCTTCTTCAAGATTTTTTGGTTATTTAGGGTCTTTTGTGGTTTCATACATGTGTTAGGATTGTGTGTTTTAGCTCTGTGAAAAATACTGTTGGTATTTTTATAAGGATTGCATTAAATCTGTACATTGCTTTGGGTAGTATGCACATTTGAACAAATTTTCCATCCAATCCATGAGCATGGAATGTCTTTCTATTTCTGTGTGTCATCTTAAATTTCTTTCATCAATGTTTTATAGTTTTCAGAATACAGGTCTTTTACCTTCTTGGGTAAGTTTATTCCTAGGTATTTTATTATTTTTGTACAATTGTAAATGGGATTGTTTTCTTAATTTCTCTTTCTGCTACTTCATTATTACTGTATAGAAATGCAATTGATTTGTGTATACTGGTTTTTATCCTGCAATTTTACTTAGTTCATTTATCAATTCTAGTAGTTTTTAAGTGGAGTCTTCAGGGTTGTTTATATAGAGTATCATGTCATCTGCAAATAGTGAAAGTTTTGCTTCTTTCTTACCAAGTTGGATTCATTTTATTCCTTTTCCTTATGTAAATGCTGTGGCTAGGATTTTCTGTACTATGTGAATAAAAGTGGTGAGAGTGGACATTCTTGTCTTATTCCTGATCTTAGGGAGAAGCACTTCTTCACCACTGAGTATGAAGTTTCCCATGTACGGCCTTTAGTATGTTGAAATATCTTCCTAAACCTACTTTGTTGAGGATTTTTACCATGAATCGATGTTGCACTTTGTCAAATTCTTTTTCTGCATCTATTGAAGTGATCATATGGTTTTTATCCTTTCTCTCATTGATGTAATGTATCATGTTGATTGATTGAACCAAACTTTCATCCCAGGAATAAATCCCACTTGACTGTAGTGAATGATTCTTTTAATGTATTTGTTGGATTCAGTTTGCTAATATTTTGCTGAGGATTTTTGCATGTATGTTTATCAGAGATATTGGCCTGGAGATTTCTTTTGTGTGGTGCCTTTATCGGGTTTGGGTATCAGGGTAATCCTGACCTCAGAGAATGAATTGGGAAATTGCCCTCATCTTCTATCTTTTAGGAATAGTTTGAGAATAGGTATTAACTCTAAATATTTCAAAAATAAAAAATAAAAAAAATAAATGCTTCATAGAATTCAACAATGAAGCCACCTGGTCCTAGACTTTTGTTTGTTATGAGTTTTTTTATTCTGATTCAGTTTCATTGCTGGTAATCAGTCTGTTCAAATTTTCTATTTCTTCCTGTTTCAGTTTTGGGAATTTATATGTTTCTAGGAATTTATCCATTTCTTCTAGGTTGTCCAATTTGTTGGTTAATAATTTTCATAACATTTAACAATCGTTTTTATTTCTGTGGTGTTGGTTATTCTTTCTCCCCTTTCATTTCTGATTTTGTTTATTTGAGACTGCTCTGTTTGATGAGTCTACTAAAGTTTTATCACTTTTGTTAATCCTTTTTTATTTTATTATGTTATGTTAACCACCATATGTTACATCATTAGTTTTTGATGTAGTTTTCCATGATTCATTGTTTGCGTATAACACCCAGTACTCCATTCAGTCCATGCCCTCTTTAATACCCATCACCAGGCTAACCGATCCCCCCACCCCCCTCCCCTCTAGAACCCTCAGTTTGTTTCTCAGAGTCCGTAGTCTCTCATGGTTCGTCTCCTCCTCTGATTTCCCCCCCTTCATTTTTCCATTCCTTCTATCTTCTTCTTCATTTTTTTTAACATATAATGTATTATTTGTTTCAAAGGTACAGGTCTGCGATTCAACAATCTCACACAATTCACAGTGCTCACCATAGCACATACCCTCCCCAATGTCTATCACCCAGCCACCCCATCCCTCCCACCCCCCACCACTCCAGCAACCCTCAGTTTGTTTCCTGAGATTAAGAATTCCTCATATCAGTGAGATCATATGATACATGTCTTTCTCTGATTGATTTATTTCGCTCAGCATAATACCCTCCAGTTCCATCAATGTCATTGCAAATGGCAAGATTCCATTCCTTTTGATGGCTGCATAATATTCCATTGTATATATATACCACCTCTTCTTTATCCATTCATCTGTCGATGGACATCTTGGCTCTTTCCATAGTTTGGCTGCTGTGGACATTGCTGCGATAAACATCGGGGTGCACGTACCCGTTTGGATCCCTACTTTTGTATCTTTGGGGTAAATGCCCAGTGGTGAAATTGCTGGGTCATATGGTAGCTCTATTTTCAACTTTTTGAGGAACCTCCATACTGTTTTCCAGAGTGGCTGCACCAGCTTGCATTCCCCCCAACAGCGTAGGAAGGTTCCGCTTTCTCCGCATCCTTGCCAACATCTATCGTTTCCTGACGTGTTAATTTTAGCCATTCTGACTGGTGTGAGGTGGTATCTCATTGAGGTTTTGATTTGGATTTTCCTGATGCCGAGCGATGTTGAGCACTTTTTCATGTGTCTGTTGGCCATTTGGATGTCTTCTTTGGAAAAATGTCTGTTCATGTCTTCTGCCCATTTCTTGATTGGATCATTTGTTCTTTGGGTGTTGAGTTTAAGAAGTTCTTTATACATTTTGGTTAGTAGGCCCTTATCTGATACATCATTTGCAAATATCTTCTCCCATCCTCTCGGTTGTCTTTTGGTTTTGTTGACTGTTTCTTTTACTGTGTAAAAGCTTTTTATCTTGATGAAGTCCCAATAGTTCATTTTTACCTTTGCTTCCCTTGCCTTTGGCGATGTGTCTAGGAAGAAGTTGCTGCAGATGAGGTCGAAGAGGTTGCTGCCTGTGTTCTCCTTTAGGCTTTTGATGGACTCCTATCTCACATTTAGGTCTTTCAACCATTTTGAGTCTATTTTTGTGTGTGGTGTAAGGAAATGGTCCAGTTTCATTCTTCTGCATGTGGCTGTCCAATTTTCCCAACACCATTTGTTGAAGAGACTGTCTTTTTTCCATTGGACATTCTTTCCTGCTTTGTTGAAGTTTAGTTGACCATAGAGTTGAGGGTCTATTTCTGAGCTTTCTATTCTGTTCCACTGGTCTATGTGTCTGTTTTTGTGCCAGTACCATACTGCCTTAATGATGACAGCTTTGTAATAGAGCTTGAAGTCCGGAAATGTGATGCCGCCAGCTTTGCTTTTCTTTTTCAACATTCCTCTGGCTATTCGGGGTCTTTTCTGGTTCCATACAAATTTTAGGATTATTTGTTCCATTTCTTTGAAAAAAGTTGATGGTATTTTGATAGGGATTGCTTTGAATGTGTAGATTGCTCTAGGTAGCATTGACATTTTCACAATATTTCTTCTTCCAATCCATGAGCATGGAACGTTTTTCCATTTCTTTGTGTCTTCTTCAGTTTCTTTATGAGTATTTTATAGTTTTCTGAGTACAGATTCTTTGCTTCTTTAGTTAGATTTATTCCTAGCTATCTTATGGTTTTGGGTGCAATTGTAAATGGGATTGACTCCTTAATTTCTCTTTCTTCTGTCTTGTTGTTGGTGTATAGGAATGCCACTGATTTCTGTGCATTGATTTTATATTCTGCCACTTTACTGAATTCCTGTATGAGTTCTAGCAGTTTTGGGGTGGAGTTTTTTGGGTTTTCCACATAAAGTATCATATCATCTGCAAAGAGCAAGAATTTGACTTCTTCTTTGCCAATTCGGATGCCTTTTATTTCTTTTTGTTGTCTGATTGCTGTGGCTAGGACTTCTAATACTGTGTTAAATAGCAGTGGTGATAGTGGACATCCCTGTCATGTTCCTGACCTTAGGGGGAAAGCTCTCAGTTTTTCTCCATTTAGAATGATATTCCCTGTGGGTTTTTCATAGATGGCTTTTATGATCTTGAGGTATGTACCCTCTATCCCTATACTCTGAAGAGTTTTGATCAAGAAAGGATGCTGTACTTTGTCAAATGCTTTTTCTGCATCTATTGAGAGGATCATATGGTTCTTGTTCTTTCTTTTATTAATGTATTATCACATTGATTGATTTGTGGATGTTGAACCCATCTTGCAGCCCAGGGATAAATCCCACTTGGTCGTGGTGAATAATCCTTTTAAGGTACTGTTGGATCCTATTGGCTAGTATTTGGGTGAGAATTTTTGCACTCATGTTCTTCAGGGATATTGGTCTGTAATTCTCCTTTTTGATGGGATCTTTGTCTGGTTTTGGGATCAAGGTAGTGGTGGCCTCATAAAATGAGTTTGGGGGATGCCTGGGTGGCTCAGTCAGTTAAGCGTCTGCCTTCGGCTCAGGTCATGATCCCAGGATCCTGGGATCGAGTCCCACACTGGGCTCCCTGCTCTGAGGGGAGCCTGCTTCAAAAAAAAAAATCAGTTTGGAAGTTTTCCTTCCATTTCTATTTTTTGGAACAGTTTCAGAAGAATAGGTATTAATCCTTCTTTACGTGTTTGGTAGAATTCCCCCAGGAAGCCATCTGGCCCTGGGCTTTTGATTGTTGGGAGATTTTTGATGACTGCTTCAATTTCCTTAGTGGTTATAGGTCTGCTCAGGTTTTCTATTTCTTCTTGGTTCAGTTTTGGTAGTTTATACATCTCTAGGAATGCATCCACTTCTTCAAGATTATCTAATTTGCTGTCATAGAGTTGTTCATAATATGTTCTTATAATTGTTTGTATTTCTTTGGTGTTGGTTGTGATCTCTCCCCTTTCATTCATGATTTTATTTATTTGGGTCATTTCTCTTTTCTTTTTGATAAGTCTGGCCAGGGGTTTATCAATCTTATTAATTCTTTCAAAGAACCAGCTCCTAGTTTCGCTGATCTGTCCTACTGTTCTTTTGGTTTCTATTTCATTGATTTCTGCTCTGATCTTTACTATTTCTCTTCTCCTGCTGGGTTTAGGCTTCATTTGCTGTTCTTTCTCCAGCTCCTTTAGGTGTAGGGTTAGGTTGTGTATTTGAGACCTTTTTTGTTTCTTGAGAAAGGCTTGTATTGCTATATACTTTCCTCTTAGGACTGCCTTTGCTGTATCCCAAGGATTTTGAACAGTTGTGCTTTCATTTTCATTGGTTTCCATGAATTTTTTTAATTCTTCTTTAATTTCCTGGTTGACCCATTCATTCATTAGTAAGATGCTCTTTAGCCTCCATGTACTTGAGTTCTTTCTGACATTCCTCTTGTGATTGAGTTCTAGTTTCAAAGCATTGTGGTCTGAAAATATGCAGGGAATGATCCCAATCTTTTGGTACCCGTTGAGACCTGATTTGTGACCCAGGATGTGATCTATTCTGGAGAATGTTCCATGAGCACTAGAGAAAAATATGTATTCTGTTGCTTTGGGATGGAATGTTCTGAATATATCTGTGAAGTCCATTTGGTCCAGTGTGTCATTTAAAGTCTTTATTTCCTTGTTGATCTTTTGCTGAGATGATCTGTCCATTTCAGTGAGGGGGTGTTAAAGTCCCCTACTATTATTGTATTGTTGTCAATGTGTTTCTTTGATTTTGTTATTAATTGGCTTATATAATTGGCTGCTTCCATATTAAGGGCATAGATATTTACAATTGTTATATCTTGTTGGATAGACCCTTTAAGTATGATATACTGTCCTTCCTCATCTCTTATTATAGTCTTTGGTTTAAAATCTAATTTGTCTGATATAAGGATTGCCACCCCAGCTTTCTTTTGGTGTCCATTAGCATGGTAAATGTTTTTTCCATTCCCTCACTTTCATTCTGGGGGTGTCTTTGGGTCAAAAATGAGTCTCTTGCAGACAGCATATTGATGGGTCTTGTTTTTTTATCCAATCTGCTCCTTTGTGTTTTTTGATTGGGGCATTTAATCCATTTACATTCAGGGTAACTATTGAAAGATGTTAATTTAGTGCCATTTTATTGCCTGTAAGGTGACCGTTACTGTATATTGTCTGTGTTCCTTTCTGGTCTATGTTACTTTTAGGCTCTCTCTTTGCTTAGAGTTTCCCTTTCAATATTTCTTGTAGGGCTGGTTTTGTGTTTGCAAATTCTTTTAGTTTTTTTTTTTGTCCTGGAAGCTTTTTATCTCTCCTTCTATTTTCAATGACAGCCTAGCTGGATATAGTATTCTTGGCTGCATATTTTTCTCAGTTAGTGCTCTGAATATATCATGCCAGTCCTTTCTGGCCTGCCAGGTGTCTGTGGATAGGTCTGTCGCCAATCTAATGTTTCTACCATTGCAGGTTACAAATCTCTTCTCCCGAGCTGCTTTCAGGGTTTTCTCTTTGTCTCTGAGACTCATAAGTTTTACTATTAGATGTCAGGGTGTTGACCTATTTTTATTGATTTTGAGAGGGCTTCCCTGTGCCTCCTGGATTTTGATGCCTGTTTCTTTCCCCAAATTAGGGAAGTTCTCTGCTATAATTTGCTCCAAAAATCCTTCTGCCCCCCTCTCTCTTTCTTCCTCTTCTGGGATCCCAATTACTCTAATATTGTTTCATCTTATGGTATCACTTATCTCTCAAATTCTGCCCTCGTGATCCAGTAGTTGTTTATCTCTCTTTTTCTCAGCTTCTTTATTTTCCATCATTTGGTCTTCTACATCACTAATTCCCTGTTCTGCCTCATTTATCCTAGCAGTTAGAGCCTCCATTTTTTATTGCACTTCATTAATAGCCTTTTTGATTTCAACTTGGTTAGATTTTAGTTCTTTTATTTCTTCAGAAAGGGTTTCTCTAATATCTTCCATGCTTTTTTCAAGTCCAGCTAGTATGTTTATAATCGTCATTCTGAACTCTAGTTCCGACATCTTACTAATGTCCATATTGATTAGGTCCCTGGCAGTCGGTAATGCCTCTTGTTCTTTTTTTTGAGGTGATTTTTTCCTTCTTGTCATTTTGTCCAGAGGAGAATAGATGAATGAGAGAACAAAATGTTAATAGGGTAAAAACGACCCCAGAAAAATATACACTAAACAAATCAGAAGAGACCTGAAACTGGGGGAAAAGAAAGGGAATGAAAGACAAAAAAAAAGAAAAAGATTAAAAAAAAAAAGAATATGATCAAATATGATCAGGCTGGTGAATCGATCAGTGCCACACACTTGATTTGGGGCATATTTTGGTCTGTTAGAAGCAAGTGCCTCCCAAAATTTTAAAGAAAGAAAAACTCATATATGTACAAAAGTAAGGGTAAATATGATGAAGGGATCGAATATGACTGTAAAGACGATAATTATAAAAGATTTTATAAAAATAATTGATAAGATAAGAAGTTTGTTGAAAAAAGAAAGAAGTGGATATAAAAAAAAGGGAGGGGGAGAAAATGTGATCAGGCAGGAGACTAGAAGAAAGCCATACACTAGAGATTTAAGGTATATTTTGGTCTGTTAAAGAGACTGTAACCCAAAATTTTAAAGAGAGAACAACATATATATATATATATATATATATATATATATACCAAAAATAAAGTTAACTACTATGAAGGGATAGAATATGACTCTAAAAATTAAAAATAAAAAAGATTTTTTAAAAAGAGATTGATAAGATTTTGGTTGAAAAAGGGAAAAAGAAAAATTAAAAAAATAGAAAAGGAAAATAGTAAAGAAAATTTTAAAAAATAACTTTGAAAGACTAAAGAATCATGGAGGAAAAAGCCATGAATTGTATGTGCTGTATTCTCCTATAGTGCTGGAGTTCTGCCGTTCTCATTGATTGGTAAAGTTGGTCTTGGTTGGCTGTTCTTGCTGATCTTCTGGGGGAGAGGCCCATTGCCACGGTTCTCAAATGTCTTTGCCAGAGGCGGATTTGCCCCGCCCTTCCCAGGGCCGGGCTAAGTAATCTGCTCAGGTTTGCTCTCGGGAGCTTTTGTTCCCTGCAAGCTTTCCTCACAGCTTTGGAGGACGAGAGTGAAAATGGCGGCCTCCCAATCTCTGCCCCGGAGGAGCCGAGAACTTGGGGCTCCACTCCTCAGTGCACCCCCAGAGAAAAGCAGTCAATCACTCCCATCTCCCCAGTCTCCGGCCACACTCTGCACACCCAACCTGTGACCAAGCATTTCTATCTCTGGCACAGAACCCCATGTGGAGTCTCCAAACCCAGCAGATTCCTGTGGTGCATTCCCGCACCACTCCTCCCGGGGGAGGAAGGGGAGTCTCCCCAGATCTGCCACTTGTTGAGTCCCTGCTGGAAGAGCAGTGGCCCGACTGTGCCGTGGATCATGGTTTATGGCAACCCCGAGCTGAGAGCCCACTCCTTGGCTCCGTTTGTACAGCCAGCATCCCTGCTCCAATACCTGGGAGCTCTGCCACACTCAGGCACCCCTGCTCTTTCTGTGACCCCGAGGATCCTGAGACCACACTGTCCCAGCGAGGGTTCCACCCCCCCACCCCCACCCCACCCCCACCCCTGCTTAGCCACTGGAGCAATGTCCCTCAGCAGAGCTGACTTCTAAAATTTCTGATTTTGTGCTCTGCTGCTCTATCACTTGCCAGTAGTGGCTGACGGAGGCCCCCTCCCCCGCCATCTATCTTCCAGAATATCACCTCGGATTCACTTCTCTGCACGTCCTACCTTCCAGAAGGTGGTTGCTTTTCTGTTTGGAGAGTTGCTGCTATTCTTTTCTTCGATCTCCTGTTGAGTTCATAGGTGTTCAGAATGGTTTGATCCCTATCTAGCTGAATTCCTGGGACCAGATGAAATTTAAGTCTCCTACTCCTCCACCATCTTGCTCCTCCTTCTCACTTTTGTTCATCTTTTCAAAGAATCAGCTCCTGGTTTCATTGATCAGTTCTATTATTTTTTTTGTTTCAATTTCATTTATTTCTGCCTTAATCTTTATTATTTTCTTCCTTTTCCTGGTTTTGGATTTTGTTTGTTCTTATTTTTCTAGTTCCTCTATATCTAAGTTTAGGTTGTTTGAGATTTTTCTTGCTTCTTGAGGTAGGCCAACATGGCTAGAAATTTCCCTCTTAGAACCCCCTCAACACCAAAAAATAAAAATAAAAAAAGCAGCCATGGAAAGGGAGACCTAGTTCTTATGTAAAAATCTGGGCTGTGGTACACAATAACATTGACTAAATGGGCAAACCCTGATGTCTGTGTGCATGATTGAACTTCAACCTGGCCTGGCCTGCTTGGAGAAACCCAGGTCTGTGGCAAACCCAGGGGAGGGCCTGCCAAAAAGAAGATGCTGTGCACTTGTGTGAGGAATTTCTCACCAGAGAGGTTCCTGATGCCAAAGGATGACATTCCTCCATACAGCCATTGTAGAAGATGTGCTGGTCATTACACACAATGCTAAAGCCAGAATGTCCACGTGAAATTCCACGCTCACCTGTCACTGAGATCCATCTGAATGCACCACAGAACTCACTCACCCAGCTCCTCAGTGCAGCACAGCCCCACCATGACCTTCCCTCATCATATTTTCACCCTTTGTGGGATTGGAATTGGTTGCTGCCTCCCAAAGACTTTGGACTGTTGTGTTTTTATTCTCATTTGTCTCCGTGTATTTTTTATTTCTTCTTTGATTTCTTGTTTGACACCTTCATTATTCAATAGCATGTTATTTAACTTCCTCATATTGGCTTTCTTTCCGTATTTTTTCTTGTGGTTGATTTATAGTTTCCTAGTATTGTGGCCAGAAAAGATGCATGGAATGACTTCAATCTTTTTGAATTTGCTGTGACTTGTTTTGTGGTATAATATGTGATCTATTCTGGGGATTGTTCCATTTGCACTTGAAAATAATGTGAATTCTGCTGTTTCAGGATGGAATGGTCTTACTATATCTGTTAAATCCATCTGATCCAGTGTGTCATTCAAAGCCACTCTTTCCTTGTTTATTTTCTGTTTTGATGATCTGTCCATTGATGAAAGAGGGGTGTTACAGTCCCCTACTATTATTGTATTACAATCAATTACTTCCTTTTGTTTGTTATTAACTGCTTGATATATTTGGATCCTCCCATATTAGGTACATAAATATTTACAATTGTTATGTGTTCTTGTTGGATTGTCCCCTTAAGGATTATATAGTGTTCTCCTTTGTCTCTTGTTACAGTCTTTTTTAAAGTCTATTTTGTTCAAAATCAAAACAAGTAAAAAATAAAAATAAAAAATAAAGATTATTCAGTCAGAGAAAGACAAATTCTATATGATATCACTCATATGTGGAATTTAAGAAACAAAACAAAGAAGCCAATGGAAGAAAGTAGAGAGAGAGGGAGGCAAAACAAGAAACAGACTCAAGTATAGAGGACAAACTGGTGTTTACCAGAAGGGAAATGGGTGGAGGGATGGGTTAAATAGGTGATGGGGATTAAAGAGTGCACTTGTCATGATTAGCACTGGGTGTGGTATGGAAGTGTTGAATTACTATATTGTACACCCGAAAACAATGATGATGCTGTATGTTAACTAACTGGAATTTGAATAAAAACTTGAAAAAATAAAAAGTAAAACAGAAAAAAAATAAAGACTATTTTGTCTGATATAAATGTTGCTATTCTGGCTTTCTTTTCATATCTATTTTCATGATAAATGCTCCTCCATCTCTTCTTTTTCAATCTGCATGTGACTTTAGGTCTGAATTGAGTCTCTTGTAGCCAGCATACAGATGGTTCTTGTTTTTTTTTTTTATCCATTACGTCACCCTATATCTTTTGATTGGAATGATTAATCTATTTACATTCAAAGTAATTATTGATAGGTATGTATTTATTGTCATTTTGGTACTTGTTTTATGATTGCTTTTGTAGTTTTTTCCCTCTCTTGTTCTCTTCTTTTACAATTAGCTGGCTTTCGTTAGTGATATACTCGGATTCTTTTCAATTTATTTTTTGCATACCTGTTGGTTACCATTCAGTTTGTATGTGACATCTTCTCTATATAGTAGTTTATATTAAGTTAATGGTCGCTTAAATTTTAACCCATTCTTTACTCTTCCTCTCCCCACATTCCAGGTATATGGTGTCATAATTACATTATTTTATTTTGGGAGTCCCTTGACTGATTTTTCTGATATACCAATTTTTACTGTTTTTGTGCTTTGATTAGTCTTTCTTATGGTCTTTCTTTCCCACTCAAAGTGTCCCCTTTAACATACTTTGTAATGATTCTTCAGTGGTCATGAATTCTTTTAATTTTTGTTTTTCTGGAAAACTCTTTATCTCTCCTTCTATTCTGAATGATAACCTTGCTGGATAGAGTATTCTAGGCTACAGATTTTTCCTTTTCATCACTTTGAGTATATCATGCCACTCCATTCTGGCCTGCAAAGTCTTTGCTGAAAAATCAGCTCATAGCCTAATGGGGTTTCCCTTGTGTATAACTGCTTTCTTTTCTCTTGCTGCTTTTAAAATTCTCTCCTTATCACTACTTTTTGTCATCTTAATTACTGTGTCTCTTAGTGTGGACTTCCTTGGGTTAATTTTGTTGGGGGATCTCTGTGCCTCCTGGATCAGGATTTCTGTTTCCTTTCCCAGGTTCAGGAAGTTTCCAGCTATTATTTCTTCAAATAAATTTTCTGCTCCCTTTTCTTTCTCTTTTTCTTCTGGTATCCCTATAATGTGAATGTTATTACACTTGATGGTGTTCCTGATTTCCCTAAGTCTATTCTCATTTTCCATAATTTTTTTTCTCACCTACTCCACTTGGTTACTTTCCATTACTCTGTCCTCCAGGTCACTGGTTTGTTCTTCTGCTTCATCTAGTCTATCTATTCCATCTAGTGCATTTTTATTTAAATTTATTGTGTTCTTCACCTCTGGTTGGCTGGGTTTTTTAATCACATTGTTAAGGATCTTGCTGATGTCCTCCACTCTCTTCTCAAGTCCAATGAGTATCTTTATGATCACTACTTTAATTATATATCAGGCATATTATTTGTCTCTGTTTTGCTTTAGTCTCTTGCTGTGATTTTATCCTGTTCTTTCATTTGGAACATATTCCTCTTTCTCCTCATTTTGTCTAATGATCTATGTCTGTTTCTGTGTGTTAGGAAAGGCAGCTACATATCCTGCATTTGAAAGTAATGGCCTTATGAAGAAGATGTCCTATAGCGCCCTGCCATGCAGTGCTCCCAGTTCACCAGAACCTGGCACTTCATGGGTGTCTCCTATGTGTGATGCATCCATCCTGCTATTGTGGCCGAGCTCATTTTTCCTTTAGTCCAGTCATCTGCAATGGTTTTCTTTGCTTCTTGTGGGGATTGTTTGGTCCCCATAGTTTTAGTGGGCCAGTCTGGGGTTACCTTGGGCTTGAGTTGAATCAGACCAGGTGTTTACCATAGATGCAGTAGCACCAAACTGCAGGGCACCTTCCCTGTATGTCCCTTGAATATCCTTTGTTCTTGGGCAGTGCCTGCGGTCAGACCAGTTGTTTTCCTCCAAACCACTGCTGGTGCATCCATCTGACTCTTGTGTGTGGTTATGTTTCACTCTCTCTGGGCAGGAGTCACTTTGGAGTGGTCCTGGCAATTGTAAGGACTGCATGCAAACTGCCAGACCTGTGTCACTTCCCTGTATGGGATCTTACCAAGAGCATATTGGGGAGAACAGATCTGCTGAAGCACATTCCAGTGGGGAGCAGGGCATCAAGGCAGTGGTGCTAGCAAGGTTTGTGCCCCCATGGTCTTCTTCAGGCCAGGTTCTGCACCTGCAGTTGCCAGAAGGCAATGCTAGCAAACTTTTCATACAGCAGTTCCTCTGTGGGAGGTGTCCTGCAGCACCTGGACTGAGCCAAGCTGTTGGAAGGGGTCAATTGGTGGAAGCACAGCCTGGAGGGGCAGGGTGGGAATGCTAGCAATTTAGATAGCAAGTCTCGCAGGTGGTCATGTGTTTACAACTGGGGTCTAGGAGAAGGAAATTTTACCTGTCAGTTCCTTTGTTCCTGGAGGAGTTCCCCAGAAATTTCTATCCTCCCTTGATGTGCTTTGAGATTAGTAAATGATTCTCCCTCCTATAAGCCCCAAGTAGCTTTCAAACTGCTGCTTCTATGCTGTATCTCCCCAGGCTGTTTGTTGTGCTGTCTCTTTATGGGCAGAGACTCAGTTTCTTCTCACCCACCAGCTCTACCAGAACCAAGCCTGCTATTTTTTTTTAATTCCAGATTTTAATTCCCACTGGTTGTTAGAACTCATGAAATTTGGCCCCTCTGGTTTTCAAAGCCAAACATTATGGGGATTACCCTTCCCTGTTTGGGCTCCCTGGTGTGGTGTCTGTTTCTCTCCCCTCTCCATGCCCAAGACATCCCTCCCTCCTGCAGACAGTCCTGCAAGTCTGTTTAGTTCCCAACTATGTCTTCACCTTTCCTACCTCTTCAGTGTGGCCTCTTCTGTACATTTAATTATGGAGTTTATTCTGCCAGTTTTGGGGTCATTTTGTGGATTGTTTACTCTTATGAAAGTGTTATCTAGTTGTATCCATGGGCTGAAATGAGCCTAGGGTCCACCTACTCTGCCATATTCCCCAGAAGTTGAAACATTCAGAGGTTTTTGAATATAGGATGAACCTCAACTTAAACTTCATATCTTATATGAAAATCAACTCAAAATGGATCACAAACTTAAATATAAAACATGAAACTATAAAACTTTTAGGAGATAACATAAGAGAAAATATTCAGGACCTAGGATTTTGTGAAGGGTTTTTAGATATGACACCCAAAGCATGAGCCATAAAAACTTTGATAAACTACTTCAACAAAACAAAAATTTTTCACCACTTAAGAAAATGAAGACAAGCCACATACTGGAGACAATATTTGCAAGCCACATATCTGAGAAAGGACTTGTATCTAGAATAAATAAAGAACTCTCAAACCCAACAGTAAAATATACACCAAAAATTTCAATTAGAAAAATGGGTAAAAAACATGAAGAGATACTTGGTCAATATCACTAGCCACTAAGGAAATGCAAGTTAAAACCACAATGAGATATCACTTCACACCTGTCAGAGTGGATAAAATCAAAAACAGTGACAACACCAAATCTTGACAAAGATGTGGAGAAACTGGATTTCTCATACATCATTTTAAGCATGTAAAGTGGTGTAGCCACCCTGGAAAATATTTTGGCACCTTCTTAAAAAAACTAAAAATGCAACTACCATACAGCAATCAAACTTCTGCGTATTTATTCTGGAGATAAGTAAACCTGTATTTACACAAAAATATGTACATGAATGTTCATAGCAGCTTTATTTGTAATAGTCAAAAACCGGAAACAACTCAAGTATTCTTAAATGTGTGAATAGATAAACAAACCATGGTACACCCAATACTATGGAATATTATTTATCAGTAAAAATGATTCAACTATTATCATATGCAATAACTTGCATGGATCTGAAGGGCACTATGCTGAGTGGAAAAAAACTCAAGAGGTCACATATTGTATGATTGTATTTGCATAACATTCTTTTTTTAAAGATTTTATTTATTTATTTGACAAAGAGAGAGATCACAAGGAGGTAGAGCAGCAGGCAGAGGGAGAAGGAGAAGCAGGCTCCCCACTGAGCAGAGAGCCTCAATGCGGGACTCAATCCCAGGACCCTGGGATCATGACCTGAGCCGAAGGACAGATGCTTAACTGACTGAGCCACCCAGGCACCTGCATAACATTCTTAAAATGACAAAATTACAGTGATGATGAAGACATTGGCGGTATTAAGTATTAGGGATAAGGGAGGGTGTAACCATAAAGTGGTAGCACTGAAAAAAGTCTGTGCTGGTAGAATAGTTTTTTATCCTAATTGTGGTATTTCTTAACAAATTTATGATATGATAAAATTTCATACACTTGTTGTGGACTGAATTATGCCCCCTCAAATCTCATATTGAAGTCCTAACCCTCAGTACCACAGAATGTGACTATATATGTAAATAGGGCCTTTAAAGAGATGATTAAGTTAAATGAGACATTTAAGGTATACCCCAATCCAATCTGACTGGTGTTTTTATAAGAAGATGAGATTGGGACATACTGAATGATACTAGGCGCACATGTGCACAGAGGGATGACCATGTGAGCAGTCAGCAAGAGGGTAACTATCTGCAAGCCAAGGAAAGAGACCTCATATTTATATCAATCCTACAAACACCTTGATTTTATATGGATAGCCTCCAGAACTGTGAGAAATAAATTGTTGTTCAAGCCACCTAGTCTATGGTATTTTCATTATGGTCACCCTAGCAAACTAACACAGCACCATATACCAAAAATGAAATTAATGCTTATAAAAACTGGTGAAACAGAATAAGGTTATATTAGCCTGTTTGGTCTGCCATAACAAAATACCGCAGACTGGGTGGATTAAACAATAGAAATTTATCTTCTCACAGTTCTGGAGGCTGAAAGTCCAAGATCAAAGTGTCAGGATTGGTTTCTTCTGAGAATTCTTCCTGGCTTGTAGATGGCCACCTTCTGTTTCCTCATGTGGCCTTTCCTCTGCATGCAAATGGAGAAAGATCTCTGATATATCTTCCTCTTCTTATAAGGATACCAGTTCTATCAGATTAGGGACCCACCCTTATAACCTCATTTAACCTTCATTACCTCCCTAAAAGCTCTATCTCCAAATATAACCACATTGGGGGTTAAGGTTTCAACATATGAATTGGGGTGAGGGAACACAATTCAGTCCATAACAAAGGTTTATAATTTAGTTCATAGAATTATACCAATATCTATTTTGGTTTTGAAAATGTACCATGATGATATAAGATGACCTTATTGGGGGAAGCTGCGTGAAGAATACACAAGAATTTTCTATACTATATTTTCAATATTTTATGAGTCTAAAATTATTTAAAAATGAAAAGTTTAAAACAACACAAAAAAAGCAGTATTCTATGAAGTCCTGGAGTGTACAGGAGTTTTTGTCTCGGCTTTTTCCATGCCACAGGGGAAACAAGACAGGTTAGATCTTGGCTTCACAGCTTACTGGCTCTGCAACCTTCATCAGTTTGCCTAAGCTTTCTGAGCCTCAGTGTCTACATCTTTAATAAGCATGGCATACAGTGCAGAGCACTGTCAAGGGCATTAAGAGCCCTGGATCTTTGCCCCATATTATTTTCTCCCATTAATTTCTAGGTAGATTTTGAAACATTTCTTCCTCTTTTAGTAAAATAAGGATGATCTCTAACCTGCCCTCCACAAAGCTGTAGTGGGGATCTAGGGTGGCAACATCAAGCTTCTGGCTCATTGACACCCTCATTTTACTTTTAGCATTTTCTTTACCAAGTAGCAAAAATAGAAGACAAGTGGGGAGAGGATTAGGCAACATGTAGAAAGGAGGAGGGAAAAAAGCTGCATGCCAGATGTTTTTTGAGAAATGAAGAAAGTGTGAGGTGAAGTAAGCATTTGACAAGAATGTTCAGGAAGAAGATTAATCACCATTGCAGTGTTCCATGTCCAAAGTGATTGTGTCTACTTTTCTGGCTAAGTCAGATTTCAGAATTAAAGAAACCAGCTTTCTCATTAAGGCAAGATGGGATTGGGGGTGGAAGGACAGACAAGGGCTCCTTAAGGTTGGCTACTAATAAAGGACAGATGGAAATGACTGGAATGTCCTTAAATAAAGCAGAAAGCACTGAGAGAAAAACTCTTAAAAGAAAGTACATAAACAGTTTTACCACAAACTACTACATTCTTACTTGTTGATAGGGGTGTAAAACTAACTTGTCAACTTGGTTTTAAGTGCCATACAGTGAGTACTGAAGTGACAAGGAAGACCAGTCAACAGGCATAGTCACTCCCAGTTTTCAAAATCTTCCTATGGCTTCCCACTACCTGCCAGGAAAAGTCCAAACTCCTCTGTGTTGAATGTGACGCCCTCGGTAAGCTGGCCCCAAACTGCCCTCCAACTTTGTCCATGACTGTGACCCTGAGCCATGATATGAGATGAATCTATTGATGGCCCCTTCGAAAATAGCATTGGACTGGCAGTCAGGAGATTTAGGTTCAAATTTCCACATTCCTATTAACTGGCTATGCAACCTTGAGAAGAAAATCACTTACCCTCTCTGAACCTTAATTTCTTCCTCTGTCAAATAAGGATAATAATCCCCATGCCAATGACATCATGGGCTTTTTGTGAGGAGTGCAACAGATACAAAAGCACCTAGGAAATCCCAACAGGTTTCAAGCACCAGGTCTGTCATACAGGACTGTAGCATTTTCATCCTTGAGGGTTATCAATCTCAAATCTTTCCTACTTAAGAAAAATTCCAATCATGGGTTTTAGCACACACATATACACCAAAAAAAAAAAAAAGAAGAAAGAATCAATCTGGAACCAATCATTTCATCATTTGAGCCTCTCTGAATCTTCACTAAAGATATTCTACAAAAACCCTTGTACACGCTTGGTGGGAATGTAAAGTGACCACTATGTGAACAGTATGAAGGTACCTCAAAAATTTAAAATAGAACTACCATATGACCCAGCAATCCTACTTCTGAGTAGATATCCAAAGGAGTTGAAACAGTATCTTGAAAAGATATCTTCACTCCCATGTTTATTGCAGCATTAGTCACAATAACCAAAACAAGGAAGCAACCTAAGTGTCCATCAATGGACAAATGGGTAAAGAAAATATACATACAGTGAAAAATTACTCAGCCTTAAAAAAGAAGAAAATCTGCCATTTGTAACATGGATGAACCTGGAGGACATTATACTAAATGAAATAAACCAGACACAGAAGGACAAATGCTATATGACACCACTTATGTGAGGAATCCAAAATAGGCAAACTCATAGAAGCAGAAAGCGTAATGGTGATTGCCAGGGACTGACGGAGGTGGAAAATGGGAAGGTATTAGTCAAAGAGTATGAACCTTCAATTATGCAAGATGAATAAGTCTTAGTGGTCCATTATATAGCTTAATGTCTATAGTTAACAATTCTGTATTCTATACTCGAAAATTTGCTAATAGGGTAGATCTTATGTTAAGTGTTATTATTACAAAAATAATAATAATAAAAAGGGCAGAAGAAAACTTCTGTAAGTAATATGGCTTAGATTGTAGTGATGGTTTCACAGATGTATATATATCTCCAAACTCATCAAGTTGTATATATTAATATATGCCAATCATACCTCAATATAGTGTTTTTTAGTAAAATAAAATTTTTGAAAAGATGATCTATGAACATGTATTCACACCTTTTCTGCCTCATCTCCAAGACAAAGTTCATCTCTACCATCTTTGTGTACCTTATATAAAATTTTATGGCTTCCACTAGCTACCTATATTTTGTCTCCCTGTCTCTCCCATTAGACTATGGGATATTCAAGTTTAAGGATTGTATCTTATTAAATTTAATATGCCCAACACTTAGTATGCAGTAAGTCTCAATAGGTTTCAGAGAATTGGAATGCTAAATCAAATGTCTCTTCAATAAGTTGGAATATTATTAAAGAAATGTGGAGTTATAAATGTTCATTATAATGTCAGTTACAATTAATTCAATTAATTTCAACCAAAAAATGACTTAGAACAAACTACAAACAAGACACTAAGACAGTCTGGCTTGGGCACCGGTTCTCAATCTTGGCTTCACAATGGAATTACCCAGAGAATTTTTTTTTAAATACTGATGTCTTGATCCCCCAGCTCAGAGATCATGATTTAATTTATCTAAGATAGAGTGTGGCATTAAAAATTTTAATGTTCAGCTTAAGCTGAGAATTGCTGGTCTTATGGTAAAAATAGGCATGAATCAAGTGATTGAGAGTGTAATCAGTGTTTTGAAAGAAAAAGGATGCTATGGAATTTATAGCCCAGTCTCAGGAGGGTTGAATTCTATATCTAGTGAAAATATCCTTCATGAATGAAGTGGAAATGGAAGCATTCTCAGATGATCAAATGCAAGAATTTGTCAGTAACACACCTTCTCTAAAAGAATGGTTAGGAGGGAAGAAAAGATGGCGGAGGAATAGGGGACCCTATTCCAACGGGTCCACGGAATTGAGCTGGATATCCACCAGACAACTCTGACCCACAAAATCAGCCTGAGATGTAAGAAGATAGATCTGGATCTCTACAAACAGAATATCGCAGGCAGTTGGTTTCGAGGTATGAAGCGGGGAGCCATGATTCCATGGGCAGATATCAGAGGATAAATGGAAGGAAGAGGGAGCCAGCCCTCGTGATCCTACACCACCAGTGAGGGATAGCCTCCCAGGCTAGGGAAAAGGCACAGACTCACAGACCAGTAACGATGGGGAAAGGACTTTAGGGCAGCCCCCAGGACTGAAACCTGGAGCGGCGGGGCTGTGCATGTGAACTGGGGGTGGCTGGTGGTTTTGGAAGCACAAACAGCAGAAATGTGTCCCGACATGGAGGCAAGGACTGGGAGCACTGCTGAGGGGCACACAACCCAGGATGCTGCAGTTTATAGCAGCACAGGCAGAAACGGAGATAGTGTGGCCTCAAGAGCTCACTGAGGAATAGACTGCAATCTCCCTGCTCTGAGGCAAAGGGTGGGAAACGGTCTCTTCTGCTCTGATTCTCGGAAGAGACGCGGAAAGCCACCAGGGAAAGCTGCCAGAGAACAAAAGCCCCAAAAACACAGTTTTCACTGAGCCCATTCCCCGTCACAGGGGGCAAGGCAATTCTGTCCAAACAGCAGGCCCCTCCGCCAGAAGACAGGCCAGCAACCCTAAGGTCCCTAGAAAACAGGTGCATCTTGCTTGGGTTCTGGTCAATAATTTGGACTCTATACATTCCCTCAAACACCCATCAACAGAATAACCAGGAGGAGGAACCCACAAAATAGAAAAGACAGAGATTATGACTTATGCCACAGATTTACAAATGGATTCAGATATAACCAAGATGTCAGAGATGGAATTCAGGCTAGCAATTGTGAAGACAATAGCTAGAATGGAGAAATCGATTAAAGGCAACATAGAGTCTCTAAGGGCAGAAACGAAAGCTGAATTGGCAGAACTTAAAAATGCTATCAGTGAGATCCAATCTAATCTAGATAACCTAACAGCTAGGGTAAGCGAGGCAGAAGAATGAATTAGTGACCTAGAAAACCAATTAATAGATAAAAAGGGAAAAGAGGAGGCCAGGGAAAAACAACCCAAATCCATGAAAATAGAATCAGAGAAATAAGTGACACCATGAAACGTTCAAATGTCAGAATAATTGGAATCACTGAAGGGGTGAAGAGAGAGAGAGGACTAGAAGATATATTTGAGCAAATTGTAGCTGAGAACTTCCTTAATCTGGGGAATGAAACAAACATTCGTGTCCTAGAGGCAGAGAGGACCCGTCCCAAGATCAAGGAAAACAGGCCAACACCCTGGCATGTAATACTAAAACTCACAAATCTTAGAACCAAGGAAACAATCTTAAGGCCAGTTAGGGGGAAGAGATTACTTACATAAAAAGGGAGGAACATCAGAATAACGTCAGACCTATCCACAGAGACCTGGTAAGCCAGAAAGGGCTGGCAAGACACATTCAGGGTACTAAATGAGAATAAGATGCAGCCAAGAATACTTTATCTGGCAAGGCTATCAATTAGAATGGATGGAGAGATGCAGAGCTTCCAAGACCTGCAGAAACTGAAAGAATATGTGACCATTAAGCCGGCCCTGCAAGAAATATTAAGGAGGGTTCTATAAAAGGAGAAAGACCCCAAGAGTGATCTACAACAGAAATTTACAGGGACAATCTATAAAAACAAGGTCTTCACAGGCAACATGATGACAATTAATTCATATCTTTCAATAATCAGTCTCAACGTGAACAGCCTAAATGCAACTATAAAATGGCACAGGGTTGCAGATTGGATACAAAGACAGGACCCATCCATATGCTGTCTACAAGAGACTCATTTTGAACCTAAAGATACATCCAGACTGAAAGCGAAAGGATGGAGACCCATCTTCCATGCCAACGAACCTCAAAAGAAAGCTGGGGTAGCAATTCTTATATCAGACAAATTAGATGTTAAACTAAAGACTGTACTTAGAGACACAGAAGGACACTATATCATTCTTAAAAGGTCTAGCCAACAAGAAAATCTAACAATTGTAAATATCTACGCTCCCAACATGGGAACAGCCATCTACATAAGCCAACTGTTAACCAAAATAAAGAGTCATATTGATAACAATACGTTAATTATAGGAGACCTCAATACTCCACTCTCAGGAATAGACAGATCATCTAAGCAGAAAATCAACAAAGAAACAAGAGCTTTGAAGGACACACTGGACCAGATGGACCTCATAGATGCATACAGAATATTCCACCCTAAAACAACAGAATACCCATTCTTCTCAAGTTCACATGGAACTTTCTCCAGAATAGACCAAATACCGGGTCACAAATCAGGTCTCAACTGATACCAAAAGAATGAGATTATTCCCTGCATATTCTCAAACCATATGCTTTAAAACTGGAACTCAATCTCAAGAAAAAAATTTGGAAGTTCAAACACTTGGAAGTAGAGACCACTCTGCTCAAGAATGTTTGGGTCAACCAGGAAATCAAAAAAGAGCTTAAACAATTCATGGAAACCAATGAGAACAAAAACACATCAGTCCAAAACCTATGGGATACAGCAAAGGCGGTCCTAAGGGGGAAATACATAGCAATCCAAGCTTCACTCAAAAAAATAGAAAAATCCCGAATTCACCAACTAACTCTATACTTTAAAGAACTAGAGGAAAGGCAACAAAGTATGACAAAGACATGCATTAGAAGAGAAATAATTAAGATTAGAGCAGAGATCAATGAATTACAAACCAGAAACACAGTAGATCAGATCAACCAAACAAGAAGCTGGTTCTTTGAAAAAATTAACAACATCAATAAACCACTGGCCAGACTTATTCAAAAGAAAAGAGAAAGAACCCAAATTAATAAAATTATGAATGAAAGGGGAGAGATCATGACTAACAACAAGGAAATAGAAACAATTATTAGAAATTATTATCAACAGCTATATCCCAAAAAACTGAACAATCTGGATGAAATGGATGGATGGAAACCTATAAACTGCCAAGACTGAAACAGGAAGAAATTGACAACCGGAATAGGCCAATAACCAGTAACGAGATTGAAGCAGTGATCAAAAACCTGCCAAAAAACAAGAGTCCAGGGCCTGAGGGATTCCCTGGGGAATTCTACCAAACATTCAAAGAAGAAATAATACCTATTCTCCTGAAGCTGTTTCATAAAATAGAAACAGAAGGAAAGCTTCTGGACTCATTCTGTGAAGCCAGCATTACCTTAATCCCCAAACCAGGCAAAGACCCCATCAAAAAGGAGAATTTCAGACCGATATCCCTGATGAATATGGATTCCAAAATCCTCAACAAAATCCTAGCTAATAGGATCCAACAATACATTAAAAGGATCATCCACCACGACCAAGTAAGATTTATCCCCGGGATGCAAGGGTGGTTCAACATTCGCAAATCAATCAGTGTGGTAGAACACATTAATAAGAGGAGAGAGAAGAACCATATGGTCCTCTCACTTGATGCAGAAAAAGCATTTGACAAAATACAACACCCTTCCCTGATTAAAACTCTTCAGAGTATAGGGATAGAAGGAACATTCCTCAAGTTCATAAAATCCATCTATGAAAAACCCACAGCGAATATCATCCTCAATGGGGAAAAGCTGAGAGCCTTTCCCTTAAGATCAGGAACACATCAAGGATGCCCACTCTCGCCACTATTGTTCAACATAGGACTAGAAGTCAGAGCAACAGCAATCAGACAACAAAAAGAAATAAAAGGTATTCAAATTGGCAAAGAAGAAGTCAAACTCTCTCTTTTCGCAGATGACATGATACTTTATGTGGAAAACCCAAAAGACTCCACCCCCAAACTACTAGAACTCATACAGCAATTCAGTAATGTGGCAGGATACAAAATCAATGCACAGGAATCAGTTGCTTTCTTATACACAAACAATGCAACTGTAGAAAGAGAAATTAGAGGAACAATTCCATTTACAATAACACCAAAAACCATAAGATACCTTGGAATAAACCTAACCAAAGAGGTAAAAGATCTATACTCTAGGAACTACAGAACACTAATGAAAGAAATTGAAGAAGACACAAAAAGATGGAAAAACATTCCATGCTCATGGATCAGAAGAATAAACATTGTTAAAAGGTCTATGCTACCCAGAGCAATCTATACCTTCAATGCCATCCCGATCAAAATTACAATGACTTTTTTCAAAGTGCTGGAACAAACAATCCTAAAATTTGTATGGAATCAGAAAAGACCCCGAATCACCAAGGAAATGTTGAAAAAGAAAAACAAAGTTGGGGGCATCACGTTGCCCGATTTCAAGCTATATTACAAAGCAGTGATCACCAAGACAGCATGGCACTGGCACAAAAACAGACATATAGACCAATGGAACAGAATAAAGAACCCAGATATGGACCCTCAGCTCTATGGTCAAATAATCTTTGACAAAGCAGGAAAAAACATGCAATGGCAAAAAGACAGTCTCTTCAATAAATGGTGCTGGGAAAATTGGACAGCCACATGCAGAAGAATGAAACTCGACCATTCTCTATCACCATACACAAAGATAAACTCAAAATGGATGAAAGACCTCAAAGTGAGACAGGAATCCATCAAAATCCTAGAGGAGAACATAGGCAATAACCTCTTTGACATCAGCCAGAGCAACTTCTTTCAAGATACATCTCCAAAAGCTAGTGAAACAAAAGCAAATATGAACTTTTGGGACTTCATCAAGATAAAAACCTTCTGCACAGCAAAGGAAACAGTCAACAAAACAAAGAGGCAACCCACCGAATGGGAGAAGATATTTGCAAAGGACACTACAGATAAAGGGCTGGTATCCAAGATCTATAAAGAACTTCTCAAACTCAACACCCAAAAAACAAAACAAATAATCAAGTCAAAAAATGGGCAGAAGACATGAACAGACACTTCTCTGAAGAAGACGTACAAATGGCTAAGAGACCCATGAAAAAATGTTCATCATCATTAGCCATCAGGGAAATCCAAATCAAAACCACACTGAGATACCACCTTACACCAGTTAGAATGGCAAAAATGGACAGGGCAAGAAACAACAAATGTTGGAGAGGTTGTGGAGATAGGGGAACCCTCTTACACTGTTGGTGGGAATGCAAGTTGGTACAGCCACTTTGGAAAACAGTGTGGAGGTGCCTCAAAAAATTAAAAATAGAGCTACCCTATGACCCAGCAATTGCACTCCCGGGTATTTACTCCAAAGACACAGATGTAGTGAAAAGAAGGGCCATATGCACCCCAATGTTCATAGCAGCAATGTCTGCAATACCCAAACTGTGGAAAGAGCTAAGATGCCCTTCAACAGATGAATGGATAAAGAAGATGTGGTCCATATATACAATGGAATATTACTCAGCCATCAGAAAGGATGAATACCCAACATTTACATCAACATGGATGGGACTGGAGCTGATTAATTATGCTAAGTGAAAGAAGTCAAGCAGAGAAAGTCAATTATCATATGGTTTCACTTATTTGTGGAACATAAGGAATAGCATGGAGGACATTAGGAGAAGGAAGGGAAAAATGAAGGGGGGTGAATCGGAGGGAGAGATGAACCATGAGAGGCTGTGGACTCTGAGAAACAAACTGAAGGTTTTAGAGGGGAGAGGGGTGGGGGGATGGGTTAGCCCGTTGATGTATATTAAGGAGGGCACGTACTGCATGGAGCACTGGGTGTTATATGAAAACAATGAATCGTAGATCACCACATCAAAAACTAATGATGTATGGTGACTAACATAACATAATAAAATAAAATTTTTTAAAAATCCTAGGGAAGATAAAAAATGGCTTGTACCCACGACAGGGCAACAGCTCTCAGGATATGGCCCACAAAAGGACAAGGGGGAAGCACTCAGTGTGACCTGGGAGTTGCGGAAGAGGGTGCATGTGTGAGCCCACAGCCGCTAACAATTGCAAAGTCACAAAGTGCAAAGATATGCGAGGGTCCCCGTGACTGCCCCAGGAGAGGTGTGGTGGGCACGAATTGCATGAGTCTGTGGAGTCTGGTACACACAGAGGTGGAGACCTTTTGATCTGGAGGATTTGTTGATGGGGGGACCATGACACTGTGGCTCTGGACTGGAGATTCCCACATGGCCATATTTGCTCTGACCCTCTAAAGAGAAGCCAAAAGATTCCAGGGAACAAAAGCCATACAGATGACCAGCTCACATTAAGCCCATGCCCCTGACAAGTGGTGGAGCAACTCTGCCACACAAAGACAACTGAGAAGCCAAGCAGCAGGCCCCTGTCCTAGAAGACAGACTGGAAGAACAGGTGAAAGATAAGCTTATTTCCCACAGGACTGTAAAACTCCAGCATCAGGGGAAAATAATATAGGGAGCTCCAGATATTCCCTCATGAGTTCTTTATACTTCAGGCAAAAATTTTACATTTCTTTTTTAGTTTCTCTTCTTATTCTTTCCTTTTCTTTTTTATTTTTTTACCCTGTTCCCATTTCAAATAGATTCTTAATTCACCACCTACGTTTTTAGGTCACTTCTTAACTCTTATTTTTTTCACAACTATGTTTTATAGATTGATTCCCCATATTAGCCAGTTTTCACTCTATTCAATTTTATCTTGGTATATATACATAAGTTCTGATTTCTTTGCAATTTTGGGATATAGTGTCTTCTAACACACAGACCAAAAATCAAGCAGGAACAGGCAGATCACCCTGCTTTGTACACCCTGAGAGATTATACTCCTTCCCCACCCTCCCTTTTTTTTCTTTTTTATTGTTTTGGATCATCTTGGCTTTGGTTGTGTATCTGTGGTAGCTTTCAACCACTTCTGATTTTTTCTAAGGTGCATTTTGCTTGGGTCATGGTTGATATTTTGGACTCTGTTCATATGCTCAACCATCCCTAGACAGAATGATTAGGAGGAGAAACTCCTAACAAAGAAAAGAACCAGAAACAATGTCCTCTGCCACAGATCTAATGAATATGGGTATAAGCAAGATGTCAGAGATAGAATTCAGATAGTAATCATGAAGTCAATAGCTAGGTTTGAAAAAAGCATCAGTGACAATATAGAATCGCTAAGGGCAGAAATGAGATCTAATCAGGCTGAACTTAAAAATGCTATGAATGACATGCAGTGTAAACTGGATACTCTAATTGCCAGTGTAAATGAGGCAGAAGAAAGAATCAATGATCTAGAAGAGAAGCTGATAGAAAGGAAGAAAGCTGAGGAAGATAGGGATAAGCAGCTAGTAGCCCATGAAAACAGACTGAGAGAGATCAATGATGCCATGAAACATTCCAGTGTCAGAATTCTTGGGAACCACGAGGGGGCGGAGAGAGACAGAGACGGCTAGAAGGTATATTTGAACAAATCATAGCTGAGAACTTGAAAATCTGGGGAAGGAAACAAGAATTAGTGTCCAAAAGGCAGAGAACTCAACTCCCAAAATCAATAAAAATAGATGAACACCCCGACATATAATAGTGAAGCTTGCAAATCATGGAGCCAAGGAAGCTATTCTGAGAGCCGCTAGGAGGAAAAGATTTCTTACATCAGAATAACATCAAACCTATCCACAGAGACCTGGCAAGCCAAAAAGGGCTGGCAAGACATATTCAAGGCACTAAATAAGAAGAACATGCAGCCAAGAATACTTTATCCAGCAAGACTATCAATCAGAATGGATGGAGAAATAAAGAGCTTCCAGGACAGACAGAAAGTGAAACAGTATGTGACGACCAAGGCAGCCCTGCAAGAAATATCGAGGGAGATTCTATAAAAGAATAAAGACCCCCAGAGTAATATAGACCAGAAATTAACAGAGACAATCTATAGAAACAAGGACGTTACAGGCAATATGATGCCACTAAATTCCTATCTGTCAATAGTTACTCTCAATGTGAACTGGCTGAATGCTCCCATCAAAAGACACAGGGTTTCAGATTGGATAAAGAAGCAGGACCCATCCATATGCTGTCTACAAGAGACTGATTTTGAACCTAAAGACATCTCCAGGTTGAAAGTGAGGGAATGAAGAACTATTTTCCATGCCATTGGACCTCAAAAGAAAGCTGGGGTAGCAATTCTCATATCAGACAAATTAGTTTTTAATTACTTTTTTTTATTTCTTTTTTTGTTTTTTTGTGTTGGTTTTTTTTTTAGTTTTGTTTTATTATATTATGTTAATCACCATACATTACATCATTACTTTTGGATGTAGTGTTCAATGATTCATTGTTTGCGTATAACACCCAGTGCTCTTTAATACCCATCACCAGGCTAACCCATCCCCCCACCACCCTCCCCTCTAGAACTCTCAGTTTGTTTCTCAGAGTCCATAGTCTCTCATGGTTCATATCCTCCTCCGTTCCCCCACCCTTCATTTTTCCCTTCCTACTACCTTCTTTTTTTTCTTTTAACATATAATGTATTACTTGTTTCAGAGGTACAGGTCTGTGATTCAACAGTCTTACACAATTCACAGCATTCACCATAGCCCATACCCTCCCCAATGTCTATCACCCAGCCACCCCATCCCTCCCACCCCCCACCACTCCAGCAACCCTCAGTTTGTTCCCTGAGATTAAGAATTCTTCATATCAGTGAGATCATATGATACATGTCTTTCTCTGATTGACTTATTTCACTTAGCATAATACCCTCTAGTTCCCTCCACGTCATTGCAAATGGCAAGATTTCAGTTTTTTTGATGGCTGCATAATATTCCATTGTATTTATAAACCACCTCTTCTTTATCCATTCATCTGTTGATGGACATCTTGGCTCTTTCCAAAAGTGCTCAGCATCACTCAGCATCAGGGAAATCCAAATCAAAACCCCAATGAGATACCACCTCACACCAGTCAGAATGGCTAAAGTTAACAAGTCAGGAAATGACAGATGTTGGCGAGGATGCGGAGAAAGGGGAAACCTCCTACACTGTTGGTGGGAATGCAAGCTGGTGCAGCCACTCTGGAAAACATTATGGAGGTTCCTCAAAAGTTGAAAATTAGTTTTTAAACCAAAGACTGTAGTAAGAGATGTAGAGGGACACTATATCATACTTAAAAGGTCTATCCAACAAGAAACTCTAACTATTGTAAATATCTATGTCCCCAACGTGGGAGCAGCTAACTACATAAACGAACTAATAACCAAAATAAAGAAACATATGGATAATAATACATTAATAGTAGGAGACTTCAACACTCTGCACACAGCAATGTACAGATCATCTAAGCTGAAGATCAACAAAGAAACAAGATCTTTGAAGGATACATTGGACCAGATGAACATTGTAGATATATATACAGAACATGTCCTCCTAAAAAGACTGAATATTCATTCTTCTTGAGTACACATGGAACTTTCTCCAGAATAGATCATATACTGGGTCACAAATCAGGACTTAACTGCTACCAAAGGTTGAGATTATTCCTTGCATATTTTCAGACCACAATGCTTTGAAACTGGAACTCAACCACAAGGAAAAATTTGGAAGGAACGCAAACACTTGGAGGTTAAAAAGTGCCACATCAAAAACTAATGATGTACTGTATGGTCACTAACATAACATAATAAAATTTAAAAAATAAATAAATAAAAAATAAAAAGCATCCTGCTAAAGAATGAATGGGTCAAGCAGGAAGTTAAAGAGGAACTAAAACAATTCATGCAAACCAATGAAAATGAAAACACATCAGTTCAAAACCTATGGGATACTGCAAGGGTGGTCCTTAGAGGGAAGTGCATAGCTACCCAAACCTCTCAAAAATTAGAAAAATCCCAAGTGCACAAGCTAACCTTACACCTAAAGGACCTGGAGAAAGAGCAGCAAATAAAGCTTAAACCAAGCAGGAGAAGAAAAATAATAAAGATTAGAGAAGAAATGAATGAAATAGAAACCAGAAAAACAGTGGAACAGATCAATGAACCTAGGAGCTGGTTCCTTGAAAGAACTAATAGGATTGATAAACCTCTGGCTAGACTTATCCAAAAGAAAAGAGAAAATGACCCAAATTAATAAAATCATGAATGAAAGGGGAGAAATCACGACCAATACCAAGGACATAGAAACAATTATTAGAACTTATTACCAGCAGCTATATGCTGACAACCTAGGCAACCTGGAAGAAATGGATGCATTAGTGAATACTTATAAACTACTAAGGCTGAAACAGGAAGAAATAGACAAAATAAATAGACCAATAACCAGCAAGGAAATTGAAACAGTAATCAAAAACCTCCCAAAAAAACAAGAATCCAGGGCCACATGGCTTCGCAGGGAAAGTTTACCAAACATTTAAAGAATTAATAACTACTCTACTGAAGCTATTTCCAAAAATAGAAATGGAAGGAACACTTCCAAACTTGTTCTATGAGGCCAGTATTACCCTGATCCCAAAACCAGACAAAGACCCCATCAAAAAAGGAGAATTACAGACCAATATCCCTGATGACCATGGATGCCAAAATACTTAACAAGATCCTAGCCAATGGGATCCAACAGTACATTAAAATGATTATTCACCATGACCAGGTGGTATTTATTCCTGGAATGCAAGGGTGGTTCAACATTCATAAATCAATCAACGTGATACATCACATTAACAAAAGAAGAGATAAGAAACATATGATCCTCTCAATAGATGCAGAAAAAGCATTTGACAAAATACAGCATACTGGGGAGCCTGGGTGGCTCAGTTGTTTAGTGTCTGCCTTCGGCTCAGGTCATGATCCCAGGGTCCTGGGATCAAGCCCTGCATCAGGCTCCTTACTCAGCGGGAGGACTGCTTCTCCCTCTCCCACTCCCTCTGATTGTGTTCCCTCTTTTGCTGTATTTCTCTCTGTCAATAAATAAATAAAATTTTATTAAAAAAATACAGCATCTTTCCTGATTAAAACTCTTCAAAATATAGAGATAGAGGGAACATACCTCAATTTCATGAAAGCAATTATTGAAAAGCCCACAACAAATATCATTCTCAATGGGGAAAAACTGAGAGCTTCTTCCCTCAAGGTCAGGAACATGACAGGGATGCCCACTCTCACCACTACTGTTCAACATAGTACTAGAAGTCCTAGCCTCAGCAATCAGACAACAAAAAGAAATAAAAGGCATTCAAATTGGCAACGAAGAAGTCAGACTCTCACTCTTCGCAGATGACATGATACTCTATGTGGAAAACTCAAAAGGCTACACCCTAAAATTACAAGATCTCTTATAGTAATTCAACAACATCATAGGATACAAAATCAATGCACAGAAATCAGTTACATTTCTATACACAATGTGACTGAGGAAAGAGAAATTAAGGAATTGATTCCATTTACATCACCCAAAACCATAAGATACCTAGAAATAAACCTAACCAAAGAGGTAAAGGATCTATAATATAGAAACTACAAAACACTTATGAAAGAAATTGAGGAAGGCACATAGAGATGGAAAAACATTCCATGTTCATGGATTGGAAGAATAAACATTGTGAAAATGTCTATGCTGTCCAGAGCAATCTACACTTTCAAAGCAATCCCTATCAAAATACCATTGACATTTTTCACAGCGCTGAAACAAACACTCTCAAAATTTGTACAGAATCAGAAAAGACTCCAAATAGCTAAAGGAATGTTGAAAAAGAAAACGAAAGCTGGGGGCATCACAATGCCTGACTTCAAGCTATATGACAAAGCTATGATCACCAAGGCAGCATGGTATTGGCACAACAACAGACACATAGATCAATGGAACAGAATAGGGACCCCAGAAATGGACCCTCAACTCTGGTCAACTAATCTTTGACATATCAGGAAAGAGTATGCAATGGAAAAAAGACAGACACTTCAATAAATGGTGCTGGGAAAATTGAACAACCACATGCAGAAGAATGGAACTGAAACATTCTCTTACACCATACACAAAGATAAACTCAAAATGGATGAAAGACCTCAATGTGAGACAGGAATCCATCAAAATCCTAGAGGAGAACATAGGGAGTAAACTCTTTGACATGGGCCACAGCAACTTCTTTCAAGACACATCTCTAAAGGCAAGGAAACAAAAACAAAAATGAATTATTGGGACTTCATCAAGATAAAAAGCTTCTGCACAGCAAAGGAAACAGTCAACAAAGCTAAGAGGCAACCCACGGAATGGGAGAAGATATTTGCAAATGACATTACAGATAAAGGGCTGGTATCCAAGATCTATAAAGAATTTCTCAAACTCAACACCCAAAAGGCAAACAATCCAATCAAGAAATGGGCAGAAGACATGAACAGACAATTCTCCAAAGAAGACATACAGATGGCTAACAGACACATGAAAAGATGTTCAACATCACTAGCCATCAAAGAAATACAAATTAAAACCACAATGAGATACCACCTTACACCAGTTAGATTGGCAAAAATTAACAAGACAGGAAACAACAAATGTTGGCAAGGATGTGGAGAAAGGGGAAGCCTCTAACACTAGTGTTGGGAATGCAAGGTGGTATAGCCACTCTGGAAAACAGTATGGAGGTTCCTCAAGATGTTAAAAATACAGCTACCCTAGGACCCAGGAATTGCACTACTGGGTATTTACCCCAAAGATACAGATGTAATGAAAGAGCAGGCACATGAACCCCAATGTTCATAGCAGCAATGTCCACAATAGCCAAACTGTGGAAAGAGTCAAGATGCCCTTCAACAGATGAATGGATAAAGAAGATGTGGTTTATATATACAATGGAATATTACTCAGCCATCAGAAAGGATGAATACCCACCATTCACATTGACATGGATGGAACTGGAGGGGATTGTGCTAAGTGAAATAAGTCAAGCAGAGAAAAACAATTATCATATGGTTTCACTCATATGTGCAACATAATAGCACGGAGGACCACAAGGGACTGGAGGGAAAACTGAATGGGAAGAAATCAGAGATGAGGAAAAACCATGAGAGACTCTGGACCCCAGGAAAGAAACTGAGAGTTACAGAAGGGAGACGAGTGGGGGGATGGGGTAACTGGTTGATGGGTATTAAGGGGGGCACATGTGGTGAAGAGCACTGGGTGTTATAGGCAACTAATAAATCGTTGAACACTACGTCAAAGACTAATGATGGCGGGGAGGCACAAGATGGTGGAGGAATAGGAGACCTAAATTTCCTCTGGTCCCAGGAATTCAGCTAGATAGTTATCAAACCATTCTGAACACCTACAAACTCAACAGAAGATCAAAAAAAAGAATAGCAGCAATTATATGAACAGAAAAGCGACCACTTTCTGGAAGGTAGGATGTGCGGAGAAGTGAACCCAGGGCGATATTTGGGAAAATAGACCGCGGGGGGGGGGGGAGGAGGGAGCCTCTGTCAGCTGGCTACCGGCAAGTGATAGAGCAGTGGAGCACAAAATCAGAACTTTTAGATGTCTGCTCCACTGAGGGATGTCGCTCCAGTGGCTAAGTGGGGGTGGAATCCTCGCTGGGACAGTGTGGTCTCAGGACACTTGGGGTCACAGAAAGACCAGGAGGGGTGCCTAGAGTGTGGCAGAGCTCCCAAGTATCGGAGCAGGGAAGCTAGCTGCAAAGACAGAGCCGAGGACTGGGCTCTCAGCTTGGGGTTGCCATAATCGGTAATCTGAGGCACAGTCGGGCCACTACTCTTTGAGCAGGGACCCAACAAGTGACAGATCCAGGGAGACTCCCCTTCCTCCCCGGGGAAGAGCAGCACGGGGAGTGCACCTGCAGGAATCTGCTGGGTTTGGAGACCAAATGGGGTTATGTGCCAGAGATAGAAATGCTTGGTCACAGGCCGGGTGAACTCAGAATGTGGCCAGAGACCAGGGAGACAGGAGTGATTGCTTTTCTCACTGAGGAGTGGGGACCCAAGTTCTCTGCTCCTTTGGGGCCAGAGATTGGGAGGCCACCATTTTCATTTTCGTCCTCAAAAGCTGTACAGAAAGTGTTCAGGGAACAAAAGCTACCAAGAGCAAATCTGAGCAGATTACTTAGTCTGACCCCTGGCAAGGGCAGTGCAATTCCGCCTTGGGCAAAGACAATTGAGAATCACTGCAACAGGCCCCTCCCCAAGAAGATCATCAAGAACATCCAGCCAAGACCAAGCTTACTGATCAATGAGAACTGCCAAACTCCAGCACTAGGGAAATAAAGCACATAGAATTCATGGCTTTGTCCCCATGATACTTTAGTCTTTCAAAGTTAATTTTTTTTTTACTTTCTTTATTTTTCTCTTTTTCTATATTTTTTGAATTTTTCTTCTTTCCTTTTTCAAACAGCATCTTATGGTACCAATTACTTTTTTAAAATCTATTTTAATTTTCATTTTCACAGTCATATTCTATCCCCTCATTGTATTTAACCTTATTTTTTGTATACATATAAGTTTTTCTTTCTTTAAAATTTTGGGATACCGTTTCTTCTAACATATCAAAATATAACCTACACCTAGTGTATGGCTTTGTTCTAGTCTCCTGCCTGATCACTTTCTCTTTCTTTTTTTCATTTTTTTTCTTTCTTTTTTCAACCAACTTCTTATCAATTCCTTTTTTTAAATCGCTTTTAATTTTCATCTTTACATTCATATTCCATCCCTTCATCATATTTACCCTTCTTTTGTATATATATGTTTTTCTTTAAAATTTTGGGAGGCAGTTTCTTCTAACAGAAAATTCTAGAGTGTGGCTCTCTTCTATTCACCAGCTTGATCATATTCTTTTTTTCTTCCCTTTCTTCCCCCCACCCCCCATCCCCCCAGTTTTCGGGTCTCTTCTGATTTGTTTAGTGTATATCTTTCTGGGGCATTATTACTCTTTTAGTATTTTGGTCTCTCATTCATCTATTCTTCTCCAGACAAAATGACAAGACAGAAAAACTCACCGCAAAAAAAGGAAAAGAGGCAGTACTGACTGCCAGGGACATAATCAATACGGACATTAGTAAGATGTCAGAACTAGAATTCAGAATGACGGTTATAAAAATACTAGCTGGGCCTGAAAAAAGCATAGAGGATACTAGAGAATTCCTTTCTGGAGATATAAAAGAACTAAAATCTAACCAAGTCGAAATCAAAAAGGCTATTAATGAGGTGCAATCAAAAATGGAGGCTCTAACTCCTAGGATAAATGAGGCAGAACAGATAATTAGTGATATAGAAGATCACATGATGGAGAATAAAGAAGCGGAGAAAAAGAGAGATAAACAACTACTGGATCACGAGGGAAGAATTCAAGAGATAAGTGATATGATAAGATGAAACAATATTAGAATAATTGGGATCCCAGAAGAAGAAGAAAGAGAGAGGGGGCAGAAGGTATATTGGAGCAAATTATAGCAGAGAACTTCCCTAATTTGGGGAAGGAAACAGGCATCAAAATCCAGGAGGCACAGAGAACCCCTCTCAAAATAAATAAAATACGTCAACACCCCGACATCTAATAGTAAAACTTACAAGTCTCAGAGACAAAGAGAAAATCCTGAAAGCAGCTCTGGAGAAGAGATCTGTAACCTACAATGGTAGAAATATTAAGTTGGCAGCAGACCTATCCACAGAGACCTGGCAGGCCAGAAAGGACTGGCATGATAATTCAGAGCAATAAAGGAGAAAAATATGCAGCCAAGAATACTATATCCAGCTAGGCTGTCACTGAAAATAAAAAGAGAGATAAAAAGTTTCCAGGACAAACAAAAACTAAAACAATTTACAAATGCCAAACCAGCCCTACAAGAAATATTGAAAGGGGTCCTCTAAGCAAAGAGAGAGCCCAAAAATAACATAGACCAGAAAGAAACAGAGACAATATACAGTAACAGTCACCTTACAGGCAGTACAATGGCACTCAATTCATATCTTTCAATAGCTACCCTGAATGTAAATGGGCTAATGCCCCAATCAAAGGACACAGGGGATCAGATCTGATAAAAAAACAAGACCCATCGATATGCTGTCTGCAAGAGACTCATATTCAACCCAGGGACACCTCCAGATTGAAAGTGAGGGGGTGGAAAACCATTTACCATGCTAATGGACATCAAAAGAAAGCTGGGGTGGCAATCCCTATATCAGACAAATTAGATGTTTAACCAAAGACTATAATAAGAGATGAAGGAGGACAGTATATCATAATTAAAGGGTCAATCCAACAAGAAGATCTAACAATTGTAAATATCTACGCCCCTAACATGGGAGCAGCCAATTATATAAGCCAATTAATAACAAAATCAAAAAACACGTCCACAATAATACAATAATAGTAGGGGACTTTAGCACCCCTCTCACTGATATGGACAGATCATCTAAGGAAAAGATCAACAAGGAAATAAATACTTTAAATGACACACTGGACCAGATGAACTTCACAGATATATTCAGAACATTCCATCCCAAAGCAACAGAATACACATTCTTCTCTAGTGCCCATGGAACATTCTCCAGAATAGATCACATCCTGGGTCACAAATCAGGTCTCAACCAGTACCAAAAGATTGGGATCATTCCCTGCATATTTTCAGACCACAATGCTTTGAAACTAGAACTCAATCACAAGAGGAAAGTTGGAAAGAACTCAAATACATGGAGGCTAAAAAGCATCGTACTACAGAATGAATGGGTCAACCAGGAAATTAAAGAAGAATTTTTAAAAATTCATGGAAACAAATGAAAATGAAAACACAGCTGTTCAAACTCTTTGGGATGCAGCAAAGGCGATCCTAAGTAAAAAGTATATAGCAATACAAGCCTTTCTCAAGAAACAAGAGAGGTCTCAAATACACAACGTAACCCTACACCTAAAGGAGCTAGAGAAAGAACAGCAAATAAAGCCTAAACCCAGCAGGAGAAGAGAAATAATAAAGATTAGAGCAGAAATGAATGAAATAGAAACCAAAAGGACAGTAGAACAGATCAACGAAACTAGGAGCTAGTTCTTTGAGAGAATTAATAAGATTGATAAACCCCTGGCCAGACTTATCAAAAAAAGAAGAGAAATGGCCCAAATAAAATGATGAATGAAAGAGAGATCACAACCAACATCAAAGAAATACAAACAGTTATAAGAACGTATTATGAGCAACTATATGCCAGCAAATTAGATAATCTGGAAGAAATGGATGCATTCCTAGAGACGTATAAACTACCAAAACTGAACCAGGAATAAATAGAAAACCTGAACAGACCCACGATCACTAAGGAAATTGAAGCAGTAATCAAACATCTCCCAACAAACAAAAGCCCAGGGCCAGATGGCTTCCCCGGGGAGTTCTACCAAACATTTAAAGAAAAATTAATACCTATACTTCTGAAACTGTTCCAAAAAATAGAAATGGAAGGAAAATTTCCAAACTTATTTTATGAGGCCAGCATTACCATGATCCCCAAACCAGTCAAAAACCCCATCAAAAAGGAGAATTACAGACCAATATCCCTGATGAACATGGATGCAAAAATTCTCACCAAAACACTAGCCAATAGGATCTAAAAGTACATTAAAAGGATTATTCACCACAACCAAGTGGGATTTATTCCTGGGCTGAAAGGTTGGTTCAACATCTGCAAATCAATCAATGTGATACAATACATTAATAAAAGAAAGAACAAGGGGCGCCTGGGTGGCTCAGTAGGTTAAGCGGCTGCCTTCATCTCAGGTCATGATCCTGGGGTCCTGGGATCGAGCCCCACGTCTGGCTCCCTGCTCAGCGGAGAGCCTGCTTCTCCCTCTCCCTCTGCCTGCTTGTGCTCTCTATCTCTCTGTCAAATAAATAAATAAAATCTTTAAAAAATAAATAAATAAAAGAAAGAACAAGAACCATATGATACCCTCAATAGATGCAAAAAAAAAGCATTTGACAAAGTACAGCATCCTTTCTTGATTAAAACTCTTCACAGTGTAGGGATAGAGGGAACATACCTCAATATCATAAAAGCCATCTATGAAAATCCCGCAGCAAATATCATACTCAATGGGGAAACACTGAGAGCTTTTCCCCTAAGGTCAGGAACATGGCAGGGATGTCCACTATCCCACTGCTATTCAACATAGTACTAGAAGTCCTAGCCTCAGCAATCAGACAACAAAAAGAAATAAAAGGCATCCGAGTCAGCAAAGAAGAAGTCAAACACTCACTCTTTGCAGATTAAATGATACTTTATGTAGAAAACCCAAAAGACTCCACCCCAAAACAGCTAGAATTCATAGAGGAATTCAGTAAAGTGGCAGGATATAAAATCAATGCACAGAGATCAGTTGCATTTCTATACACCAACAACAAGACAGAAGAAAGAGAAATTAAGGAGTCAATCCCATTTACAATTGCACCCAAACCATAAGATACCTAGGAATAAATCTAACCAAAGAGGCAAAGAATCTGTACCTGGAAAACTATAGGATACTCATGAAAGAAATTGAGGAAGACACAAAGAAATGGAAAAATGGGGCACCTGGGTGGCTCAGTCGGTTAAGCATCTGCCTTCAGCTCAGATCATGATCCCAGAGTCCTGGGATCGAGTCCCACATCAAGCTCTCTGCTCAACAGAGAGCCTGCTTCTCAATCTTCCTCCACTACTCCCCCTGCTTCTGCTCTCTCACTCTGTCAAATAAATAAATAAAATCTTAAAAAAAAAAAAGAGCAATGGAAAAAGGTTCTCTGCTCATAGATTGGAAGAACAAATATTGTGAAAATGTGTATGCTACCTAGAGCAATCTATACATTTAACGCATTCACTATCAAAATACCATCAACTTTTTTCCAAGGAAATGGAACACATAATCCTAAAATTTGTATGGAACCAGAAAAGACCCCAAAATAGCTAAAAGAATGTTGAAAAAGAAAAGCAAAGCTGGTGGCATCATAGTTCTGGACTTCAACTTCTATTACAAAGCTGTAATCATCAAGACAGTATGGTACTGGCACAAAAACAGACATATAGATCAATGGAACAGAATAGAGAGCCCAGAAATGGACCCTCAACTCTATGGTCAACTAATCTTTGACAAAGCAGGAAAGACTGTCCAATGGAAAAAAGACAGTCTCTTCAACAAATGGTGTTGGGAAAATTGGACGGCCACATACAGAAGAATGAAACTGGACCATTTCCTTATGCCATACACAAAGATAGACTCAAAATGGATGAAAGACCTAAGTGTGAGACAGGAATCTATCAAAATCCTAAAGGAGAACACAGGCAGCAACCTCTTCGACCTCAGCTTCAGCAACTTCTTCCTAGACACATCGCCAAAGGCAAGGGAAGCAAGGGCCAAAATGAACTATTGGGACCTCATCAAGATAAAAAGCTTTTACACAGCAAAGGAAACAGTCAACAAAACTAAAAGACAGCTGACAGTATGGGAGAAGGTATTTACAAATGACATATCAGATAAAGAGCTAGTACACAAAATCTATAAAGAACTTATCAAACTCAACACCCAAAGAACAAAGAATCCAATCAAGAAATGGGCAGAAGACAAGAACAGACATTTCTGCAAAGAAGACATCCAAATGGCCAACAGCCACATGAAAAAGTGCTCAACATCACTCAGCATCAGGGAAATACAAATCAAAACCTCAATGAGATACCACCTCACACCAGTCAGATTGGCTAAAATTAACAAGTCAGGAAATGACAGATGTTGGCGAGGATGTGGAGAAAAAGGAACCCTCTTGCACTGTTGGTGGGAATGAAAACTGGAAAACAGTATGGAGGTTCCTCAGAAAGTTGAAAAAGTTGAAAATATAGCTACCCTATGACCCAGCAATTGCACTACTGGGTATTTACAACAAAGATACAATTGTAGTGATCCGAAGGGGCACATGCACCCCAATGTTTACAGTAGCAATGTCCACGATAGCCAAACTGTGGAAAGAGCCTAGATGTCCATCAACAGATGAATGGATAAAGAAGAGGTGGTATATATATACAATGGAATATTATGTAGCCATCCAAAAAATGAAATCTAGCCATTTGCAATGATGTGAATGGAACTAGAGGGTATTATGCTAAGTGAAATAAGTCAATCAGAGAAAGACATTTATCATATCATCTCACTGATACAAGGAATTTGAGAAACAACACAGAGGATCATAGGGGAAGGGAGGGAAAAATGAAACAAGACAAAACCAGAGGGGGAGACAAACCATAAGAGACTCTTAATCTCAGGAAACAAAATGAGCCTTGCTGGTGTAAAGGGGGTGGGAGGGATGCGGTGGCTGGGTGATGGACATTGGGGAGGGTATGTGCTATGGTGAGCTCTGTGAATTGTGTAAGACTGATGAATCACAGACTGTACCCCTGAAACAAATAATACATTATGTTAAAAAATAAACTATGTTGGTTAACTGAACATAATTTTAAAAAATTGCAGTCAAGCCAAAGGTAGGCTTTGCAGAAGGCCAACAAAAACTCTTCCTTTGCCTATGGTCTGTTAATCAGTTCTTTATAATTTAATTAATTAATATAGAATTGTATTAATTATCTAACCCATTAACATAGATATATATTTCTTGTTCATAAATTTTTCATAAAACATTTCTGAAAGTGTTGCTGAAATTTATTTCATGCATGTACTTAATGTACATTACATCTGACACATTTCCATGAACCACCTCTAATTTAATTTAGTTTTCTTATTTAAATTCAATTAATTAACATGTAGTGTATTATTAGTTTCAGAGGCAGAGTTCAGTGATACATCAGTTGTATAAAACACCTAGTACTCATTACATCACAAGCTCTCCTTAATGCCCATCACCCAGTTACCCCATCCCCCTACCTGCCTCCCCTCCAGTAACCCTCAATTTGTAACCTATAGTTAAGAGTCTCTTATGGTTTGTTTCCCTCTCCGATTTTGTCTTATTTTATTTTTCCCTCCCTTCCCCTATGATCCTGTTTTGATTCTTAAATTCCTCATATGGGTGAAATCATATGATAATTTTCTTTCTCTGACTGACTTATCTAGTTTTGTCCATGTCATTGCAAATGGTAGGATTTCATTTTTTTTGGATGTCTGAGTAATATTCCATTGTATGCATATATATACATACCACATCTTCTTTATCCATTCATATGTCATTGGACATCAGGGCTCTTTCCATAGTTTGGCTATTATATATTGCTGCTCTAAACATTGGAGTGCGGGTGCCCCTTCAGGTCACTACGTTTGTATATTTTGGGTAAATACCTAGTAGTGAAATTGTTCGGTTGTAGGATAGCTCTATTTTTAACTTTTTGAGGAAAGTCCATACTGTTTTCCAGAATGGCTGTACCACCTTGCATTCCCACCACCAGTGTAAGAGGGTTCCCTTTTCTCTGCATCCTCACCAATATTTACTGTTCATTTTCTTGCTAATTTTAGCCATTCTGACTGGTGTGAGGTGGTATCATTGTGGTTTTCATTTCTATTCCCCTGATGCCAAGTGATGTGGAGCATTTTTTCTTGTCTCTGTTGGCCATTTGGGTGTCTTCTTTGGGTAAATATCTGTTCGTGTCTTCTGCCCATTTTGTGACTGGATTTTTTGTTTTTTGGGTGTTGAATTTGATAAGATCTTTATAGATTTTGGATGCTAGCCCTTTATCTGATAAGACATTTTCAAATACCTTCTCCCATTCTGTAGGTTGTCTTTTGGTTTTGTCAACTGTTCATTTTGCTATGCAAAAGCTTTTTATCTTGATGAAGTCCTAATAGTTCATTTTTGCTTTTGTTTCCCTTGCATTTGGAGACATGTCTAGCAAGAAGTTGCTGTGGCCAAGGTCAGAGAGGTTGCCGCCTGTGTTCTCAAGGATTTTGATGGACTCCTGTCTCACATTGAGGTCTTTAAACCATTTGGAGTCTATTTTAGTGTGGGGTGTAAGGAAATGGTCCAGTTTCATTCTTCTGCGTGTGGCTGTCCAATTTACATGATACCATTTGTTGAAGAGACTGTCTTTTCTGTTGGATATTATTTGCTGCTTTGTTGAAGATTTATTGACCACAGGGTGGAGGGTCCATTTCTGGGATTTCTACTCTGTTTCATTGATATGTGTCTGTTTTAGTGCCAGTACCATACTGTCTTGATGGTTACAGCTTTGTAATAGAGCTTGAAGTCCAGAACTGTGATGCCACCAGCTTTGCTTTTCTTTTTCAACATTCCTTTAGCTATTCAGGGACTTTTCTGGTTCCATACAAATTTTAGGATTATGTGTTACAGTCTGTGAAAAATGGTGATGGTATTTTGATAGGGATTGCATTGAATGTGTAGATTGCTCTGGGTAGCTTACACAGTTTGACAATATTTGTTCTTCCAATCCATGAGCATTGAATGTTTATCCATTTCTTTGTGTCTTCCTCAATTTCTTTCATAAGTGCTCTATAGTTTTCAGAGTATAGCTCCTTTACCTCTTTGCTTAGGTTTATTCCTAGGTATCTTATGATTTGTGCTGCACTTGTAAATGGGATTGATTCCTTAATTTCTCTTCCTTCTGTCTCATTGTTAGTGTATAAAAATTCAACAGACTTTTGTGAATTCATTTTATATCCTGCCACGTTGCTAAATTCCTGTATGAGCTCTAGCAATTTTGGGATGCAGTCTTTTCCATTTTCCACATAGAGTATCATGTCATCTGTGAAGAGTGAGTGTTTGACTTCTTCTTTGCCTATTCATATGCCTTTTTTTCTTTTTTTGTCTGATTGCTGAGTCTAGGACTTTTAGTACTGTGTTGAACAACAGTGGTGAGAGTGGATATCCCTGTCATGTTCCTGACCATAGGGGAAAAGCTCTCAGTTTTTCTCCATTGAAAATGATATTCACTGTGGATTTTTCATAGATGGCTTTTATGATTTTGAGGTATGTTCCTTCTACCCTATAATGCGCTGAGTTTTAATCAAAAAAAGATGCTGTACTTTGTCAAATGTTTTTTCTGCATCTATTGAGAGGATCATATGCTTCTTGTCCTTTCTAATATTAATGTAGTGTATCACACTGATTGATTGGAGGATGTTGAACCACCCTTGCAGACCAGGAATAAATCCCACTTGGTTGTGGTGAATAATCCTTTTAATGTACTGTTGGATCCTATTGGCTAGTGTTTTGGTGAGAATTTTTGCATCCATGTTCATCAGGGATATTGGTTTGTAATTCTCCTTTTTGATGGGATCTTTTTCTGGTTTTGGGATCAAGGTAATGTGGGTCTCATAAAAAGAGTTTGGGAGTTTTCCTTCCATTTCTAATTTTTGGAACAGCTTCAGAAGAATAAGTATTAATTCTTCTTGAAATGTTTGGTAGAATTCCCCTGGGAAGACATCTGGCCCTGGGTTCCTGTTTGTTGGGAGATTTTTTATTACTGCTTCAATTTCCCTACTGGTGATGGGTCTGTTCAGGTTTCCTATTTCTTCCTGGTTCAGTTTTGGTAGTTTATACATCTCTAGAAATGCATTCATTTCTTTCAGATTGTCTAATTTATCAGCATATACTTGGTCATAATGTTTGTTCTTATAATTGTTTGTATTTCTTTGATGTTGGTTGGGATCGCTTCTCTTCCATTCTTGATTTTATTGATTTGGGTCCTTTCTCTTTATTTTTGATAAGTCTGGCCAGGGGTTTTTCAACCTTATTAATTCTTTCAAAGAACAAGCTCCTAGTTTCGTTGATCTGTTCTACTGTTCTTTGGGTTCTATTTCATTGGTTTCTGCTCTAATCTTTATTATTTCTCTTCTCCTGTTGTATCTATGCTTTATTTGCTGTTCTTTCTCCAGCTCCTTTAGGTTTAGGGTTAGGTTGTATATTTGAGCCCTTTCTTGTTTCTTGAGAAAGGCTTGTAGTGCTATATACTTCCCTCTTAGGACCACCTTTGCTGCATGCCAAAGATTTTGAACAGTAGTGTTTTCATTTTCATTTGTTTCCATGAATTTTTTTAATTCTTCTTTAATTTCCTGGTTGACTCATTCATTCTTTTGTAGGATGCTATTTAGCCTCCATGTATTTGAGTTCTTTCCAACTTTCTTCTTGTGACTGAGTTCTAGTTTCAAAACATTGTGGTCTGAAAATATGCAGGGAATGATCCAATCTTTTGGTATCAGTTTAGACCTGATTTGTAATCTAGAATATTATCTTTTCTGGAGAATATTCCATATGTACTTGAGAAGAATATGTATTCTCTTTTTTTTAGGATGGAATGTTCTGAATATATCTGTGCATTCATCTGGTCCAGTGTGTCATTCAAAGCCTTTGTTTCCTTGTTGATCTTCTGCTTAGATGATCTGTCCATTGCTGTGAGGGGGATGTTAAAGTCCACCACTATTATTGTATCATTATTGATGTGTTTCTTTGGTTCTGTTATTAGTTGGCTTATATATTGTCTGCTCCCAGGTTAGGCCATAAATATTTAGAATTCTTAGATCTTCTTGTTGGATAGACCCTTTAATTATGGTATAGTGTGCTTCCTCAATTCTTATTATAATCATTTGTTTAAAATGTAGTTTGTTTGATATAAGGATTGCCAACCCAGCTTCCTTTTGATGTCCATTAGCATGATAAATTATTTCCCATCCCCACACTTTAAAACTGGAGGTGTCTTTGGGTCTAAAATGAGTCTCTTACAGACAGCTTATTGATGGTCTTGCTTTTTTATCCAATCTGATCCCCTGTGTCTTTTGATTGAGGTATTTAGCCCATTTATATTCAGGGTAACTATTGAAAGATACGAATTCAGTGCCATTGTATTTCCTGTAAGGTGATTATTACTGTATATTGTCTCTGTTCCTTTCTGGTCTATGTTACTTTTGGTCTCTCTCTTTGCTTAGAGGACCCCTTTCAATATTTCTTGTAGGGCTGATTTGGTGTTTGCAAATTCTTTTAGTTTCTGTTTGTCTTAGAATGCTCTTGTCATTCCTTCTATTTTGAATGACACCCTAGCTGGATAAAGTATTCTTGGATGCATGTTCTTCTCATTTAGTACCCTGACTATATCATGCCAGCCATTTCTGGCCTTCCAGGTCTCTCTGGATAGGTCTGCTGCCAATCTAATGTTTCTACCCTTGTAGGTTACAAACCTCTTGTCCCAAACAACTTTCAGGATTTTCTCTTTGTCTCTGAAATTTGCAAGCTTCACTACTACATGTCAAAGTATTAACCTATTTTTGTTGATTTTGAGGGGGGTTCTCTGTGCCTCCTGGATTTTGATGCCTGTTTCCTTCCCTAGATTAGGTACATTCTCCACTATAATTTGCTCCAATATACTTCATGCCCCCTCTCTCTTTCTTCTTCTTTTGTGATCCCAAATATTCTAATATTGTTTCACTTTATGGTATCACTTATCTCTCGAATTCTTCCCTCGGGATCCAGTAGTTGTTTATCTCTCTTTTTCTCAGCTTCTTTATTCTATATCACTAATTCTCTCTTCTGCCTCATTTATCCTAGCAGTTAGAGCCTCCACTTTTTTACTGCATCTCATTAATAGCCTTTTTTATTTCAACTTGGTTAGATTTTAGTTCTTTTATTTCTCCACAAAGGGATTTTCTAGTGTCTTCTATGCTTTTTTCAAGCCCTGCTTGTATCTTTATAATTGTCATTCTGAACTCTAGATCTGACATCTTACTAATGTCCATACTGATTAGGTCCTTGACATTCAGTATTGCCTCTTGTTCTCTTTTTTGAGGTGAGTGTTTCTGTCTTGTCATTTTGTCCAGAGAAGAATAGATGAACGAAAGAGTAAAATACTAAAATGTCAACAATGATCCCAGAAAAATATACACTAAACAAATCAGAAGGGACCGGAAACTGGGGGGGAAAAAGAGAGAGAGAGAGAGAATATAATCAGACCAGTGAGCAGAATAGAGCAATACACTGGATTCTGTGTGTATTTTGGTCTGTTTCTTAGAAAACTAGACCCCAAAATTGTAAAGAAAGCAAAACTTATATAGGTACAAAAATAAAATTAAATACAATGAAAGGCTAAAATGTAACTGTAAAAAAGGAAATTAAAAGACAAGAAAAAACAAAAGAGAAAGAAAAACAAAAACAACAACAACAAAGGAGGGAGGAATATAAACAGACAGGTGTCTCCTGCGTGTATTTTGGTCAGTTTGTTAGAGGAAACTACATCTCAAAATTGTAAAGGTAGAAAAACTTATATATACAAAAATAAAATTAAATACATTGAAAGGATAAAATGTAGTCATAAAGATGAAAATTAAAAAAGTCTAACAAAACAAAAAAAACAAACAAAAAAGAGAATATGATTAGGTGGGTGAATAGAAGAGAGGCATACACTAGACTCTGGGTGTATTTTAGTCTGTTAGAAGAAACTGCATCCCAAAATTTAAAAGAAAGAAAATATATATATATACACACACATATATATACTAAAATAAGATTAAATACAATGAGGGGATAGAATGTGACTGTAAACATGAAAATTTAAAAAGATTTTTGAAAAGAAGTTGATAAAATAAGAAGTTGGTTGAAAAAGGAAAGAAAGAAACTTTAAAAAAATAAAGACAATTAAAAAAATTAAGTTGAAAGACTAAAGAATCATGGGAGGAAAAGCCATGAGTTCTATATGCTATATTCCCCTAGCACTGGAGTTTTGCATTTCTCATTGATCGGTAAAGTTGATCTTGGCTGGATGTTCTTGCTGATCTTCTGGGGGAGGGGCCTGTTCCATTGATTCTCAAATGTCTTTGCCCCAGGGGGAATTGCACCGCCCTTGACAGGGGCCAGGCTAAGTAGTCTGCTCTGGTTTGCTCTCTGTGGCTTTTGTTCCCTGAAGGCTTTCCGTGCAGGTTTAGAGGATGAGAATGAAAATGGTGACCTTCCAATCTCCAGCTGCAGAGCAGAAAGCTCAGGCCCCACTTTTCAGTGAGCCCTCACAGAAAGGCAATCACTCCTGTCTCCCTGGGCCCCAGCCGCACTCCGTACTCACCCACCCTGTGACCGAGCATTTCTATCTCAGGCATATGACCCCGTTTGGGGTCTCCAAACCCAGCAGACTCCTGCAGCGCACTCCCACGCAGCTCCTCCCAGGGCAGGAAGGGGGTTCTCCCTGGTTTTGCTATTTGTTGGGCCCCTGCTTGAAGAGTAGGGGCCCGACTGTGCTGCGGATCATGGTTTATGGCAACCCTGAGCTGAGAGCCCACCCCTGGGCTGACTCATTGCAGCCAGCTTCTCTGCTCCAATACTTGGGTGCTCTGCCACACTGAGGCACCCCAGGTCCTCCTGTGGCCCCGAGGATCCTGAGGCTACACTGTCCCAGCGAGGGTTGTCCACCCCCCAGCCCCCCACTTCCCCCACCCCTGCTTATCCACCTGAGCAACGTCCCTCAGCAGAGCAGACTTCTAAAAGTTCCAATTTTGTGCTCTGCTGCTCTATCACATGCCAGTAGCTGGCTGACAAAGGCCTCCCCACCATGGTCTATCTTCCCATATATCAACTCGGATTCACTTCTCTATACACTTTACCTTGCAGAAAGTGGTTGCTTTTCTATTTGTAGAGTTGCAGTTATTTTTTTCTTCAATCTCCAGTTGAGTTTGCAGGAGTTCAGAATGGTTTGATAGCTTTCTAGCTGAATTCCTGGGACCAGACAAAATTAAGGTCTCCTACTCCTCTGCCATCTTGGACTCCTCCAAAACAGTACAGTATTAACATAAAAACAGACACATAGATCAATGGAACAGTATAGAGAGCCCAGAAATAAACCCATGCATATATACTCAATTGATTTGTGGAAAAGGAGCCTAAAATACACAATGGGGAAAAAATAGTCTTGTCAATAAATAGTGCTGGGAAAACCAGAAACCACATGGAAAGGATGAAACTGGGCCATTATTTTACACCATGCACAAAAATCAATTCAAAATGGATTAAAGACCTGAAAGCACAAAACTCTTAGAAGAAAAGAAGGGGAAACCTTATTGCCAATGATCTTGGCAATAATTATTTGATTTGACACCAAAAGTAAAGGCAAGAAAATAAAAACAAGTGGGACTACATTACATTAAAAAGCTTCTGCACAGAAAAGAAAACCATCAACAAAATGAAATATGTAGATATTGGGAGAAAACATTTACAAACAATGTATTAGATAAGGGGTTAATATCCAAAATATACAAGGAACCCATGCAACTAAATAGTAGTGAAAAAATAATTTTAAAATGGTAAAGAATCAGAGCTTGGGAACATGGCAGAGTAGGAGGATCCTGAGCTCACCCTGTCCCATATTTACAACTAGATATCATCCACATCCAAGTCAATAAACCAGAAAGCAATCCAAAGACAAGAAGAAACTACTCCACAACTAAAAAAAGAAAAGAAGCTGCATCTGAAAGGTTAGGAAGGATGGAAAGATAGAGGGAGGCGCCTGCAGGAGAGAGGGAGCTGTACACAGAGAATGCAGAGACATGGGAAGCTCACATGGGGAAGACTAATCCCCATGATGTTTCAAGTTAAAAACCAGAAGGGCTGAATTCCATGAGTTTGTAAAACCACTGAGACTTGGAGCATAGACCATTAAATTCAGTTTACTCAGCACTGGGTGAGCCAGGAGGGTCAGTGATATCTGGGTCGCTGCCCTTAAAGAGACAGCAGACTGTGCAAATAGGCAACATAAAAACAACAGTTTATACAAGACTGGGGGCACATGGGAGATAGAACTGTTCATACTAATTTCAGAGAGCGTTGGGGGACTTCCCTGAAAATGAGGGAGTGGCAGGCACCATTTTCTTCCCCTGTCCCCCAGCATAAACACAGAGACAGCTGCAGGAGGTGGTGCTGCACAGAAACTTGCTACCTAACCAGCTGTCAGTACACATGTCAATGAATTTTCCTGAGGAGTGGCCCATTCTAAGCCTCTTGGCCTTGGCCCTGGGCTCAGGGCAAATTTTGTTAAAGCTGGGTGTAGAATGCACAGCTACTGCCACAGGCCATGCCCAACCACATGCCGCCAGCCACCATCAAACATTGGGCCATTCCATGCCCAGCCTCACATACCCAGCCACCCTGGCATACAGGTCCCAGGCACTACAGCACTTCAGGGGATCTAGCACAGGACTAGTGGTCCAGCACAAATTTTGCTAACACACCTGCCCCACTCCCAAGTTCCCCAGTGAGCACACACCCTCAGAGCTGGCCTATCTGGATCCCACTAACACCACAGAGACCACACATATCCCCTAACAGGCAGAGAATCAGTGCAGATGAGTACACTGAAAGGAAAAATGACTCAGACACAATAGCAGGGCATGAGCAACACACATAGGATACTCTCCTGAAGTGCCAGGTTCTGGTGAACAGGGAACACTATACTGTAGGACATTTCAAGACCTCTTCTTTATAAAGTCACTACATTCAAAAGCAGAAGAAATAGCTGACTTCTTTAACACAGAGAAACAGACACAGAGAGGAAGACAAAATGATGAAATAGAGAAATATGTCCCTAGTGAAAGAACAGGATAAGGTCACAGCCAGAGATTTAAGCAAAATAAATATAAGTAATATGCCTGACAGAGACATTAAAGCATAAGAATGATCTAAGAATACAGACTGGACTTGAGAAAAAAGTGGAAGATATGAGTGAGACCTTTAACATAGAGATAAGGAATAACATGGCAGAGATAAAGTGCTCAATAAATGAAATGAGAAACATGCTTGATGAAATAAACAGCAGAATGGAAGAAACAGAGGAAAGAATTAGTGACCTAAAAAACAGAATAATGGAAAGTAATCAAACTGAACAAAAGAGGAAAAAGAATTATGCAAAATGAGAATACATTGAGGGAACTCAGAGATTCCATCAAATGTATTCCTATTATAGGAGTTGTATTATAGGAGTCCCAGAAGTATAGAGAGAAAAGAAGGCAGAAAATTTATTAGAATAATAATAGATAAAAATATCCCTAGGGGCAGCTGAGTGGCTCAGTTGGTTAAGTGTCTGCCTTCAGCTCAGGTCATGATCCCAGGGTCCTGGGATTGAGCTCAGCAGAGAGCCTGCTTCTCACTCTCCACCTGCTGCTCCCCCTGCTTGTGCTCTCTCTCTGTCAAATAAATAAATTTTAAATTTTTTTTAAAAAGTCCTTAATCTGGGGAAGGAAATGATATCCAGACCTAGGAGGCAGAGAAAGTCCATCAAAATCAACAAAATCAGAGCCACACCAAAACATATTGTAATTAAGTTGGCAAACTATAGTGATAAAGAAAAAAATCATAAAAGCAGAAATACAAAAGCAGTCAGTAACTTACAAGGGGAAACCCATAAGTCTAAGGAGATTTTTCAACAGAAACTTTCCAAACCAGAAGGCAGTAGCATGATCTATTCAATGGCTGAATGGGAAAAATCTACAGCCAAAAATACTCTTTCCAGCAAGGCTATCATTTAGAATAGGAGAGATAGTTTCCCAGACAAAAACTAAAGGAGTTTATGACCATCAAACCATCCCTACAGAAATATTAAAGGGGACTTTTTTTTATTATGTTCAGTTAGCCAACATATTATTACATATCATATCATTAGTTTTTGATGTTGTGTTCAACGATTGATTAGTTGTGTATAACACCCATGACACTTGCCCTCCTTAATGTCCATCACCCGGTTACCCCATCCCCTCACCCCCCTCCCTTCTATAACCCTCAGTTTTGTTCCTGGAGTCCAGAGTCTCTCATGGTTTTTCTCTAAAGGGGATTTTTGTGTGGAAAAGAGAGCCAAAAGTGACAAAGACAAGAAAGGATCAGAGAAAATCTCCAGAAACAAAGACCAACAAGTAATAAAACAACAATAAATACATGTCTTTCAATTATTACTTTGAATGTAAATGGACTAAATGCTCCAATCAAAAGACAAAGTGTCAGAATGGATATTTTTAAAAAGCCCATCTATATGCTGCCCACAAGAGACTCATTTTAGATCTAAAAACACTTGCAGATTGAAAGTGAGAGAATGAAGAAACATCTATCATGCAAATGCATGTTGAAAGAAAGTCAGAGTAGCAATATTTATTTCAGACAAAATAGACTTTAAAACAAAGACTGTATCAAGAAACTAAGGACACTATATAATCATAAAGGGGACAATACAAAAAGAAGATATAACAATTGTAAATATTTATGCACCCAACATGGGACACCCAAATACATAAAATAGTTAATAATAAACATAAAGTGGGACGCCTGGGTGGTTCAGTTGGTTAAGCATCTGCCTTCAGCTCAGATCATGATTTCAAGTTCCTGGGACTGAGCCCCACATCAGGCTCCCCACTCAGTGGGAAGTCTGCTTGTCCCTCTGCCTCTGCCCCTCCCCCACTTGTGCTCTCTCTCTTTTTCTCTCTCTCAAATAAATAAAATCTTTTAAAAAATTTAAAAAATAAACATAAAGTAACAAATCAATAATGAAACAATATTTAGGAGACTTTAACACCCCACTTATATCAATGGATAGTTCTAAACAAAAATCAATAAGAAAACAATGGCTTTGAAAGACACACTGGAATAGAGGTATTTGACAGATATACTCAGAACATTCCATCCTAAAACTGCACAATACACATCCTTTTTTAGTGCACATGGAACAGTCTCTGAATAGATCAAATATTAGCCCACAAAAAAAGCCAAATAAATTCAAGAAGATCAAAGTCACACCATGCATCTTTTCTGACCACAATGTTATGGAACTAGAAGTCAACCATAAGAAAAATCTGGAAAGACCACAAATTCATGAAGGTTAAAAGCAGGTTACTAAACAATGAATGAGTCAACCAGGATTAAAGAAGAAATAAAAAAAGTACAAGGAAACAAATGAAAATGAAAATGCAATGGTCCAAACCCTTTGGGATGCAGCAAAAGCAGTTCTAAGAGGGAAGAATATAGCAATACAGGCCTACCTCAAAGAAGCAAAAAAAGGAGTCCAAGATGGCAGAGGAATAGGAGACCTTAATTTCGTCTTCTCCCAGGAATTCAGCTAGATAGCTATCAAACCATTCTGAACTCTTGCAAACTCAACTGGAGATTGAAGAAAAGAATAACTGCAACTCTACAAATAGAAAAGCAACCATTTTCTACAAGGTAGGGGGTGTGGAGAAGTGATTCCGAAGTGACATATGGGAAGGTAGACTGCGAGGGGAGGGAGCCACCATCAGCCAGCTACCGGCAAGTGATAGACCAGCAGAGCACAAAATCGGAACTTTTAGAAGTCTGCTCCACTGAAGGACATCACTCAGGCAGCTAAGCAGGAGGTTAAACCCTCACTGGGATAGTGTGGCCTCAGGATCCTCAGGGTCACAGGAAGACCTGGGGTGCCTCCAGTGTGGCAGAGCTCCCAGGTATGTGAGTGGGGAAGCTGACTGCTAAGAGTGAGCCCAGGAGTGTGCTCTCAGCTCAGAGTTGCCATAAACCATGATCCCTGGCACAGTCTTCAAGCAGGGGCCCAAAAATTGGCAGAACCAGGAAGAGCCCCCTTCCTCCCCTGGGAGGAGCTGTGCAGGAGGGCACTGCAGGAGCCTGCTGGGTTTGGAGACTCCAAATGGGATCATGTGCCCGAGATAGAAATGCTTGGTCACAGGTGGGGTGAGCACAGAGAGCGGCCAGAGAGCAGGGAGACAGGAGTGATTGACAGCTTTTCTCTGAGGGCTCACACAGGTGTGGGGCCTGAGCTTTCTGCTCTGCAGCTGGAGATTGGGAGGCTGCCATTTTCATTCTCATCCTTGCATGGAAAGCCTTCAGGGAACAAAAGTCACAGAGAGCAAACCAGAGCAGATTACTTAGCCTGGCCCCTGTCAAGGGCGGTGCAATTCCCCCTAGGGCAAAAACATTTGAGAATCAGGGGGGCGGAGCAAGATGGCGGAGGAGTAGGAGACCTGGATTTCGTCTCCTCTCAGGAATTCAGCTGGATAGGGATCAAACCATTCTGAACACCTACAAACTCAACAGGAGATCAAAGAAAAGAAGAGCAACAACTCTCTGAACAGAAAAGCGACCACTTTCTGGAAGGTAGGACGTGCGGAGAAGTGAATCCAAGGCGATATTCGGGAGGATAGACGGCGGGGGAGGGGCCTCCGTCGGCACTTCTGGCAAGTGATAGAGCCACGGAGCATAGAATCGGAACTTTTAGAAGTCGGCTCCGTTGAGGGACGTCACTCTGGTGGCGAAGTGGGGGGTGGAACCCTCGCGGGACAGTGTGGTCTCAGGACCCTCGGGGTCACAGAAAGACCGGGGGTGCCTGAGTGCGGCAGAGCTCCCAGGTATCGGAGCGGAGAAGCCGGCTGCAGAGACAGAGACGAGGCGCGGGCTCTCAGCTCGGGGTTGCCATAAACCGTGATCCGCGGCACAGTCGGGCCACTGCTCCTCCAGCAGGGACCCAACAAGCGGCAGATCCGGGGAGACTCACCTTCTTCCCCCGGGGAGGAGAGGTGCGGGAGCGCACCGCGGGGATCTGCTGGGTTTGGAGACTCCACACGGGGTCGGGTGCCAGATAGAAAGGCGCGGTCACAGGCCGGGTGAGTGCGGAGTGTGGCCGGAGACCGGGGAGACGGGAGTGACTGACTGCTTTTCTCTGGGGGCTCGCTGAGGAGCGGGACCCCGAGTTCTCGGCTCCGCCGGGGCAGAGACTGGGAGGCCGCCATTTTCACTCTCCGCCTCCAAAGCTGTACGGAAAGCTTGCAGGGAACAAAAGCTCCGGAGAGCAAACCCGAGCAGATTACTTAGCCCGGACCGGCAAGGGCGGGGCAATTTTGCCTCCGGCAAAGACATTTGGGAACCACGGCAACAGGCCCCTCCCCCAGAAGATCAGCGAGAACAGCCAGCCAAGACCAAGTTTACCGATCAATGAGAATGGCAGAACTCCAGCGCTAGGGGAACACTGCACATAGAATTCATGGCTTTTTTACCATGATTCTTTAGTCTTTCAAAGTTAATTATTTTTTTTAACTGTCTTTTTTTCTTTTTTCCTTTTTTCTTTTTTTTTGAATTTTTCTTTTTCCCTTTTTCAACCAACATCTTATCAATCCCTTTTTAAAAAAAAAACATTTTTATTTTTCATTTTTAAAGTCATATTCTATCCCTTCATAGTAGTTACCCGTATTTTTGGCATATATATATATAAGTTGTTCTCTCTTTAAAATCTTGAGATAGTTTCTTCTAACAGATCAAAATATACTCTAAATCTCTAGTGTATGGTTTTTTTCTACTCCCCTGCCTGATCACATTCTCTCCCTTTTTTCTTTCTTTCTTTTTTTTTTTAATCCTCTTCTTTCTTTTTTCAAACAACTTATCAAATTCTTTTTTAAAATTTTTTATAATTTCCATCTTTACAGTCATATTCCATCCCTTCATCATATCAACCCTTATTTTTGTACATATATAAGTTTTTCTTTCTTTAAAATTTTGGGAGAGACTTTCTTTTAACAGACCAAAATACACCCAAAATCTAGTGTGTGGCACTGATTTATAATCCAGCCTGATCATATTTGATCACATTCTGTTTTTGTTTTGTTTTGTTTTGTTCTGCTTTTGTTTGTTTTTATCTTTATCTTTTTCTTTTTTCTTTTTTTCTTTCCTTTTCTTTTTTCTCTCTTTCCCTTTCTTTTCCCACTGCTTCAGGTCTTTTCTGATTTGTTTAGAGTATATTTTCTGGGGACGTTGTTACCCTGCTAGCATTTTGTTCTCTCATTAATCTATTCTCCTCTGCACAAAATGACAAGACGGAAAAAATCACCTCAACAAAAAGAACAAGAGGTAGTACCGACTGCCAGGGACCTACTCAATACGGACATTAGTACGATGTCAGATCTAGAGTTCAGAATCATCACTTTAAAGATACTA
>NW_022589754.1:9345733-9535644 GCF_004348235.1 Phoca vitulina | reverse complement strand
GGAGAAAGGGGAACCCTCCTACACTGTTGGTGGGAATGCAAGCTGGTGCAGCCACTCTGGAAAACAGTATGGAGGTTCCTCAAAAAGTTGAAAATAGAGCTACCATATGATCCAGCAATTGCACTACTGGGTATTTACCCCAAAGATACAAAAGTAGGGACCCGAAAGGCTACGTGCACCCCGATGTTTATAGCAGCAATGTCCACAATAGCCAAACTGTGGAAAGAGCCAAGATGTCCATCAACAGATGAATGGATAAAGAAGATGTGGTATATATATACAATGGAATATTATGCAGCCATCAAAAGGAATAAGATCTTGCCATTTGCAACGACGTGGATGGAACTGGAGGGTATTATGCTGAGCGAAATAAGTCAAACAGAGAAAGACATGTATCATATGACCTCACTGATATGAGGAATTCTTAATCTCAGGAAACAAACTGAGGGTTGCTGGAGTGGGGGGTGGGGTGGGAGGGATGGGGTGACTGGGTGATGGACACTGGGGAGGGTATGTGCTCTGGTAAGCGCTGTGAATTGTGCAAGACTGTTGAATCTCAGATCTGTACCTCTGAAACAAATAATGCAATATATGTTAAGAAAGAAAAAAAGAAGAAGAAGAATGTAGCAGGAGGGGAAGAATGAAGGGGGGGAAATCGGAGGGGGAGAAGAACCATGAGAGACAATGGACTCTGAAAAACAAACTGAGGGTTCTAGAGGGGAGGGGGTTGGGAGGATGGGTTAGCCTGGTGATGGGTATTGAGGAGGGCACGTTCTGCATGGAGCACTGGGTGTTATGCACAAACAATGAATCATGGAACACTATATCTAAAACTAATGATGTAATGTATGGGGATTAACATAACAATAAAAAAAAAAAAATTAAAAAAAAAAAAAAACATTTGAGAATCAATGGAACAGGCCCCTCCCCCAGAAGATGCGCGAGTCTGTGCAGTTTGGTACACTCAGAGGTGGAGATGTTTGCCCTGGAGGATTTGTAGAGGAGGGTGGACTGAGACATGTGGCTCTGGGCCGGAGATTCCCACATGGCCACGTTTGCTCTGACCCTCTAAAGAGTAGTGGAAAGACACAAAGGAAAAAAAGCCATACAGCCTACCAGCTCACATTAAGCCCAACCGCCTGAAAAAGGGTGGGGCAACTCCACCCAGGCGAAGATGCCTGAGAAGCTAAGCAGCAGGCCCCGCCCCCAGAAGACATACTGGAAGAACAGGTGAATAACCTTAAGCTTATTTCCCACAGGACTGTAAACTCCATCGCCAGGGGAAAATAATATAGGGACCTCCAGGTGTTCCCTCACGACTCACTTACACTTCAGGCTAAAATTTTATATTTCTTTATTAGTTTCTTTTCTGATTCTTTTTTTTTTTAACCATGCTCCCATTTCAAATAGATTCGTATTTCCCAACCTATGTTTTTAAGTCGCTTCTTAACTTTTATTCTCTCTTTCACATATACGTTTTATAGATTTATACACCATATTAGGTCGTTTTTCACTTTATTCAACTTTATCTTGATATATGTGTAAGTTCTGATATCTTTGCAATCTTGGGATATAATGCCTTCTAACACAGAGACCAAAAATCAAGCAGAAAAAGGCAGAGCACCCTGCTGTGTACACCCTGAGAGATTATAATCTCTCTCCCCACCTCCCCTCTTTTTTTTCTCTTTTAATTTTTTGTATAGTGTTTTGGATCATCTTGGCTTTCCTGGCATATCTGTGGTAGATTTCAACCACTTTGGATTATTTCTAAGGTGCATTTTGCTTGGGTCGTGGTTGATGTTTTGGACTCTGTACATTCCCTCAACCATCCCTCAACAGAATGACTAGGAAGAAGAACTCCCAACAAAGAAAAGAACCATAGATAATGCCCTCTGCCACAGATCCAATAGATATGGATATAAGCAAGATGTCAGAGACAGAATTCAGGATAGAAATCACAATGTCAACAGCTAGGCTTGAGAAAAGCACTAATGACAATATAGAATCTCTAAGGGCAGAAATGAGATCTAATCAGGCTGAACTTAAAAATCCTATGAATGACATGCAGTCTAAACTGGATACTCTAATAGCCAGGGTAAATGAGGCAGAAGAATGAATTAGTGATATAGAAGATAAGCTAATAGGAAGCTGAGGAGGATAGGGATAAACACCTAGAAGCCCATGAGAACACACAGACAGATCAATGACACCATGAAATGTTCCAATGTCATTGGAATAATTGGGATCCCTGAGGGGGTGGAGAGAGAGAGAGGACTAGCTAGGGGGAAGAGATTTCTTATGTATGGAGAGAGGAACATCAGAATAACATCAGACCTATCCACAGAGACCTTGCAAGCCAGAAAGGGCTGGCAAGACATATTCAAGGTACTAAATGAGAAGAACATGCAACCAAGAATGCTTTATCCAGCAAGGCTGTCATTCAGAATGGATGGAGAGACAAGAAGTTTCCAAGACTGGCAGAAACTGAAAGAATAGGTGACCATCAAGCCGGGCCTGCAAGAAATATTAAGGGGGGTTCTATAAAAGGAGAAAGACCCCAAAAGTGATATAGAACAGAAATTTACAATCTATAGAAACAAGGACTTCACAGGCAACATGATGAAAATAAAATCATATCTTTCAAGAATCACTCTCAACGTGAAAGGCCTAAATGCTCCCATAAAACAGCACAGGGTTGCAGATTGGATACAAAGACAGGACCCATCCATATGCTGTCCACAAGAGACTGATTTTGAACCTAAAGACACCTCCAGATTGAAAGTGTGGGGATGGAGAACGATTTATCACGCCAAAGGACCTCAAAAGAAAGCTGGGGTAGCAATTCTCATATCAGACAAATTACATTTTAAACCAAACACTGTAGTAAGAAATGTAGAGAGACACTATATCATACTTAAAAGGTTTATCCAACAAGAAAATCTAACAATTGTAAATATCTATGACCCCAACATGGGAGCAGCCAACTACATAAACAAACTAATAACCAAATAAAGAAACATATGGATAAAAATACATTAATAGTAGAAAACTTCAACACTACATTCAGCAATGGACAGATCATCTAAGCAGAAGATCAACAAAGAAACAACAGGTTGGAAGGACACATTGGACTAGATGGACTTCGTAGATACATACAAAACCTTCCACCCTAAAACAACATTCTTCTTGAGTGCACACAGAACTTTCTACAGAATAGATGACATACTGGGTCACAAATCAGGTCACAACCAATAGCAAAAAATTCAGATTATTCCCTGCGTGTTATCAGACCACAATGCTTTGAAACTGGAACTCAATAACAAGAAAAAATTTGGAAGGAATTCAAACACTTGGAAGTTAAAGAGCATCCAGCTAAAGAATGATTGGGTCAACAAGTAAATTAAAGAACCTAAACAATTCATGGAAAATAATGAGAATGAAAACACGTTGGTTCAAAACCTATGGCAAACTGCAAAGGCAGTATCTAAGAGGGAAATACATAGCCTTCCAAGCCTCTCTCAAAAACCCAGGAAAATCCCAAATGCACAAGCTCACCTTACACCTAAAGGAGCTGGAGAAAGAACAGCAAATAAAGCCTAAACCAAACAGGAGAAGAGAAATAATAAAGATTAGAGCAGGGGTGGCTGGGTGGCTCAGTTGTTAAGTATCTGCCTTTGGCTCAGGTCATGATCCCAGGGTCCTGGGATCGAGCCCCGCATCAAGCTCCCTGCTCCGTGGGAAGCCTGCTTCTCCCTCTCCCACTCCTCCTGCTTGTGTTTCCTCTCTCACTGTGTCTCTCTCTGTCAAATAAATAAATAAAATCGTTTAAAAAAAAGATCAGAGCAGAGATCAATGAAATAGAAACCAAGAAAACAGTAGAAGATTTCAATGAAACTAGAAACTGGTTCTTTGAGAGAATTAATAAGATCAATAAACCTCTGGCCAGATTTATCAAAAAAAAGGGGGGGAAAGGACCCAAATCAATAAAATCATGAATGAAAAGGAAGAGATCGAGGCGCCTGGTGGCTCAGTCATTAAGCGTCTGCCTTTGGCTCAGGTCATGATCCCAGGGTCCTGGGATCGAGCCCCACATCAGGCTCGCTGCTTGGAGGGAAGCCTGCTTCTCCCTCTCCCACTCCCCCTGCTTGTGTTCCTGCTCTTGCTGTCTCTCTGTCAAATAAATAAATAAAATCTTTAAAAAAAAAAAAGAAAAGGAAGAGATCACGACTAACACCAAGAAAATAGAAACAATTATTAGAAATTATTTTTTTAAGATTTTATTTATTTGATGGAGACAGACACAGCGAGAGAGGGAACACAAGCATGGGTAGTGGGAGAGGGAGAAGCAGGCTTCCCGCGGAGCAGAAACCCTGATGTGGGGCTTGATCCCAGGACCCTGGGATCATGGCCTGAGCCGAAGGCAGACACTTAACGACTGAGCCAACCAGGTGCCCCAAATATTAGAAATTATTACCAGCAACTATATGCCAAAAAATTAAGCAACATGGAAGAAATGGATGACTTCCTGGAAACTTATAAGCTAACAAGACAAAAACAGGAAGAAATAGACAATCTGAATAGAACAATAACCAGTAACAAAATTGAAGCAGAGATCAAAAACCTCCCAGAAAACAAGAGTCCAGGGCCAGATGGCTTCCCAGGGAAATTTTACCAAACATTTAAAGAAGAAATCATACCTATTCTACTGAAGCTGTTTCAAAAAATATAAACAGAAGGAAAACTTCCAAACCCATTCTATAAGGCCAGAATTACCCTGATCCCAAAACCAGGTAAAGACCCCATCAAAAAGGAGAATTAGAGACCAATATCCCTGATGAACATGGATGCCAAAATACTCAACAAGGTCCTAGCCAATAGGATCCGTACATTAAAAGGATTATCTATCACCACCAGGTGGGATTTATTCCTGGGATGCAAAGGTGTTTCAACATTCACAAATCAATCAACGTGATAGAGCACATTAATAAAAAGACAAAAACCATATGATCCTCTCAATTGATTCAGAAAAAACATTTGACAAAATACAGCATCCTTTCCTTATTAAAACTTTTCAGAGTGTAGGGATAGAGGGAACATACCTCAGTATCATAAAAGCCACCTATGAAAAGCCCACAGCAAATATCATTCTCAATATGCAAAAACTGAGAGCTTTTCCTTAAGGTCAAGAACATGACAGGGATGCCCATTCTGACCACTTTTGTTCAACACAGTACTAGAAGTCCCAGCCTCAGCAACCAGACAACAAAAAGAAATAAAAAGTATTCAAATTGACAAAGAAGAAGTCAGACTCTCTCTCTTCCCAGATGACATGATATTCTATGTGGAAAACCCAAAGACTGAACCCCCAAATTACTAGAATTCATACAGCAATTCAGCAACATGGCAGGATACAAAATCAATGCAGAGAAATCAGTTACATTTCTATACATAAACAATGTTACTGAAGAAAGAGAAATTAAGGAATCAATTCCATTTACAATAGCACCCAAAACCATATGATACCTAGAAATAAAGGTAACCAAAGAAGTAAAGGATCTATACTCTAGAAAGGACAAAACACAGATGAAAGAAAATAAGGAAGACACAGAGATAGTAAAACATTCCATGCTCATAGATTGGAAGAATAAACATTGTGAAAATGTCTATGCTGGAAAAGATGATGGAGGAATAGGGGACCCTATTCCAACCGGCCCTGGAATTGAGCTGGATATCTACCAAACCACTCTGAACACCCATGAAATCAGCCTGAGATGTAAGAAGATATCTGGATCTCTACAAACAAAATATCGCAGGTGATTGGTTTTGAGGTATGAAGCAGGGAGCTGTGATTCTGCGGGCAGATATCAGAGGATAAATGGCAGGGGGAGGGAGCCTGGCCATGGGGATCGTACACCATCGGTGAGCAATAGCCTCCTGCACTGTGGATCAGAGACAGACTCACAGGCCGGTAGCAGCAGGGAAAGGACTTTAGGGCAGCCTTCCGGATGGAAACCTGGAGCGGCGGGGATGAGAGTGTGAACTGGGGGCGACTGATGCTTTTAGAAGGACAAAGGGCAGAGATGTGCCACGACCTGGAGGCGAGGACTGGGAGTGAGCACTGCTGAGGGGCACACAACCCAGGACTGCAGTTTATAGCAGCACAGACAGAAAAGGAGATAGTGTGGCCTGGAGAGCTCACTGAAAAACAGACTGCGATCTCTCTGCTCTGAGGCAGAGGGTTGGAAATGATCTTTTCTGCTGTGATATTCGGAAGAGAAGAAGAAAGCCATTGGGAAAAGCCAACAGAGAACAAAAGCCCCAAAAAACCGGTTCTCACTGAGAACATCCCCCGCCACAGGGGGCAGGGCAACTCTGCCCAAACAGGGTTCCCTGAGTAACAGCACGGAAGGCCCCTCCCCCAGAAGACAGGCTGGGAGAACAAGAGGTCAGCAACCCTAAAGTCCCTATAAAACAGGTGCACCTTGCTTGGGTGGTGGTCAATAATTTGGACTCTGTACATTCCCTAAACCACCCATCAACAGAAGGAGAAATCCCCAAATTAGGAAAGAAACAGAGACTATGGCTTATGCCACAGATTTACAAATGGATTCACATATAACCAAGATGTCGGAGATGGAATTCAGGCTAGCAACTATGAAGCAATAGCTAGAATAGAGAAATCAATTAAAGGCAACATAGAGTCTCTAAGGGCAGAAATGAAAGCTGAATTGGCAGAACTTAAAAATGCTATCAGTGAGATCCAATCTAATCTAGATAATCTAACAGCTAGGGTAAACGAGGCAGAAGAACGAATTAGTGACCTGGAAGACCATTTAATGGATATAAAGGGAAAAGAAGAGGCCACGAAAAAATAACTCAGGATCCATGAAAATAGAATCAGAGAAATAAGTGATACCATGAAACAGTCCAATGTCAGAATTATTGGAATCCTGCGGGGTGGAGAGAGAGAGAAGACTAGAAGATATACTTGAGCACATCACAGCTGAGAACTTCCTTAATCTGGGGAATGAAAAAAACATTCGTGTCCTAGAGGCAGAGAGGGCCCGTCCCAAGATCAAGGAATACAGGCCAAGACCCCACATTGTGATAGTAAAACTCGCAAATCTTAGAACCAAGGAAACCATCTTAAGGGCAGTTAGGGGGAAGAGATTCCTTACATACAGAGGAAGGAAAATCAGAATAATGTCAGCACTATCCACAGAGACATGATAAGCCAAAAAGGGCTAGCAAGACATATTCAGGGTACTAAACAAGAAGAACATGCAGCCAAGAATACTTTATCCGGCAAGGCTGTCATTTAGAATGGATGGAGAGATGCAGAGCTTCCAAGACCAGCAGAAAATGAAAGAATATGTGACCACTAAGGTGGCCCTGAAAGAAATATTAAGGGGGGTTCTATAAAAGGAGAAAGACCCCAAGAGTGACATACAACAGAAATTTACAGGGACAATCTATAAAACCAAGGTCTTCACAGGCAACATGATGACAATTAATTCATATCTTTCAATAATCACTCAACGTGAATGGCCTAAATGCTCCCATAAAACAGCACAGGGTTCCAGATTGGATACAAAGACAGGACCCATCCATATGCTGTCTACAAGAGACTCATTTTGAACCTAAAGATACATCCAGACTGAAAGTGAAGGGATGGAGATCCATCTTCCATGCCAACGGACCTCCAAAGAAAGCTGGGGTAGCAATTCTTATATCAGACAAATTAGATGTTACTAAAGACTGTAGTTAGAGACATAGAAGGACACTATATCATTCTTAAAGGGTCTATCCAACAAGAAGATCTAACGATTGTAAATATCTATGCCCCCAACATGGGAGCAGCCATCTACATAAGCCAACTGTTAACCAAAATAAAGAGTCATATTGATAACAATACGTTAAGTGTAGGAGACCTCAATAATCCACTCTCAGCAATAGACAGATCACGTAAGCAGAAAATCAACAAAGAAACAAGAGCTTTGAAGGACACACTGGACCAGATGGACCTCATAGATATATACAGAACATTCCACCCTAAAACAACAGAACACTCATTCCTCTTGAGTGCACATGGAACTTTCTCCAGAATAGACCACATACTGGGTCACAAATCAGGTCTCAACCAATAACAAAAGACTGAGATTATTCCCTGCATCTTCTCAGACCATAATGCTTTAAAACTGGAACTCAATCACAAGAAAAAGTTTGGCAGAAATTCAAACACTTGGAACCTAAGACCACTCTCCTCAAGAATGTTTGGGTCAACCAGGAAATCAAAGAAGAACTTAAACAGTTCATGGAAAGCAATGAGAATGAAAACACATTGGTCTAAAATCTATGGGATAGAGCAAAGGTGGTCCTAAGGGGGAAATCCATAGCCATCCAAACCTCACTCAAAAAAAAATAGGAATATCCCAAATTCACCAACTAACTCTATACCTTAAAGAACTAGAGAAAGAGAAACAAACGATGTCTAAGCCACACATTACAAGAGAAAAAATTAAGATTAGAGCAGAGATCAATGAATTAGAAACCAGAAACACAGTAGAAAAGATCAACCAAACTAGAAGCTGGTTCTTTGAAAGAATTAATAAGATCGATAAACCACTGGCCAGACTTATCCAAAAGAAAAGAGAAAAGACCCAAATTAATAAAATTATGAATGAAAGGGGAGAGAACACGACTAACACCAAGGAAATAGAAACAATTATTAGAAATTATTATCAACAACTCTATGCCAATAAATTAAGCAACCTGGAAGAAATGGATGCCTTCCTGTAAACCTATAAATTCCCAAGACTGAAACAGTAAGAAACTGACAACCTGAATAGGCCAATAACCAGTAACGAGATTGAAGCAGTGATCAAAAACCTCCCAAAAAACAAGAGTCCAGGGCCTGAAGGATTCCCTGGGGAATTCTACCAAACATTCAAAGAAGAAATAATACCTATTCTCCTGAAGCTATTCCAAAAAATAGAAACAGAAAGAAAGCTTATAGACTCATTCTATGAAGCCAGCATTACCTTAATCCCCAAACCAGGCAAAGACCCCATCAAAAAGGAGAATTTCAGACCGATATCCCTGATGAATATGGATTCCAAAATCCTCAACAAAATCCTAGCTAAGAGGATCCAAAAATACATTAAAAGGATCATCCACCACGACCAAGTGGGATTTATCCCTGGGATGCAAGGGTGGTTCAACAGTCACAAATCAATCAATGTGACAGAACATATTAATAAGAGGAGAGAGAAGAACCATATGGTGCTCTCAATTGATGCAGAAAAGGCATTTGACAAAATACAGCATCCTTTCCTGATTAAAACTCTCCAGAGTATAGGAATAGAGGGAACATTCCTCAAGTTCATAAAATCCATATATGAAAAACCCACAGTGAATATCATCCTCAATGGGGAAAAGCTGAGAGCCTTTCCTTAAGATCAGGAACACGTCAAGGATGCCCACTCTCGCCACTATTGGTCAACATAGTACTAGAAATCCTAGCAACACCAATCACACAACAAAAAGAAATAAAAGGTATTCAAATTGGCAAAGAAGAAGTCAAACTCTCTCTTTTCACAGATGACATGATACTTTATGTGGAAAACCCAAAAGACTCCAGCCCCAAATTACTAGAATTCATACAGCAATTCAGTAATGTGGCAGGATACAAAATCAATGCACAGCAATCAGTTGCTTTCTTATACACTAACAATGCCACTGTAGAAATAGAAATTAGAGAAATGATTCCATTTACAATAGCACCAAAAACCATAAGGTGACTTAGAATAAACCTAACCAAAGTGGTAAAGGATCTATACTCTAGGAACTGCACAACACTCATGAAAGAAATTGAAGAAGACACAAAAAGATGGAAAAACATTCCATGCTCATGGATCAGAAGAATAAACATTGTTAAAATGTCTATGCTACCCAGAGAAATCTATACCTTCAATGCCATCCCGATCAAAATTCCAATGATATTTTTCAAAGTGCTAGAACAAACAATCCTAAAATTTGTATGGAATGAGAAAGACCCCGAATCGCCAAGGAAATGTTGAAAAAGAAAAACAAAGCTGGGGGCATCATGTTGCCCGATTTCAAGTTATATTAAAAGCAGTGATCACCAAGACAGCATGGTACTGGCACAATAACAGACATATAGACCAATGGAACAGAATATAGAGCCCAGATATGGACCCTCAACTCTATGGTCAAATAATCTTTGACAAAGCAGGAAAAAACATGCAATGGAAAAAAGACAGTCTCTTCAATAAATGGTGCTGGGAAAATTGGACAGCCACATGCAGAAGAATGAAACTTGACCATTCTTTAAAACCATACACCAAGATAAACTCAAAATGGATGAAAGACCTCAATGTGAGACAGGAATCCATCAAAATCCTAGAGGAGAACATAGGCAGTAACCTCTTGGACATCGGCCACAGCAACTTCTTCCAAGATATATCTCCAAAAGCTAGTGAAACAAAAGCAAAAATGAACTTTTGGGACTTCATCAAGATAAAAACTTCTGCACAGCAAAGGAAACAGTCAACAAAACAAAGAGGCATCCCACAGAATGGGAGAAGATATTTGCAAATGACACTTCAGATAAAGGGCTGGTATCCAAGATCTATAAAGAACTTCTCAAACTCAACACCGAAAAAACAAATAATCAAGTCAAAAAATGGGCAGAAGACATGAACGGACACTTCTCTGAAGAAGACATACAAATGGCTAACAGACACATGAAAAAATGTTCATCATCATTAGCCATCAGGGAAATTCAAATCAAAACCACATTGAGATACCTCATTACACCAGTCAGAATGGCAAAAATGGACAGGGCAAGAAACAACAAATGTTGGAGAGGTTGTGGAGAAAGCGGAACCCTCTTACACTGTTGGTGGGAATGCATGTTACTACAGCCACTTTGGAAAACAGTGTGGAGGTTTCTCAAAAAATTAAGAATAAAGCTACCCTATGACCCAGCAATTGCACTCCTGGGTATTTACCCCAAAGACACAGATGTAGTGAAAAGAAGGGCCATATGCACCCCAATGTTCATAGCAGCAATGTCCGCAATAGCCAAACTGTGGGAAGAGCTGAGATGCCCTTCAACAGATGAATGGATAAAGAAGATGTGGTCCAGATATACAATGAAATATTACTCAGCCATCAGAAAGGGTGAATACCCCACATTTACATCAACATGGATGGGACTGGAGGAGATTATGCTAAGTGAAATAAGTCAAGCAGAGAAAGTTAATTATCATATGGTTGCACTTTTTTGTGGAACATAAGGAATAGCATGGAGGACACTAGGAGAAGGAAGGGAAAATGAAAGGGGGGAAATAGGAGGGACAGATGAACCATGAGAGACTATGGACTCTGAGAAACAAACTGAGGGTTTTAGAGGGGACAGGCGTTGGGGGATGGATTAGCCTGGTGATGGATATTAAGGAGAGCACGTAGTGCATGGAAAACTGGTATTTTCTTTTGTAGTTTTTAATTTTATTATGTTATGTTAGTCACCATACAATACATCATTAGTTTTTGATGTAATGATCCACGATCCATTGTTTTCGTATAACACCCAGTGCTCCACCCTTGCATCCCGGGGATAAATCCCACTTGATCGTGGTGGATGATCCTTTTAATGTATTGTTGGATCCTATTAGCTAGGATTTTGTTGAGGATTTTGGAATCCATATTCATCAGGGATATCAGTCTGAAATTCTCCTTTTTGTTGGGGTCTTTGCTTGGTTTGGGGATTAAGGTAATGCTGGCCTCATAGAATGAGTTTGGGAATTTTCCTTCTGTTTCTATTTTTTGAAACAGCTTCAGGAGAATAGGTATTATTTCTTCTTTGAATGTTTGGTAGAATTTCCCAGGGAATCCATCAGGCGCTGGACTCTTGTTTTTTGGGAGGTTTTGGATCACTGCTTCAATCTCGTTACTGTTTATTGGCCTATTCAGTTTGTCAATTTCTTCCTGTTTCAGTCTTGGCAGCTTATAGGTTTCCAGGAAGGCCTCCATTTCATCCAGATTGCTCAGTTTATTGGCATATAGTTGTTCATAATAATTCCTAGTAATTGTTTCTATTTCCTTGGTGTTAGTCATGATCTCTCCCCTTTCATTCATAATTTTATTAATTTGGGTCCTTTCTTTCTTCTTTTGGATAAGTCTGGCCAGTGGTTTATCAATCTTATTAATTCTTTCAAAGAACCAACTTCTAGTTTCATTGATTTGATCTACTGTGTTTCTGGTTTCTAATTCATTGTTTTCTGCTCTAATTTTAATTATTTCTCTTCTAATGCGTGGCTTAGGCGTCGTTTGTTGCTTTTTCTCTAGTTCTTGAAGGTGTAGAGTTAGTTGGTGAATTTGGGATTTTTCTATTTTTTTGAGTGAGGCTTGGATGGCTATGTATTTCCCCCTTAGGACCGCCTTTGCAGTATCCCATAGGTTTTGGACCAATGTGTTTTCGTTCTCATTGATTTCCATGAATTGTTTAAGTTCTTCTTTGATTTCTTGGTTGACCTAAACATTCTTGAGCAGAGTGGTCTTTAGGTTCCAAGTGTTTGAATTTCTGCCAAATTTTTTCTTGTGATTGAGTTCCAGTTTTAGAGCATTGTGGTCTGAGAATATGCAGGGAATAATCTCAATCTTTTGGTATCGGTTGAGACCTGATTTGTGACCCAGTATATGGTCTATTCTGGAGAAAGTTCCATGTGCGCTCGAGAAGAATGAGTATTCTGTTGTTTTAGGGTGGAATGTTCTGTAAATATCTATGAGGTCCATCTGGTCCAATGTATCATTCAAAACTCTTGTTTCCTTGTTGATTTTCTGCTTAGATGATCTGTCCATTGCTGAGAGTGGAGTATTGAGGTCTCCTACAATTAACGTATTGTTATCAATATGACTCTTTATTTTGGTTAACAGTTGGCTTATGTAGATGGCTGCCCCCATGTTGGGGGCATAGATATTTACAATTGTTAGATCTTCTTGTTGGATAGACCCTTTAAGAATGATATAGTGTCCTTCTGTGTCTCTTATTACAGACTTTAGTTTAAAATCTAATTTGTCTGATACAAGAATTGCTACCCCAGCTTTCTTTGGAGGTCCGCTGGCATGGAAGATGGATCTCCATCCCTTCACTTTCAGTCTGGATGTATCTTTAGGTTCCAAATGAGTCTCTTGTAGACAGCATATGGATGGGTCCTGTCTTTTTATCCAATCTGCAACCCTGTGCCGTTTTATGGGAGCATTTAGGCCATTCACGTTGAGAGTGATTATTGAAAGATATGAATTAATTGTCATCATGTTGCCTGTGAAGACCTTGTTTTTATAGATTGTCCCTGTAAATTTCTGTTGTAGATCACCCTTGGGGTCTTTCTCCTTTTATAGAACCCCCCTTAATATTTCTTTCAGGGCCGCCTTAGTGGTCACATATTCTTTCAACTTCTGCCGGTCGTGGAAGCTCTGCAACTGTCCATCCATTCTAAATGAAAGCATTGCCGGATAAAGTATTCTTGGCTGCATGTTCTTCTCATTTAGTACCCTGAATATGTCTTGCCAGGCCTTTCTGGCTTGCCAGGTCTCTGTGGATAGGTCTGACATTATTCTGATGTTCCTCCCTCTGTACGTAAGGAATCTCTTCCCCCTAACTGCCCTTAAGATGGTTTCCTTGGTTCTAAGATTTGCAAGTTTTACTATTACATGCCGGAGTGTTGGCCTGTTTTCCTTGATCTTAGGAGGGGTCTTCTCTGCCTCTAGGACTCGAATGTTTGTTTCATTCCCCAGATTAGGGAAGTTCTCAGCTACGATTTGCTCAAATACATCTTCTAGCCCTTTCTCTCTCTCCACTCCCTCCGGGATTCCAATTATTCTGACATTGGAACGCTTCATGGTGTCACTTATTTCTCTGATTCTATTTTCATGGATTCTGAGTTGTTTTTCCCTGGCCTCCTCTTTTCTCTTTTTATCTATTATACTGTCTTCCAGATCGCTTATTCTCTCTTCTGTCTCAGTTACCCTAGCTGTTAGATTATCTAGATTGGATTGGATCTCATTGATAGCATTTTTAAGTTCTGCCAATTCACCTTTTATTTCTGCCCTTAGAGACTCTATGTTGCCATTCATTGATTTCTCCATTCTAGCCATTGTCTTCACAATTGCTAGCCTGAATTCCATCTCCAACATCTTGGTTATACCTACATCCATTTGTATATCTGCAGCATAAGTCATAATCTCTGAGTCTTTTCTGTTTTGGGGGCTCCTCCTCCTAGTCATTCTGTTGATGGGTGTTTGAGGGAATGTATAGAGTCCAAATTATTGACCAGAACCCAAGCAAGGTGCACCTGTCTTCTTGGGACCTTAGGTTTGCTGGCCTCTTGTTTTCCCAGCCTGTCTTCTGCAGGAGGGGCCTGCCGTGCTGTTACTCAGGCAACCCTGTTTGGGCGGAGTTGCCCTGCGCCCCTGTGGCGGGGGATGGGCTCAGTGGGAATCAGTCTTTGGGGCTTTTGTTCTCTGGCGCCTTTCCCTGGCGGCTTTCCGTGTCTCTTCCATGAGTCAGAGCAGAAGAGACCGTTTCCAACCCTCTGCCTCAGAGCAGAGAGACCTCAGTCTGTTCTTCAGTGAGCTCTCCAGGCCACACTGTCTCCGTTTCTGTCCGAGCTGCTATAAACTGCAGCGTCCTGGGTTGTGCACCCCTCCACAGCGCTCCCAGACCTGCCTCCAGGTCGGGGCACGTCTCTGCCCTTTGTGCTTCTAAAACCGCCAGCCGCTCCCAGTTCGCGCGTGCGCGACTCCACCGCTTGGGGTTTCCACCCCGGGGGTTGCAGTTCACCGGCGCGACGCCGGCGCACCGGGTTCCGTCTTGGAGGCTGCAGTTCGCGTGCGCGTGACTGTCACTCCGGTTTCTGTCCATGGGACTGTGGTTCACGTGTGCGCGACCCCGCCGGTCTGGTTTTCCACCCTGGGGGCTGCCCTAAAGTCCTTTCCCGACGCTACCGGTCTGCGAGTCTGTGCCCCGTCCGCAGCATGCGAGGCTGTCACTCACCGGCGGTGTAGGATCCCCACGTCCAGGCACCCTCCCGCTGCCGTTTATCCTCCGATATCTGCCCGCAGAATCACGGCTCTCCGCTTCTTACCTCAAAACCAACTGCCTGCGATATTCTGTTTGTAGAGATCCAGATCTTCTTACATTTCAGGCTGGTTTCGTGGGTGCTCAGAGTGGTCTGGTAGATATCCAGCTCAATTCCAGGGACCAGTTGAAATAGGGTCCCCTACTCCTCCGCCATCTTCCCCCCCCTCCCCCCCCCGGAGCACTGGTATTATACGAAAACAATGAATCGTGGATCACCACATTAAAAACTAATGATGTATTGTATGGTGACTAACATAACATAATAAAATAAAATTTAAAAAAAAGAAAATGTCTATGCTGTCCAGAGCAATCTACACTTTCAATGCAATCCCTATCAAAACACCATCGACTTTTTTCACGGAGCTGGAACAAATAACCCTAAAACTTGTATGGAACCATAAGAGACACGGAATCACCAAGGGAATGTTGAAAAAGAAAATCAAAGCTGGGGGCATCACATTGCCTGATTTCAAGCTATATGACAAAGCTCTGAATCTCAAGACAGCATAGTCTTGACACAAAAACAGACACATAGATCAGTGGAAAAGAATAGAGGCCCCAGAAATGGGCCCTCAACTCTATGGTTAACTAATCTTCAACAAATCAGGAAAGAATATCCAATGGAAAAAAGACAGAATCTTCAATAAATGGTGTCGGGAAAATTGGACAGCTACATGCAGAATAATGAAACTGGACCATTCTATTACACCATATACAAGGATAAACTCAAAATGGATGAAAGACCTCAATGTGAGACAGGAACCCATCAAAATCCTGAAGAAGAACTCAGGTAGTAACCTATTCAACATTTGCCACAGCAAGCTCTTTAAAGATATGTGTATAAAGGCAAGAGAAACAAAAGCAAAAATGAACTTTCTGGACTCCATCAAGATAAAAAGCTTCTGCACAGTAAAGGAAATAGTCAACAAAACTAAGAGGCAACCCACAGAATGGGAGAAGATATTTGCATATGACATTACAGATAAAGGGCTGATATCCAAGATCTATAAAGAACTTCTCAAACTCAACACCCAAAAAACAAATAATCCAGTCAAGAAATGGGCAGAAGACATGAACTGACATTTCTCCAAAGAAGACATACAAATGGCTAACAGACACATGAAAAAATGTTCAACAACACTAGCCATCAGGGAAATACAAATCAAAAGCACAATGAGATACCAACTAATACCAGTTAGAATGGCAAAAACTAACAAGACATGAAACAGCAAATGTTGGCGAGGTTGTGGAGAAAGGGGAAGCCTCTTATACTAGTGGTGGGAATGCAACCTGGTATAGCCACTCTGGAAAACAGTATGGAGATTCCTCAAGACGTTAAGAATGGAGCTACCCTATGACCTAGCAATTGCACTACTAGGAATTTACCCCAAAGACATAGCCATAAAGAAAAGAAGGGGCACCTGCACTCTAATGTTCATAGTCGCAATGTCCAAGTTAGCCAAACTGTGGAAGGAGCTGAGACACCCTTCAACAGACGAATGGATAAAGAAGATGTGGTCCATATATACAATGAAATATTACTCAGCCATCAGAAAGGATGAATACCTACCATTTGCATCGACATGGATGGATCTGAAGGGGATTATGCTAAGTGAAATAAGTCAAGCAGGGAAAGGCAATTATCATATGGCTTCACTCATATGTATAACATAAGGAATAGCACAGAGGATCATAGGGGAAAGGAAAACTGAATGGGAAAAAATCAAAGACGGAGACAAATCATGAGAGACTCTGGACTCTAGGAACCAAACTGAGGGTTACAAAAGAGAGGGAGGTGTGGGGATGGGGTAACCAGGTGATGGGTATTAAGGAGGGCATGTGGCACCCACAGAATGGGAGAAGATATTTGCAAAGGACACTACAGATAAAGGGCTGGTATCCAAGATCTATAAAGAACTTCTCAAACTCAATACCCAAAAAACAAATAATCAAGTCAAAAATGGGCAGAAGACATGAACAGACACTTCTCCAAAGAAGACATACAAATGGCTCAGAGACACATGAAAAAATGTTCATCATCATTAGCCATCAGGGAAATTCAAATCAAATCAAAACCAATATGCCACCTTACACCAGTTAGAATGGCAAAAATTGACAAGGCAAGAAACAAAAAATGTTGGAGAGGTTGTGGAGAAAGGGGAACCCTCTTACACTGTTGGTGGGAATGCAAGCTGGTACAGCCACTTTGGAAAACAGTGTGGAGGTGCCTCAAAAAATTAAAAATAGAGCTACCCTATCACCCAGCAATTGCACTCCTGGATATTTACCCCAAAGACACAGATGTAGTGAAAAGAAGGGCCATATGCACCCCCATGTTCATAGCAGCAATGTCCGCAATACCCAAACTGTGGAAAGAGCCAAGATGCCCTTCAACAGATGAATCAGATGAATGGAGAAAGAAGATGTGGTCCAGATATACAATGAAATATTATTCAGCCATCAGAAAGGATGAATACCCAACATTTACATCAACATGGATGGGACTGGAGCTGATTGATTATGCTAAGTGAAATAAGTCAAGCAGAGAAAGTTAATTATCATATGGCTTCATTTATTTGTGGACCATAAAGAATAGCATGGAGGACATTAGGAGAAGGAAGGGAAAAATGAAGGTGGGGAAATCGGAGGAAGAAATGAACCATGAGAGTCTATGGACTCTGAGAAACAAACTGAGGGTGTTAGAGGGGAGGGGGTGGGGGGATGGGTTAGCTTGGTGATGGGTATTAAGGAGGGCATGTACTGCATGGAGCACTGGGTTTTATATGAAAACAATGAAGTCGTGGATCACTACATCAAAAACTAATGATGTATGGCGACTAACATAACATAATAAAATAAAATTTTTTAAAAAAGGAGGGCACATGTGGTGATGAGCACTGGGTGTTAAATGCAACTAATGAATTGTTGAACACTACATCAAAAACTAATGATGTAATATATGCTAGGTAATTGAACATAATTTTTTAAATAAATAAATAAATAAAAATAAAACCTGAAATAAATAACCTAACATTACACCTAAAGGAGCTAGAAAAAGAAAAAAAAAACCAAAAACCATCAAAAGGAAGGAAATATTAAAGAAAAGAGAGAAATAAATGATATAGAAACTAAAAAAAGAAAAATAGAACAGATCAAAGAAACCAGGAGCTGGTTTTTGAAAAAAAATCAGTAACGCTGTTAAACCTCACTTAATACCTGAAGTCCTAGCCACAGCTATCAGACAATAAAAAGAAATAAAGGCATCCAAATCAATAACGTAAAAGTAAAACTTTCACTATTTGCAGATGACACAATATTTTATAAAGGAAACCTGATAGATTCCACTAAAAAACTATTGGAACTAACAAATGAATTCAATAAAGTTGCAGGATACAAAATAAACGTACAGAAATCTGTCACATTTCTATACACCAATAATGAAGCAGCAGGGAAAGAAATTAAGAAAACAGTCCCATTTACAGTTGCACCAAAATAACAAGATACGTAGAAATAGGTACCTAACCAAAGAGTTGAAAGGCCTGTACTAAGAAAACTATAAAATCCTGATGAAAGAAAGTGAAGAGGACACAGAAATTGAAAGACAATCCATACTCATGGATTGGAAGAACAAATATTGTTAAAAAGTCTGTACTACCTAAACAATCTATAGATTTAAAGAAATCCTTATCAAAATACCAATACTATTTTTCACAGAATTAGAACAAACAGTTCTAAAATTTGTATGGAACCACAGAACACCTCCAAAGAGCCAAAGCAATCTTGAAAAAGAAAAACAAAGTTGGAGGCATCACAATTCCAGACTTAAAATTATATTACAAAGCTGAAGTAATCAAAACAGTATGGTACTGGCAAAAAAGTAGTCATATAGATCAATAGAACAGAATAGAAAACTCAGAAATAAACCCATAATGATGTGGTCAATTAATGTTCAACAAAGCAGGAAAGAATATACAATTAGAAAAAGACAGTCTCTTCAACAAATGATGTTAAGACAACTGGACAGTGATATGCAAAAGAATGAAAATGGCCCAGTTTATTACACCAAACACAAAAATAAATCCAAATGGATGAAAGACCTAAATGTGAGACAGGAAACCATTGAAACCCTAGAAGAAAACACAGGCAGTAACGTCTTTGACATTGAATGTAGCAACTTTTTCTTGATATGTCCCCTGAGGCAAGGGAAACAAAAGCAAAAATAAATTATTAGGAATTCATCAAAATAAAAATCCTCTGCACAGTAAAGGAAATAATCAACAAAACTTAAAGGCAACCTATGGAATGTGGGAAGATATTTACAAATGAAGATCTGATAAAGTTTTAGTATCCAAACTATATAAAAAACTGATACAACTCAACACCCAAAAAATAAATAATCCAATTTAAAAATGGGCAGGAAACATGAACAGACATTTCTCCAAAGAAGACATACAGATAGCCAACAGACACATGAAAAGATGTTCAACATCACTGATCATTAGGGAAATACAAATCAAAACTACACTGAGATATCACCATGCACTTGTCAGAATGGCTAAAATCAACAACACAAGAAATAACAGGTGTTGGCAAGGATGCAGAGAAAAAGAACATTTGTGCACTGTTGGTGAGAATGCAAACTTGTGTGGCCACTGCAGAAAAAATTATGGAGGTTCTTCAAAAATTTAAAAATAGAACTACCTTACAATCCAGAAACTGCACTAAGTATTTTCCCACAGAATACAAAAACACTAATTTAAAGCGATACTTGCACCCCTATGTTTAAAGCAGCATTATTTACAATAGCCAAGATATGGAAGCAGGCCCAGTGTCCTTTAATAGTTGAATGGGTAATGAAGATGTGATGTGTATATGTATGTGAGATATATATATATAGATAGATATATATGATTTTATTCAACCATAAAAAACAATGTAATCTTGACATTTGCAACAACATGGGTGGAGCTAGAGTGTATTGTATAATGCTAAGTGAAATAAGTCAGTCAGAGAAAGACAAACACCATATGATTTTACTCATATGTGGAATTTAAGAAACAAAACAAAGGAACAAATTTAAAAAAGAGAGACACAGAGAGAGATAGAAACCAAGAAACAGACTCTTAATTATAGAGAACAAAGTGATCATTACCAGAGGGGAAGTGGGCAGTGGGGATGAGTGAAATAGGTGATGGGGATTAAGGAGTGCAGATGATGAGCACTAGATGTTGTATGGAAAGGTTGAATCACTATATTGTATACCTGAAACTAATATAACACTGTATGTTAACTAACTGGAATTAAAATAAAAACATAAAATTTTTTAAAAAGATATCATATAACACCTGTATAGGATGTCTGTTATCAAAAAGGCAAGAGATAACAAATGTGAGGATGTGGAGAAAAGAAGACCCTTGTATACTCTTGGTGGGAATGTATGTTAGTACAGCCACTATGATTAACAGAATGGAGGTTCCTCAAGAATTTACAAATAGAACTACCATATGAACCAGAAACCACATTTTGGGTGTATAAACAAAGGAAACAAAATGATTATCTCAAAGAGATAACTGTACCCCCATGTTCTTTATAGCTATTATCCACAATAGCCATAGTATGGAAACAACTTAAGTGTCAATCAATGGATGAAATGATAAAGAATGTGGTGTGTGTATATGTGTAATACATATACATACATTGGAGTATTTTTCAGCCTTAAAAACGCAGGAAATCCTGTAATTTGTGACAACATAAATGAACTGGAAGGCATCAATGCTAAGCGAAATCAGCCAGACAAAGACAAATATTGCATGGTATCACTTATATGTGGAGTCTTCAAAAAAAATTTTTTAAGTTGAGCTTATAGAAATGAGGCAGTAGAAAAGTGGTTTCCAGGGGGTGAGGAGTGGTGAAATAGGGAGAAATTAGTAAAATGATATAAACTTTCAATTATAAAATGAATAAGGTCTGAGGATCTACTATATAATATGGTGACTATAGTTGATAATATTGTATTGTATAGTTGAAATTTGCTGGGTAAAACATAAATATTCTCATTCCCCCCCAAAAAGAAAAAATAAATATGTGAGGTGATGAATCTCTTAATTAATTTGATGTGGGGAATCTTTTCACAAGTATACATATACCAAATCATCACAATATACACTTTAAATATCTTACAATTTTGTCAATTATTCCTCAGTAAAGCTGGAATAAATAAAATAATTTTGTTTTTCTAATATCTTAGCTTTTGTTCTCAAGATTATGTTAACCTCTTAAAATGAATTAAAATTTTTCCCTTCTTTTTCTATTGTCTAAAAATATTTCTAGGAAATTGGGGGGAAAGATGGTGGAGGAGTAGGGGACCCTATTCCAATCAGTCCCCAGAATTGAGCTGGATACCTACCAGACCACTCTGAACACCCATGAAATCAGCCCAAGGAATAAGAAGATATATCTGGATGTCTACAAACACAATATCCCAGGCAGTTGGTTTCGAGGTATAAAGTGGGGAGCCATGATTCTGCGGGAACATATCCGAAGATAAACGGAAGGGGGAGGGAGCCGTGGGGAACTTACACCACCTGTGAGCGATAGCCTCCATCACTGGGGTCAGGGCACAGACTCAGACCAGTAGCGGCTGGGAAAGGACTTTAGGGCAGCCCCTAGGCTGAAACCCTGGAGCATTGGGCCGTGTATTTGAACTGGAGGTACCTGGTGGTTTTAGACACACAAATGGCAGAGACATACCCCTGTGCCCTAACATGAAGGTGAGGACTGGGAGCCCTGCAGGAGTGCAAACAACCCAGGACGCTGCAGTTTATAGCAGCACAGACAGAAACGGAGAGAGTGTGGCCTGGAGAGCTCACTGAAGAACAGACTGTGATCTCTCTGCTCTGAGGCAGAGGGTTAGAAATGGTCTCTTCTGCTTTCTCAAAAGAGATGCGGAAAGCCTCCAGGGAAAGCCACCAGAAAATGAATGCCCCCAAAAACCAGTTTTCACTGAGCCCATCCCCCCCCAGAGGGGGCAGGGCAACTCTGTCAAAACAGGGTTGCCTGAGTAACAGCATGGCAGGCCTCTCCCCCAGAAGACAAGCTGGGAGAACAAGAGGCCAACAACCCTAAGGTCCCTATAAAGCAGGTGCATCTTGCTTGGGTTGTGGTCAATAATTTGGACTATCTACAATCCCTCAACCACCCCTCAACAAAATGACTAGGAGGAGGAACCCCCAAAACAGGAAAGACTCAGAGACTGTGACTTCTGCCACAGATTTACAAAGGGATACAGATACAAGCAAGATGTTGGAAATGGACTTCAGGGTAACAGTTAGGAAGGCAATAGCGAGAATGGAGAAATTGATTAATGGCAACATAGAGTCTCTAAGGGCAGAAATGAAAGCTGAACTGGCAGAACTTAAAAATGCTATCAATCAGATCGAATCTAATCAAGATACTCTAACAGCTAGGGTAAGCGAGGAAGAAGAAAGAATTAGTGATCTAGAAGGCCAATTGATAGAAAAGAAGGAGAAAGAGGAGGCCAGGGAGAAACAACACAAAATCTATGAAAACAGAATCAGAGAAATAAGTGACACCATGAAACATTCCAACGTCAGAATTATTGGGATCCCTGAGGGGGTGGAGAGAGAGAGAGAGGACTAAAAGATATATTTGAGCAAACTGTAGCTTAGAAATTCTCTAATCTGGGGAATGAAACAAACACTCATGTCCTAGAGGCAGGGAGGACCCCTCCCAAGATCAAGGAAAACAAGCCAACGCCCCAGCATGTAATGGTAAAACTCACAAATCTTAGAACCAAGGAAACCATCTTAAGGGCAGTTAGGGGGAAGAGATTCCTTATGTACAGAGGGAGGAATTCAGAACTATCCACAGAGACCTGGGAAGTCAGAAAGGGCTGGCAAGACATGTTCAGGGTACTAAACGAGAAGAACATGCAGCCAAGAATACTTTATCCAGCAAGGCTGTCATTTAGAATGGATGGAGAGATAAAGAGCTTCCAAGACTGTCAGAAACTGAAAGAATATGTGACCACTAAGCCTTCCCGGCAAGAAATATTAAGGGGGGTTATATAAAAGGAGAAAGACCCCAGGACTGATACAGAACAGAAATTTATGGAGACAATCTATAGAAACAAGGACTTCACAGGCAACATGATGACAATAAATTCATGTATTTCAAGAATCACTCTCAATGTGAACGGCCTAAATGCTCCCATAAAATGGCACAGGGTTGCAGATTGGATACAAAGACAGGACCCATCCATATGCTGTCTACAAGAGACTCATTTGGAACCTAAAGATACATCCAGACTGAAAGTGAAGGGATGGAGATCCATCTTCCATGCCAACGGACCTCCAAAGAAAGCTGGGGTAGCAATTCTTGTATCAGACAAATTAGATTTTAAACTAAAGACTGTAGTTAGAGACACAGAAGGGCACTATATCATTCTTGAAGGGTCTATCCAACAAGAAGATCTAACAATTGTAAATATCTATGCCCCCAACATGGGAGCAGCCATCTACATAAGCCAACTGTTAAACAAAATAAAGAGTCATACTGATAACAATACGTTAATTATAGGAGACCTCAATACTCCACTCTCAACAATAGACAGATTATCTAAGCAGAAAATCAGCAAAGAAACAAGAGCTTTGAAGGACACACTGGACCAGATGGACCTCATAGATATACACAGAACATTCCACCCTAAAACAACAGAATACTCATTCTTCTCAAGCGCTCATGGAACTTTCTCCAGAATAGACCACATACAGGGTCACAAATCTGGTCTCAACTGATAACAAAAGATTGAGATTATTCCCTGCATATTCTCAGACCATAATGTTTTAAAACTGGAACCCGATCACAAGAAAAAATTTGGCAGAAATTCAAACACTTGGAAGCTAAAGACCACTCTGCTCAAGAATGTTTGGGTCAACCAGGAAATCAAAGAAGAACTTAAACAATTCATGGAAACCAATGAGAATGAAAACACATTGGTCTAAAATCTATGGGATACTGCAAAGGCAGTCCTAAGGGGGAAATACATAGCCATCCAAGCCTCACTCAAAAAAATAGGAAAATCCCGAATTCACCAACTAACTCTATACCTTAAAGAACTAGAGAAAAAGCAATAAACAATGCCTAAGCCACGCATTAGAAGAGAAATAATTAAGATTAGAGCAGAGATCAATGAATTAGAAACCAGAAACACAGTAGATGAGATCAACAAAACTAGAAGTTGTTTCTTTGAAAGAATGAATAAGATCAATAAACCACTGGCCAGACTTATCCAAAAGAAAAGAGAAAAGACCCAAATTAATAAAATTATGAATGAAAGGGGGAGAGAACATGTGTAACACCAAGGAAATAGAAACAATTATTAGAAATTATTGTCAACAACTCTATGCCAATAAACTGAGCAATCAGGATAAAATGCATGCCTTCCTGGAAACCTATAAACTGCCAAGACTGAAACAGGAAGAAATTGACAGCCTGAATAGGCCAATAACCAGTAACGAGATTGAAGCAGTGATCAAATCCTCCCAAAAAACAAGAGTCCAGGGCCTGAAGGATTCCCTGAGGAATTCTACCAAACATTCAAAGAAGAAATAATACCTATTCTCCTGAAGCTGTTTCAAAAAATAGAAACAGAAGGAAAGCTTCTAGACTCATTCTATGAGGCCATCATTATCTTAATCCCCAAACCAGGCAAATACCCCATCAAAAAGGAGAATTTCAGACCAATATCCCTGATGAATATGGATTCCAAAATCCTCAACAAAATCCTAGCTAATAGGATCCAACAATACATTAAAAGGATCATCCACCACGACCAAGTGGGATTTATCCCCGGGACGCAAGGGTGGTTTAACATTCGCAAATCAATCAATGTGATAGAACACATTAATAAGAGGAGGGAGAAGAACCATATGGTCCTCTCAATTGATGCAGAAAAAGCATTTGACAAAATGCAACATCCTTTCCTGATTAAAACTCTCCAGAGTATAGGGATAGAGGGAACATTCCTCAAGTTCATAAAATCCATCTATGAAAAACCCACAGTGAATATCAGCCACAATGGGGAAAAGCTGAGAGCCTTTCCCTTAAGATCTGGAACATGTCAACGTTGCCCACTCTCGCCACTATTGTTCAACATAGTACTAAAATTCCTAGCAACAGCAATCACACAACAAAAAGAAATAAAAGGTATTCAAATTGGCAAAGAAGAAGTCAAACTCTCTCTTTTCACAGATGACATGATACTTTATGTGGAAAACCCAAAAGACTCCAGCCCCAGACTACTAGAACTCATCCAGCAATTCAGTAATGTGGCAGGATACAAAATCAATGCACAGCAATCAGTTGCTTTCTTATACACAAACAATGCCACTATAGAAAGAGAAATTAGAGAAATGATTCCATTTACAATAGCACCAAAAACCAGAAGATACCTTGGAATGAACCTAACCCAAGTGGTAAAGGATCTATACTCTAGGAACTACAGAACATTAATGAAAGAAATTGAAGAAGACACAAAAAGATGGAAAAACATTCCATGCTCATGGATCAGAAGAATAAACATTGTTAAAATATCTATGCTACTCAGAGCAATCTATGTCATCAACGCCATCCCGATCAAAATTTCAATGACATTTTTCAAAGTGCTGGAACAAAGAATCCTAAAATTTGTATGGAATCAGAAAAGACCCCGAATCACCAAGGAAATGTTGAAAAAGAAAAACAAAGCTGGGGGCATCACGTAGCCTGATTTCAAGCTATATTACAAAGCAGTGATCACCAAGACAGCATGGTACTGGCACAATAACAGACATATAGACCAATGGAACAGAATAGAGAACCCAGATATGGACCCTCAACTCTATGGTCAAATAATCTTTGACAAAGCAGGAAAAAATATGCAATGGAAAAAGACAGTCTCTTCAATAAATGGTGCTGGGAAAATTGGACAGCCACATGCAGAAGAATGAACCTCGACCATTCTCTAACACCATACACCAAGATAAACTCAAAATGGATGAAAGACCTCAGTGTGAGAAAGGAATCCATCAAAATCCTAGAGGAGAACATAGGCAGTAACCTCTTTGACATCGGCCACAGCAACTTCTTTCAAGATACATCTCCAAAAGGTAGTGAAAAAAAGCAAAATGAACTTTTGGGACTTCATCAAGGTAAAAAGCTACTGTACAGCAAAGGAAACAGTCAACAAAAGAAAGAGGCAACCCACAGAATGGGAGAAGATATTTGCAAATGACACTACAGATAAAGGGCTGGTATCCAAGATCTATAAAGAACTTCTCAAATTCAACACCCAAAAAACAAATAATCAAGTCAAAAAATGGGCAGAAGACATGAACAGATACTTCTCCAAAGAAGACATACAAATGGCTCAGAGACACATGAAAAAGTGTTCATCATCATTAGCCATCAAGGAAATTCAAATCAAATCAAAACTGAGATACCACCTTACACCAGTTAGAATGGCAAAAATTGACAAGGCAAGAAACAACAAATGTTGGAGAGGTTGTGGAAAAAGGGGAACCCTCTTACACTGTTGGTGGGAATGCAAGTTGGTACAGCCATTTTGGAAAACAGTGTGGAGGTGCCTCAAAAAATTTAAAATAGGGCTACCCTATGACCCAGCAATTGCACTACTGGGTATTTACCCCAAAGACGCAGATGTAGTGAAAAGAAGGACCATATGCTCCCCAATGTTCATAGCAGCAATGTCCACAATACCCAAACTGTGGAAAGAGCTAAGATGCCCTTCAACAGATGAATGGAGAAAGAAGATGTGGTCCATATATACAATGGAATATGACTCAGCCATCAGAAAGGATGAATACCCAACTTTTACATCAACATGGATGGGACTGTTGGAGATTATGCTAAGTGAAATAAGTCAAGCAGAGAAAGTCAATTATCATATAGTTTCCCTTATTTGTGGAACATAAGGAATAACATGGAGGACATTAGGAGAAGGAAGGGAAAAATGACTGGGGGAAAACTGGAGGGAGAGACGAACCATGAGAGACTATGGACTCTGATAAACAAACTGAGGGTTTTAGAGGGGAGGGGGGTGGGGGATGGGTTAGCCCGGTGATGGGTATTAAGGAGGGCACGTACTGCATGGAGCACTGGGTGCTCCATGGATTACTACATCAAAAATAATGATGTATTGTATGGTGACTAACATAACATAATGAAAAAAATTTAAAAAATAAACAATTATTTTCCAATTTTTCATTATCATAGATAATGTTGTAGTGAACTTTCTTGTGTCTATACCTTTTTTTTTTTTTTAAAGATTTTATTTATTTATTTGACAGAGAGAAACACAGCAAGAGAGGGAACACAAGCAGGGGGAGAAGAAAGGGAGAAGCAGGCCTCCCGCAGAGCAGGGAGCCCGATGTGGGGCTCGATCCCAGGACTCTGGGATCATGACCTGAGCCGAAGGCAGACGCTTAATGACTGAGCCACCCAGGCGCCCCATACCTTTTGTAAAACATGTTTATTTTGTCGTTTGAATAACAAAAGCAACACAGGTTAACTGAAGCAATTCATATGCAGTACAAAAGTTCCTAAAGTTAAATTGATGTATTCTTTCACTCCCTCCCCAAAGCTATCCCCTTAATGTAACCAATGTGAAAATCGAATGTGAATCCTTACAGTTTTTCCTTCACATATACAAATATATAAACATATAGTATGAATTTATTTTCTTTCACAAAAATGGGGTTACTATAGCATTCTCTTTTACCTAGCATTGTGTCATAGACAGCCTTCCAAATCAATATGCCTTATTCCTTTCAACTACTACATAATAATCCACGGTATATATACACCATAACATAATATAACTAGTTCCCTATCAGTGGACATTCAGGTTGTTACTATTACAAAAAAATATTTCAGTAAACACCCTGGTACACTTACCTATACATATTGGCACTTTTATTTCTGACAGTTAAACTATCATAAGTGAGATTTCCAGGTCAAAGAGCATGTGAATTTTTCATTTTAATAAATACAATTGGAGGACTTCCCATTATATTTGACACATCAAATACACGTTTATTATCTCTTCTAAAACTGCACTAAAATAAAAGGAAATGAGTTTTTAAGGGGTATAAATCCACAAAGACAAAGAGAACAGGAATGAAGGCAGCAACCAACAAGATATGTAAATATATTTTTTTATTATGTTTAGTTAGTCACCATATAATACATCATTAGTTTTTGATGTAGTGTTCAATGATTCATTATTTGCATATAACACCCAGTGCTCAACACAACACATGTCCTCCTAAATACCCATCACCCAGCTACCCGATCCCCCCACACCCTCCCTTCTGAAACCCTCAGTTTGTTTCCCAGAGTCTCTCACGTTTTGCCTCCCTCTCTGATTTCTTCCCCTTCACATTCAGTTTTCCCTCTCTTCCCCTATGGTCCTCCATGCTATTCCTTATGTTCCACATATGAGTGAAACCATATGATTATTGTCTTTCTCTGATTGACTTATTTTACTCAGCATAATCCCCTCCAGTTCCATCCAGGTCGATGTGAATAGTGGGTATTCATCCTTTCTGATGGCTGAGTAATATTCCATTGTATATACGGACCACATCTTATTTAACCATTCATCTTTTGAAGGGCATCTTGGCTCCTTCCACAGTTTGGCTATTGTGGACATTGCTACTATGAACATTGGGGTGCAGGTGCCCCTTCTTTTCACTACATCTGCGTCTTTGGGGTAAATACCCAGTAGTGCAATTGCTGGGTCGTAGGGTAGCTCCATTTTTAACATCTTGAGGAACCTCCATACTGTTTTCCAGAGTGGCTGTACCAGCTTGCATTCCCACCAACAATGTAAGAGGGTTCCCCTTTCTCCACATCCTCGCCAACATGTGCTGTTTCCTGCCTTGTTGATTTTTGCCATTCTAACTGGTGTGAGGTGGTATCTCATTGTGGTTTTGATTTTAATTTCCCTGATGGCTAGTGATGTTGAGCATTTTTTCATGTGTCTCTTAGCCATTTGTATATCTTCTTTGGAGAAGTGTCTGTTCATGTCTTTTGCCCATTTCTTGACTGGGTTATTTGCTTTTTGGGTGTTGAGTTTGAGAAGTTCTTTATAGATCTTGGATACCAGCCCTTTCTGTAATGTCGTTTGCAAATATCTTCTCCCATTCCGTGGTTTGCTTCTTAGTTTTTCTGACTGTTTCCTTTTGTGCAGAAGCTTTTTATCTTGATGAAGTCCCCAAAGTTCATTTTTGCTTTTGTTTCCCTTGCCTTTGGAGACGTGTCTTGAAAGAAGTTGCTGTGGCTGATGTTGAAGAGGTTGCTGCCTATGTTCTCTTCTAGGATTTTGATGGATTCATACAGCAATTCAGCAATGTGGAGGATACAAAATCAATGCACAGAAATCAATTGCTTTCCTACACACTAACAATGTAACTGTAGAAAGAGAAATTAGGGAATTGATTCCATTTACAATAGCACCAAAAACCATAAGATACCTAGGATAAACCTAACCAAAGAGGTAAAGGATCTATACTCTAGAAACTACAGAACACTTATGAAAGAAACTGAAGAAGACATAAAAACATTCCATGCTCATGGATTGGAAAAATAAACGTTGCGAAAATGTCTATGCTCCCCAAAGCAATCTACACTTTCAATGCCATCCTTATTAAAATACCATTGGCATTTTTCAAAGAGCTGGAACAAACAATCCTAAAATTTGTATGGTACCAGAAAAGACACTGAATCACCATGGGAATGTTGAAAAAGAAAAACAAAGCTGGGGGCATCACGTTGCCTGACTTCATGCTGTATTACAAAGCTGTGATCACCAAGACAGCATGGTATTGGCACAAAAACAGACACATAGCTCAATGGAACAGAATAGAGACTCCAGAAATGGAACCTCAACTCTATGGTCAACTAATATTTGACAAATCAGTAAAAAATATCCAATGGAAAAAAGACAGTCTCTTCAATAAATGGTGTCGGGAAAATTGGACAGCTACACACAGAAGAATGAAACTGGACCATTCTCTTACACCTTACACAAAGATAAATTCAAAATTGAAGATATGTAAATACCTTTTTAAATGATAGAAAGCAGATGCAGGTTAGCAGGGCTGAAAAAGCTGAAATGCAAGTGCCTGTGGCAGAACGTGGGGATGTGAAATGAGAAGCCAGACAATGCATGCCACAGAACTCCTGAAAAGCTCAGAAATTAGAGATAGCAGTGACCAAAGAAAGCAGAGGTGCATCAGGAGCCTGAAAACAGAGGGTTTGGTTGTATGTGTATGAGAAGTGCTTTTAGAACACTCTCAGGTTCCTTCCCTCATCCTGCTTAGCCAGAAAAATACATTTTCCTTACTCTGGCAGGAGACTGGAAGTTCGTTTTTAAAAATTGATCCACAGAATCCCCCAGGCCCAGATGTCCCAGGTAGAGTGGGAGGTAGTGAAAGGGCATCATATTGAAAATAGTGGCACTATATGAAATTTTAAAGTAAGAACACAAGCAGCCAGATATGTATTTTCCAGATAGAAAATTGGAGAATTCACCTCTGAAAAAACTGGAACTACTCCCAGAGAAAAGACCTATAGATTATGCCATTTGGGGGTCCCCAGTAAACTAGCCAGGTTCTCAGTCATCTTATAGTGAAGATCACCAGTTGATAAGCCCTCCCCTATAGGAAAGCCTCCTGTATTAAAGATAAAGAACAAAACAAGCAAATCAAATAAAACAGTGAAATAAAGAGCAGAAGGAAACTTTTATTATTCTCAGAGTTCTAAGGTATTGTAAACATGAAATAAAAACAGGATGCTGTAAAAAATTTTAGAAAACCAAAGAGAAGTTATACAAATATCCTATGTTTTCTTATAATACCTTTCTAGTTTCCTTTTTACATTTGTATCTCAAATCCTATGGAATTTTTCTATATGGTACAAGTTGGATATCTGAACATACTTCCTTAAAAATTGAACAGATGGCTACTGCAATATCAATTTATTGGATAACCCATACACACAGACCTTTGTTCACGTTGATTCTTTCCTTAGGATACAATCTTATAAGTAGAACTACTAGTTTAAAGGGCAAGAACAACTTCAAAGCTTTTAAAATATATTCTCAAATTGTCCCCTAGAAAAGTTGTACCAATTTTCATTCCATGAACAATGTATGAATGCATATTTCCTACAATCATACCAACACTAAGTATCATTACCTTTATCAATTTTATAAGCCAACAATGGTATTCTTTAATTTTTCTCTTAATTACCTTTGGTATGGCAAGATGTGGAACTAAATTCCGGTGATGTGATAAATTCAATAGTTCCCTCTGACTTCTTTTCTGACCTTGCACTTAATTTTTTTGTCCTACCTTTGTCCCCATTCACACACACTCCTGCATGTTATTTTATACACAGGATTCTGGGACAGGCCTTACAAGTAGATAGCTGTGTGATATAAGACCTTGTCAATTAAACAGTCTTCACACCATTTCTGAAGTTTGGCAATGTATTCAAATTTTAAAACACACTCTTTGACCCAGTAATTCTCATTAGGAGAATGTGACCTAAGGAAAAGAAAATCAGAGAACTGTGCAAAGATGTAGGTATAAAACTATGCATTCAGCTACTTTGACAAGTGTTATTTCAGAAAATTGATGTGATAGCTCCTCTGTCATGCTAGAGATGTGGTTTTTTTATTTTATTTTATTATGTTATGTTAGTCACCATACAGTACATCATTAGATTTTTTATTATGTTATGTTAATCACCATACGTTACATCATTAGTTTTTGATGTAGTGTTCCATGATTCATTGTTTGCATATAACACCCCGTGCTCCATGCAGAACGTGCCCTCTTTAATACCCATCACCAGGCTAACCCATCCTTGTTTGCGTATAACACCCAGTGCTCCATGCAATACGTGCCCTCCTTAATACCCCTCACTGGGCTAACCCATCCCCCCACCCACCTCCCCTCTAAAACCTTCAGTTTGTTTCTTGGAGTCCATAGTCTCTCATGGTTCATCTCTCCCCCCGATTCCCCCCCCTTCATTTTTCCCTTCCTTCTCTTAAAGTCCTCCATGTTATTCCTTATGTTCCACAAATAAGGGAAACTATATGATTATTGATTTTCTCTGTTTGACTTATTTCACTTAGCATAATCTCTTCCAGTCCCATCCATGTTGATGCAAAAGTTGGGTATTCATCCTTTCTGATGGCTGAGTCATATTCCATTGTATATATGGACCACATCTTCTTTCTCCATTCATCTGTTGAAGGACATCTTAGCTCTTTCCACAGTTTGGGTATTGCGGACATTGCTGCTATGAACATTGGGGTGCATATGGCCCTTTTTTTCACTACATCTGTGTCTTTAGGGTAAATACCCAGTAGTGCAATTGCTGGGTCATAGGGTAGCCCTATTTTAAATTTTTTGAGGCACCTCCACACCGTTTTCCAAAGTGGCTGTACCAACTTGCATTCCCACCAACAGTGTAAGAGGGTTCCCCTTTCTCCACAACCTCTCCAACATTTGTTGTTTCTTGCCTTGTCAATTTTTGCCATTCTAACTGGTGTGAGGTGGTATCTCAATGTGGTTTTACAAGCATATGTAATAAAGGCATTTTTAAAAGCAGAATCAGAGGTGAGGGGGATGGGGTGGCTGGGTGATGAACACTGGGGAGGGTATGTGTTGTGGTGAGTGCATTTATTGTGTAAGACTGATGAATAACAGACCTGTACCCCTGAAACAAATAATACATTATATGTTAATAATCAAAAAAAGCAGAATCAGACCTACAACTACAGAGAACAAACTGATAGTTGCCAGAGGGAAGGAAGTAGGGGTTTGGGCAAAATGAGTGAAAGGAAGTGGGAGACACAGGCTTCCACTTATGGAATAAATAAGTCATGGGAATAAAAGGCACAACATAGGGAATATAGTCAATGGTACTGTAATAGCATTGTATGGTGACAGATGGTAACTACACTTGTGAGCATAGCATAACATATAGAGTTGAAATCACTGTTGTACTCCTGAAAATAATGTAACACTGTCTGTCAACAGTACTCAAATTTAAAAAAAAAATGTGTTTATAAGAATAAATAAGGGAATAAAACTTTTCAGGATTGTTAGTAAAAGCAAAAAGCTAAAAAATTTAAAGCCATCAGTAGGAACTGGTTATTTCCATATTTTGGTTATTGTGTTGTTATAAACATTGGGGGTGCATGTGCCCTTTTGAATCACTATTTTTGCATCCTTTGGGTAAATACATAGTAGTGCAATTGCTGGGTCATAGGGTAGTTTTATTTTTAACGTTTTGGGGAACCTCCATACTGTTTTCCAGAGTGGCTGCACCAGTTTGCATTCCCACCAACGGAGTAATTCCCCTTTCTACACATCCTCACCAACATCTGTTGTTTCCTGAGTTGTTAATTTTAGCTGTACTGACCAGTGTGAGGTGGTATCTCATGGTGGTTTTGATTTGTATTTCCCTGATGATGAGAACCCAAATGTCCATTGACTGATGAATGGATAAAGAAGATGTGGTACACACACACACACACACACACACACACACACACACACACACACACACTGGAATATTACTCAGCCATCAAAAAGAATGAAATCTTGCCATTTGCAATGACGTGGTTGGAACTAGGGTGTATTATGCTAAGCAAAATAAGTCAGTCAGAGAAAGACAAATACCATACGATTTCACTCATTTGTGGAAATAAAGATACAAAACAGATGAATATAGAGGAAAGGAAGGAAAAGTCAGATGAAAACAGAGAGGGAAACGAACCATAGGAGAGGAGACTTTTAACTATAGGGAACAAATGGCAGGTTGCTGGAGGTGAAGTGGGGGGATGGGGTAAATGGGTTATGGGCATTAAGAAGGGCCCTTGTTGTAATGAGCATGGGTGTTATATGCAACTGTTGAATCACTAAATTCTCTCCTGAAACTAATACTATACTATATGTTAACTAACTTGAATTTAAATAAAATCTTGAAAGAAAAAAATAGGAAAATATTTAATAAAATATTCTACATTCAATTAAATGGAATACACATAGTTTTTGTTTTATTCTATTTTATTTTATTTTCATCATGATAAGTGTACTCTTTAATCCCCATCACCTATTTAACCCATCCCTCCACCCATCTTCCCTCTGGTAAACATCTATAATTTTCTATAGTTAAGAGTCTGTTTCTTGGTTTCTCTCTCTTTCTTTTTTCCTTTGCTTCTTTGTTTCGTTTCTTAAATTCCACATATGAGTAAAATCATATGGTATTTGTCTTTCTCTGACTGATTTATTTCACTTAGCATTATACTTTAGCTCCACCCAGGTAGTTGCAAATGGCAAGATTTCATTCTTTTTTTATGACTGAATAATATTCCATTGTGTATATATACCACACCTCCTTTATCCATTCATCCATTGATGGACACTTGGGCTGCTTCCATAGTTTGGCTATTGTAAATACTCCTGCAAAAAACATGGGGTTACAAATATTCCTTTGATTTAGTGTTTTTATATTTTGAGGTAAATACCCAGTAATTCAATTATTGAATCATAGGGTAGTTCTATTTTTAATTTTTTGAGGAACCCCCATACTGTTTTCCACAGTGGCTGAAGCACTTTGCATTCCCACTAATAGTGCAAGAGGGTTCCTTTTTTCCACATCTTAGCCAACATCTGTTGTTTCTTGTGTTGTTGATTTTAGCCATTCTGACATGTATGAGGTGATATCTCATTGTAGTTTTGATTTATATTTCCCTGATGATCAGTGATGTTGAACATCTTTTCATGTGTCTGTTGACCATCTGTATATCTTCATTGGAAAAATGTCTGTTCATGTCTACTGCACACCTTTTATTTGGATTATTTGGTTTTGTGGTGGTAAGTTTTGTAAGTTGCTATGACTGATGTCACAGAAATTACTACCTTTGCTCTCCTCAAGGATTTGTATGGTTTCAGGGCTCACATTTAGGTCTTTAATCCATTTTGAATTTATTTTGGTGTATGGTGAAAAAAGTGGTCCAGTTTCATTCTTTTGCATATAGTTGTCCAGTTTTCCCAACACCTTTTGTTGAAGAGACTGTCTTTTTTCCATTAGATATTTATTCCTGCTCTGTCAAAAATTAACTGACCATTTACTTGTGGCTTCATTTCTGAGTTTTCTATTCTGTTCCACTGATCTGTGTCTACTTCTGTGCCAGTACCATACTATTTGTTTTGTTTCTTTACTACAGCTTTGTATTATAACTTGAAGTCCAGAATTGTTATGCCTCCAACTTCACTTTCCTTTTTCTTTTTTTCAAGACTTACTTATTTTACAGAGAAAAAACACACACATCCAAGTGGGGGAGGGGCAGAGATAGAGGGAGAGAGAGAATCTCCAGCAGACTCCTCGCTGAGCACAGAGCCTGAGGTAGGGCTCAATTTCATGTCCCTGAGATGATGACCTGAGCCAAAATCAAAAGTTGGACATTTAACCGACAGAGCCACCCAGGTTCCCCTGCTTTATTTTTTTCAAGATTGCTTTGGTTCCTCAGGGTCTTTTGTGGTTCCATACAAATTTTAGGATTGCTTGTTTTAGTTCTGTGAAAAATGCTGTTGGTATTTTGATAGGGATTGCATTAAATGTGTAGATTGCTTTGGGTAGCATAGACATTTTAACAATATTTGATCTTCCAGTCCATGAGCATGGAAAGTTTTTCAATTTCTTTGTGTCTTTCTTTCATCCTTTTTTTATAGTTTTCAAAGTACAGGTCTTTTGCCTCTTAGTTTTGTTGATTGTTTCTTTTACTGTGCAGAAGCTTTTTATTTTGATGAAGTCCCAATAGTTTATTTTTGCTTTTATTTCCCTTGCCTCAGGAGACATATCTAGAATGAAGTTGCTATGGCTGAAGTTGTTACTGTCTGTGTTCTCCTCTAAGATTTTAATGGTTTCCTGTCTCACATTTAGGTCTTCCATCCATTTTGAATTTGTTTTTGTGTATGGTGGAAGAAAGTGGTCCCATTTCATTCTTTTGCACATGGCTGTCCAGTTTTCCCATTTGTTGTAGAGACTGTCTTTTTCCCATTGGAAATTCTTTCTTGCTTTGTTGAAGAATAATTGACCATAGAGTTGTGAGTTTATTTCTGGGTTTTCTATTCTGTTCCAATGATCTATGTGTCTATTTTTGTGCCAGTACCATAATGTCCTGATCACTACAGCTTTGTAATATAACTTGAAGTCTGGAATTGTGATGCCTCCAGCTTTGCTTTTCTTTATCAAGATCACTCTGGCTATTCAGGGTCTATCATGGCTCCATACAAATTTTAGGATTGTTTGTTCTATTCTGTGGAAAATGCTGGTGGTATTTTGATAGGGATTGCATTAAATGTGTATATTGCTTTGGGTAGTATAGACATTTTAAAATATTCTTTTCTTCCAATCTATGAGCATGGAATGTTTATCCATTTCTTTGTGTCCTCTTCAATTTCTTTCAACATGTTTTATAGTTTTCAGAGTACAGGTATTTTACCTCTTTGTTTAGGTTTATTCCTAGGTATCTTATGGTTTTGGTGCATTTATAAATGGGATTGATTCCTTAATGGAAGACTGTGTTAATTAGCTAGATTGTGGCAAACATTTCACAATGTATACATGTGTCAAAATATCACATTGTACAACTTAAGTGTATATAATTTTTATTTATCATTCATACCTCAATAACGCTAGAGGTGTGGGGAAATAGAGACAGGGGAGGAGTTTCACAAATGACACTGAAGAATAAAAAAGAACCAGTATGAAAACAAGGAGAGGACAGTGCCCTAAAAGACAAATGATAGAAAATCTCTTAAGGTCTACAGTACCCTGGAGCTAGCTTTCCTTTGATCTACATGCCAAAAAAGCAGCCTGTGGTTGTAGTAGCTTTTTTTAAAAGCCATGTCATAATTTTAGCTCATAACTGAGTTTTCTGTCAATTGCTGTTACAGAACCTGGACTGGATCGCCCTAAGGTAGAACCAAGTGGCACTCAGATATCTTGGAGGATAGGAGGTTTATTTAACGCTGGCAGGCTCAGAGGAGAGTGATCTCCAAAGGTCTGAGCCCTGAGCACAAACAAAAGGGGCAATTTATACACTTCTACTTCCACATACTTGGCACTTTTGGTGTGTGTGCGAAGCGGGGCAGGGAGAAGAACCCAGATTGGTGCGAGCGGGAAGCAGAGCAGGGAGAAGAACCCGGAAAGCCCCGGGGCAAGGGCTGAAACTCTCTTGCTGGCTTGGTCAGCCATCTTAGGACACAAATTTTCCTTATCATTCCCCCTTTGATGCCCCTTTTAACACCTTGTTTAGAGGGCATCATTTTCATCTTCTAAGGGGCGATAGTGCGTAAGGAGCAACTGGAGTCCAATTTTAGCAATTTGAGTAGTGATAAACCTAGTAAGGGCATTAAGAATACAAGGACCAAATGCTACTATGAGGAGAAGCAATAAGAAGGGGCAGACCAGGGGTGCAAACCAAGGGAACCATTGTGAGAGGGTATCCCACCAAGTTGTCCGCTGGAGTGATTCCCACCAGCGATGTACTCATTCCTGTAATTGGGTCAGAGTTTCTTGGACCACCCCCAACTCATTAGCATAGAAACAACATTCCTCCTATAAGAAGAGGCAGAGCCCCCTGCCTTGCGCGGCCGTGAGTAAGTAGAGCCTGCACCTGTTTTGGAGGACCACTGAGGCCAGTGAATCGAATTGGTGCTGCAGGGCCAGGGCCGACTGAGTGAGAATGGAAAAATCCGCCATGAGTTGTTGAGTTAACCCCTGGTACTGAACCTGAGACATCCCGACGCCAGTGGCACTGAGGGCAACACCTGATGCGGCCAGCAGGCTCGCGATAAGAAGGATGGCCATGGGGGAGCATCGAGGGCGGCTAGGAGGTCTCCATATGAGTGGGGCATCATACCCAGGGAGGACTGAAAGATCGGGTAAGAGACTGACAAGTGTGCATGATTGATTGCCCTGGGTGATGCAGATGTATACACCTTGATCACAAGCCAGAAAAGTGTTGTTAGGCACACAGACCCAACTGTGGCCCGTGATGGGAGAGGAAGAGCTGCCATACAGCGGTACCGGAGTCAGAAATGGATACTCTGAGGTCCCCGGTGCTGAGGTGGGAGGTGAAATGGTAGATTGGTTGAGGATGACACCTAGGTATTGGATGGGACCAGGCTTCATACAGATCCAACAGTCAGACCCTAGGGGTGGATTTGAGTGGTTAAGTGCTTGGTGGGAGGCGTTAATCATACCTAACAGTTGCGCTATAGATGCTTGCTGCGTGTGGATGGGGGACGCAGGGATGCGCCAGGGTGAGTTATTTTCTGTCTGACTCTGGGGGTTAACTGTAAGGCTTGGAGTGAATATGGACTTAATCATAAATTTGGCCATGGGGTTGGTTCCCTTAGGGTGATACTGGCCCAACAGGAGAATGATTCCTGTAGCCCATGATGTGGCATTGGGTTCTAAGACTGAAAAGGTGAGCGGTATACAGTGATTGTTAAAGCAAGAGGATGGGGTGGCGTTGCATGACAAGAAAATCTGGATGTCACTGCACTGTTTGAGGTGCCACCACCTGGTGGACCATCGTTCCATTCCTGGCCAAGTTGCCACCCACGACTCACATCCCCAGGCTTGTGAAAAGAACTGAGGACAGGTGTTTGGCTGTTGAAGTGTAGGGCCCCCACAGATGTAAATATCTACCAGCCAGTTACCTGAGTGAAGGCCATGGTAGGAACACCATCTATGAGGTTCCCAGGAGGTATCAAGAAGCTGGTATCCATCAAAATGGAGGTTAACCTTTGGTTGGGCCCATCCCAGGTGGAAGAAGTTAATGGGGGCGCTGGTGCAGGATTGAGGGGGATAAGCTGGAAAGTCCATTTTCCAGTAAAGGTGATACGAGAGTTTGTCCCCCCTGCCTGGCCAGGCAAGCTAGAGGCAGTGAGGAGGAACAGCGCACCAGGTAGCAGAAGACTGGGACTGACTGGGGCCAAGAAAACCATGGTGAAATGCACTCAGGAGTAGACAGCAGAGGGCCAGTAAAAGTGGGATCTATGACCTTAGGTAGAGGGAGCCATCGTGGCTAATCCGTCAGCAGATGAAACCCGTGGACAAGTAAGTGCAGTAATACACCCTAGGGACACCCAATAAGCAATGGAAATCATGCTGATGAGAGCCAGGGACAATGGTGAGCAGATGTCCATCAGTCGGTGGGGTCTCGTTGAAGGTGAAGCCAGAGTGGGTTCGTGAAATCTGGCTGGACTCTCCACTGGCACAGTTCCTTGTCCAAATGATGAGCTTTCTTCACTTTGGAGTGGTGGACCCACGGGGTGACACCTGAGACCTTGAGGGCAGTAGCAGCAGTTAGAACAATAGTGTGGGGCCCTGTCCACTGCAGTTTGAGGGAGTCTTTCTTCCAATCTTTGACCCAAACTGAGTCCCCTATCTGGAAGGAGTGTACCTGAGACACTAAGGAGATTGGGCCCTCTCAAAGGTGTACTTTTGTAATTTATTCAGCTGTAATTTATTCACAGGGCCTGAAGCTGCTCCTGTATCCCTTTATCTCCAACCTGATGCAAATTTCCTGGAAGGCTTCCCAAGCACGGGGGAGGCTGTCCATATATTAATTCGAATGTGGAGAAACCTGATGTCTCGGGCATGCAGCGAGCACGCGGGAGAGCTAGGGGTAGCAGATCCAGCCATAGGAGTTTAGTCTCCTGACAAAACTTTGCTAAGGTTCCCTTGAGGGTGCAATTCATTTGCTCTACTTTCCCTGAACTTTGGGGCCAGTAATCGGTGTGGAGTCTCCAGGTGATGTTGAGAGATTTGGTCAAGACCTGTACAATGTCTGCCACAAATGTGGGTCCATTGTCACTACGGATTGTTAATGGCAGGCCAAATTGGGGCACGATCTCCTGCAAGAGGACTTTAGCTACTTCCCAGCTTTGCTCTGTCCTTGTCGGGAAGGTTTCAACCCACCCAGAGTATGTGCATACTATTACTAGGAGATATCTGAACCCCCTGCTCAGTGGCACATCTGTGAAGTCTACCTCTAGATCTTCGAAGGCAGTTGCTCCGATCCTCTGGACACCTGGCAGGGGCCGTGGTGCAGACCGAGCATTACTTTTAGCACGTTATGAATCTTTCACTCGTTGCTCGGCACGGTGCTGGAAGCTGACTGATGTAGTAGTGCTTCTTGAGAAGGGCCTCTAATGCAGTTTTTCCCAGATGAGTGAGTTGGTGGTATTCCTTGACTAGATGCCCTCCAGTTGCTGTTGGAACAAAGATGTGCCCATCTGGCATCATCCACCATCCCTTTTCAGTGAGGGTGTCTCCCTCAGCCATGGCCCATTCCTTTTCTTTTTTAGTGTAACTGGGTGGAGGGACTTCTTCCGGGGGTGTTAGGGCCATGGTGAGGGAAGGGGCTCTGTCCATGTCCTCACTGGCTGAGGTCTTGGCTTCCTCATCTACCAGATGATTTCCCTGCACTATAGGGTCGTCTCCTTTCTGGTGTCACTTACAGTGCAGGATTGCTACTCCTTTGGAAGCCAGATGGCTTCAAGGAGTCTCAGTATCTCCTCTTTGTTCTTGATAGCTTTTCCTGCTGTGGTTAGGAGGCCCCTTTCCTTGTAGATGGCTCCATGTATATGTACAGTAGCAAAGGCGCACCGAGAGTCAGTACAGATGTTGACTCACTTACCTTCACCGAGGGTGAGGGCTCAGACTAAGGCATATAATTCATCCCCTTGAGCTGACCACCCAGCTGGTAATGCCTTAGCTTCTAGGACTTCAGTGGTTGTGGTTATGGCATAACTTGCTTTCCAGGCACCCTCTTGTAGGTAACTGCTGCCATCGCTGAACAGCATGAGCTCTGGATTCTTTATGGCTTGATCCCGCAGATCTGGACAGCTCGTGTGGACTTCATCAGTCACCTCTGAGCAGTCATGGTCTGGTTCCCCCTCTTCCATGGGGAGAAAGTTTGCTGGATTTAATGTGCTTACTGTTTCGAGGGTGACCCACGGGTTTTCACAGAGGAGCCCTTGGTATTGTGCTAGCCGAGAGTTGGAAAGGAAGTGGTGTCACTGTGCATTCATGAGGGACACAACTGCATGAGGGACCTTGATGTTAAGTTCTTGCCCCAGGGTAAGTTTGTCTGCCCCCTTGATGAGTAGGACTGTGGCTGCCAGAACCCTGAGGCACGGTGGCCACCCCGCTGCCACAGGGTCCAGCTTCTTTGACAGGTAAACAACTGGTTGTTTCCAGGGTCCAACAGTCTGGGTGAGTACCCTGAGCACTATTTTTCCCTTTTCATGAACAAAGAGATTGAAGGGTTTTTCTACATCTGGTAGGCCCAGTTCTGGAGCCTGCCCCAGGGTGGTCTTTATCTCTGTGAAAGTGGCTTCTGCCTCCTCAGCCCAGGCAGGGGGTTCTCGATCTGGTCCCCCTAAGAGATCATAAAGGGGTCTTGCTATTGCTGAGAACCCAGGGATCAAGTTGCGGCAGAATCCTGCAGCCCCCAGGAATTCTCATAGGCCCCTTTTTGTCTGGGGCTGTGGCAGGGAGATGATGACCCTTTTCCTCTCCAGCCCTAGTTCTCTTTTCCCTTGGGTCAGAAGGAAACCAAAGTATCAGACCTGTTGTTGGCAGATTTGTGCCTTCTGTATCCAGAGTCTGTCAGGAGCTGTAGGAGGGCCTTTGTGCCTTTGTGCAGTCTTCTTGTGCGTCACTGGCGAGGAGGAGGCCATCCACATACTGGAGGAGTGTGCATCGTGTGGCCTTTCTTGGGAAGATGGCGAGGTCCATGGGCAGCACTTCCCCAAAGAGGGTTGGTGAGTTTTTAAACCCCTGTGGGAGGTGCATCCAACTCAGTTGCATCTGGCACCCTGTATCAGGTTCAGACCATTCAAAGGCAAATAGTGGCTAGCTCTGGGGAGCTAAGCGGAGGCAGAAGAAGACATCCTTCAAATCTAGGCAAGTGAACCATCTGGCCAACCCTGGGATTTGGCCGAGGAGGGTGTATGGATTCGGGACCACTGGATGCAGAGAGATGCTCACCTTGTTGATGGCCCACCGGTCTTGAACTGGTCGGTATCCCCCTCCTGGCTTCTTGACTGGCAGGAGTGGGGTATTCCAGGCCGACTGGCACTCAACTAGAATACCTGCTTCTTTGAGTTTGGTCAGATGTTTTTGGATGCCAATCTTAGCTTCTTGTGGAAGGGGGTATTGCCTTTGCCTCTGAGGTTGGGCTCCTGGGGTCAGTTCAACAATGACAGGGGCCCAATTCCTGGCTAGTTCAGGTGGGTTGTTTTCAGCCCATACTGAAGGGAAGGTGATTCTGAAATCCGGCAGACTGCTTGGCTGGGCCTGGGCACATAATAGCCTCCATTCTTCTTCCCTTGGCATGGTAATTGCCATAATTAGAGACCCCGTCTCCTCTTGCCTTGGGTTTAATCGGAGGGTAGTGTGTCCAGTGGGCTCAAAGGTTATCTGAGCCCTAAGCTTGGAGAGTATATCTTGGCCCAGGAGAGGGATGGGGCAATTGAGCAGATAAAAGAATTCAGGTCAGACCTTGTGGCCCCCGAGTTCACACTGGTGAGCCTGGCAAAAGGGCTGTTGTATTGCCCACGTCCCAGTGGCCCCAAGGAAGGTCACAGTCCTTTTGCTGAAAGGTGCCCCCGGGGAGGTGACAACAGAGTGCTTGGCCCCAGTATCAAACATAAAAGTCACTGGTTGGCCCCCCACCTTCATTTTGACCATGGGCTCATGGGGCCAAGGAGGAAAGAGCCTGGTCCCCCTCAGTCTGAGTCCATTCCTGCAAGGCCTATGAGGTCCTCCTCTTGGGGTTCTTCCTTATAGCAGCTGGGCTTTTGAGCCTTTCCCCGGTTGGGGCATTCATTTTTCCAATGCCCTTTTTCTTTATAGTAGGCACACTGATCCCTTGCCAAGGAGGTTCTGGGCTTCCCCCCTTTCGGTGGTTGGAGTCTCCCCATCTTTGTGTTGTCCTTTTCTTTCAGGGTGGTGGCAAGGAGACTGACTTTCTTTTTCATCTTTCTGTGGGCTTCCCCTTCGGCTGCAACCTCCCTGTTCATGTAGAACTTATTGGCAATCTCTATTAGTTGGGTGATGTTCATTCCGGCAAAACCCTCTATTTCTGAAGTTTTTTTTCTGATGTCTGGGGCAGCCTGAGTCACGAAAGAGGTGTTTACCATCTGTTGACTTTCCTGTGCCTCGGGGTCAAATGGAGTGTATATCCTGTAGGCTTCACATAGTCTTTCGTAGTAGTCCCTGGGGGACTCCCCTGGTTGTTGAGTGACCAAGGATACCTTAGTCATGTCCATGGGTTTCTTAGCTCCTGCCCAGATTCCCTGGAGGAGGGCGTCCTGGTACCAGTGGATGTGGGCCTGTCCCTCGGTTGTGGTGAAGTCCCATGCTGGGCCCTCTTCAGGTGTGGCCGTATTAGCCCAGGCAGCAGGGTCGATGACTCCCGCTGGTGCATGCTCTTCCAGGTACTGCCGTGCAACTTTAATTATTCTCCTTTCCTCTGTGTTAAACAGGGTGCAGAGTAACTGTTGGCAGTCTTCCCAGGTTGGCTGATGAGTCTGGAAGAGAGATTCTATGAGGTCTACCATGGCCTGTGCTTTCTCAGAGTAGGATGGGGTGTTATGTTTCTAGCTGAGGAAATTGGTGGTGGAGAAGGGCTGATAATACATCATGGAACGGCCTGGTTGGACCGCCCTGTCTTCATCGTGCCTCTCGGGTTCCCACATCTCTTGGACCAGAATTTGGAGGGCACTTGCACCCAGCCTGGGGCACAGCCTGGCTGCTGGTCCTGGAGAAAGTGGATCTTTTGGGCCTAGGGGCGCCTGTGGATCCTCTGGACCTGGGGGCACCAGTGGATCCTCTAGGCCTGGGGGCACTGGTAAAACCAATGGCGGTGGAGTGTCTGGAGCTGAAGGGCCAGCTGTAGGTGGTCTTGGGGGTACGTACGGTGGAGGCAGGGTCAGTTCATCCTCAGGATCTCTGGCTAGGATTTGTGGAGACTGGGGTTTTTGCTGATTTTCTTTAGGTCGCTTGGATGAGGCGATTAGAGCTCAGGCCTGTCCCTGCCTATTGCAAGCGAATTGCACCCAGGGGGGAAGGGTCTGAGCAATTCCTAGCCAGGAGTCAATGTACAGAAACTGGTCAGGGTGTCCTGGTTCTCTTGTTACAACTCGCCATACTCGATGAATCGTTGGGACATCCAATGTCCCTTCTGAAGGCCACCTGACATCAAAGGTGGGCCATTCCAATTCACATAGAGTTCTCAACTTGCCAGGGTTCATCCTGACTCCATAGTCTTCCAAAAACCCCTTCTTGAAATTTTTGATCATGGTCTCTAGAACAGAAGGTTTCCTCTGCCCTGACCCCATGGTGATGTCCCCGTGTGTGGTGGCACAGAGACAGACAAAGGGGGGGTGCCTCCTGAGATGAGGAGACCAATCAGATGCCCATCTGGCCGTGTCCCAAAGGAGCTTAGGTGAGGCTTAGCCGTAGCAGTCTCAGCATTGTGACTTATGATCGGAAACTATTCCGATGCCACCCTAGACTGTATGCAGTTCACCACGGAATCACAGATGGGCCCACTCAGACTCCGTAGGTTTCTGGGGACCTTAAGGGTGCTCACCCGTGGAGTCACAGAATCAGTCTGCTTGAGCAAGCCAGGTCGGACTGCACTCACTCACATGTTCACACTCCAGAAGTTATTACATTCCTTCCCTGGGAATCCCTACTTGTGAGACCTCTAAGAGGTCTCTGGGAGAGGATCAGGCTCCCCTTCCACTCCAACTGGGGTGGGCCTGTCTGGGTACTGGGGCCCCAGGCCTTACCGGAATCCGAAGTCGGGACCAGGTCCTCACCTGCCAAGTCTCTTTGAGTCCAGCGGGAACAGCGGAGAGGGGCCAGCCTGAGGCGACCGGGGTGGGAGACTGCCAAAAATTAGGCAGGGTGTGCCTCCTCCATTATGATCCCTCATTCCGTAACCACCCCGCTGTTGCCCCCAAACCTGTGGCAACAATGGGCCAGCGAGGTTGGGTTTCCCAGTCAGGAAACCAAATGTTATGGAACCTGGACTGGATTGCCCAAAGGAAGAACCAAGCGGCACTCAGAGATCTTGGAGGATAAGAGGTTTATTTAACGCCAGTGGGCTCAGAGGAGAGTGGTCTCCAAAGGTCTGAGCCCCAAGCACAAACAAAGGGGGCAATTTATACACTTCTGCTTCTGCATACTTGGCTCTTTTGGCACGTGCACAAGAGTGGGGCAGGGAGAAGGACCCGGATTGGTGCATTTGGGAAGCAAAACAGGGAGAAGAACCCGGAAGAGCCCTGGGGCAAGGACTGGGACTCTCTCGCTGGCTCGGTAGGCCATCTGAGGACACAGATTTTCCTTATCATTGCAACTCCAAGTCTTAGCCATAAGAATTGTAATCCAGTCAGATCTCCCTGTCCTAGACATTTGTAGTTGCAAAAGCAGGACCTATTTTGTTCATATTTAATGTCATTGTGTTTGTTTTGACATGTTATACTAGCCTATCCAAAACTTTTTTACATCTTGATTCTGACATTCAACATATTAGCACTTTCTCCCAGTTTTCTGTCAACTGCAATTTAATGATATCACTGCCTACATCACTGTCTATATCTTCATCCATATCACTGATTAAAATGTTGTCTAGAAAAGGAACAAGTCCAGTGTAGAACTAGATATCTCCTTTAGGCTGTCATAAAACATCAATCAACCATTTTGGGGTTCAGATTATGGATCCTATGCTACTCCATCATTCAGCCCATGTTTCTTCATTCTGTCCACAAAGATGTCACAAAGAAAATTTACAGAAGCTAATATACACCATTACTAATGTATTCTCTTTGTCTAGAAGTCCAGTACCAATCCAAAGAAGAAATCAATTTCCTTTGGCAGGCTAGCTCCTACATGTTCACCTCTTCATTCCATGTAGCAAGCAAAGAACATTTATTCCACACTCACTATATACTAGAAGCTGTATAGGTCCTTTACATATATTATTTCATCTAAAGTCCTCCCAACAACGCTGGAAGGTAGATACTATTACTCTTCCTATATAAAAAATGGTAAAACTAAGGCTCAGAAACAACAGCCACCTGGGTGGCTGTTGGTTAAGCATCTGCCTTTAGCTCAGGTCACAGTCCCGGAGTCCTGGGATCAAGCCCTGTGTCAGGCTCCCTACTGGGCAAGGAGTCTGCTTGTCTCTCTCCCTCTGCCTTTCCCCCTGGCTCATGCTCTCTCTCGCTCTCTCTCACTGTCAAATAAATAAATAAAATCTTTAAAAAAGAAAGAAAGAAAGAAACATGGGATGACCTGTCTGAGATCACACTTCAAGCAAGTGGTCTAAGTAGAATTTGGACATTCGGATGCTAAAAGCTATGTTTTACTACACCAAAGTATCTGATATAAAATTGGCCCTTAATAAATATTTGTTGAATCAATCACAATGGTCACACCAAACTCCTTTTATGCCACTGTCAGCTACTTCAAAGGACCATATGGCTTCCAGTTTAGGGTTACTCTTCATATGGCCTTTTGTGGCCATATGCACACTGCTCTCCTGCCTACCTTTTTGCTTCACCAGGGATTTGTCTCAAGAGCAGTAGGGGCTTTTGCAGCCTAACACAGGCCAGTTCCAGTCTCCAGATAATCCTGTTGCTATAGTAAAGGATATTGTTTCAGAGACTACAGGCAAAAGCCACTGTTTAAAGCAAAGAAAAGAGTTAAATGATGGCTTGTGGGAGGAGTGCCCCAATCTTATTAGCCCAGTGCAAAGTAAGGTGAGGAGGAAGGAGTACAGGAATTATGATCTAGCCTAGGTTTTGTCATTGATGCATTGCATGACCTTGGGCAAGTCACTGCCCATTTTTCATTCTCACTGTTTACCATTGGTAGAACAAGGGGCTTGGGATAAATAAGGTTACTTTGAGAGCTGATATCTGTAAATCTATGACCTAAACATGCAAGCACACACACACACACATACACACAGTGTTGAACAAGCCCTATCACTTGTGTGATCACCAGCCATTTACAGAACACATTTTCATAAGGGCCAAATTTAGTGCTTTCTCTCTGCTTGCCAAGGCTAAGTCATGTGATCATTTTTCTTGCAATCCACATCCACTCACAAGAAGAATGTTGTTTTTCATGATGTTACCTAAATTATATTTAAGTGAATGAGACTGGAAGTTAGGCATGAGGAGTCTGCTTAACTGTATTATTTTAGTATGTTATCTTAGGTTCTCAAGTCTGACTGTGTTAAGAAAATCTGCCAGTGTTTGGGTTTTATCTCCTAGCACTGAGGGTGGTCTTAGAGTATCCTGGGCAATGAGGTGGATATTTTTTTAAATGTTCACATTCTTCCTATTAAGCTTTTGAGCCTATTAGTAAAGGCTCCAGCACTCACCTGGGTCTAAGATTTCCTGGGTTGATATGACGAACCCAGGTAAAGTTCCCCAGACCCTCCAGATACCCCAGCTCCTCTAGCAAACCCCTCATCTTGCTCTTAACACTTCAAAATGCAACTGAAGAATACAAATACTTTAGTGCCATTCATAGAACTCCATTTCCCAGGGGAGCTGGATTCATGATCCTTACACTTATGGAGGAGCAAGCTTCATGTGCACTGGTGAGAACAATCAAGTGGGACTTAGGAAACCTGGCTTCTGGTCCAAATTCTGCCATCATGTATGTGGCCTTGAGAAATCCCTTTCTATTATTTGGGTTTTTAAAAATTCAACCTGGATGGCTCAGTTGGTTAAGCATCTGACTCTTGATCTCAGCTCAGGTTTTAATCTCATGGTCATGAGTTCAAGCCCTGTGTTGGGTTCCATGTTGGGTGTGGAAACCACTTTAAAAAATTCATCCGTAAAATCACATGGTTGAACTATGTAATCTCTATGGACCCTTTTTGTCCTAATAATCATGATTTGTCCACACAAATACATCCATGTTAGAGCCCCAGAAGTTGGGGCTGTAAATCTAATTAACACCATGTTTAGTATCTCAGAGTCATACAACTCCAGGAGTACCATTCACATTGTGGTGGATATCACTCACCTGAGGCCCTGAGATCATCTGGCATTATATTTAAGAGAACCTGACAAATGCTTTTTGAGTATGTTTCCTGCCATGGCATATATGTCTTGGGCCATGCATGCTGGTTTAATGCTTATTTTCTCACTAACCTTTGGCCCAGGAGCCCCCCACTCCAAAACCTCAGGTACCCACTTCACTGAGAAGGCATATATCTCTAGACATCTGCCTTGGTCTCCTCCCCAAAAATTCCACGAGGAGTGGCATCTCTGCTCAAAGGAAAGAAAGCTTGCATTATACGAAAGGAATAAAGAGGTTCAATTTGGTCAAAGATAGAACATCTGAAGAAAGCATCTTGGCCTGAATAAGGTCAGCAGATCTTTTTCTCCCTACCATAAAAGCCCAAGTACATAGGGGAGAAGAAAGTCACAGAAAGGTAATATTAGGATGCTTTAAGTTAAGGGGAAGATTTCAAAATTTTATTTGGGCCAAAACAAGAGTACGCTACCTATACCCAGTGAGGGTATGTATCAGAGGGTCATGAGGTATTAACCCAAGGGTATCTTTGGCAGAGGTGAGGAGTTTACACTTCTCCCAAGGATATGAACTGAAGAAGAGGAGCGCTATTAAAACATTAAATATGGTTATAAGTAGGACATGACCTATGTGCACATCTACATCCATTCACAAGAGGCTCCAGAGAACTAGAGCTCTACTACATGCTCTGTACATGCACATGGACTTTAACCCTGCCAAACAGACTAAATGGCCTTTCCATCCATCTTTTATACCCTTGAGCATTTTCCCTCACAGGATTCAGTTTCCCAGTATGTAAATGATGGAGCTGGAATGCAATCATAGTTTTCAAACTGTTCTGTGGAACCCTAGGCTTCAAACTCAAAGGCATGGCTTGAGCATATGGCTCAACAGTTACCTCATAGATGAAAAAGTCAAGGAGAGGCCAAGAGAGCACAAATCCAAACCCCCTAACACACATTTCAACAGAGCAATTCACCTTCTATCTGTGTCATAAATTGGCTTCCATGAAAGATTCTAGTTGAAAAAAAAATTGTTGCAATGTTAAAAATAGTTGGAAAGCTACTGACTTGCTTGCTTGCTAAATGCCCTATAAGCTCTAATGTTCTTTATGTCTATGAGGAAAGATTCATGAATTAAGAAGAATTTTTTCTTCTTGGGAGACTGGTACTCTGCTGGGAAGAAATAATACTAAAAATCTCAAGAAGTAGCAAACAGTCATCTTTTGCTGAGCTATGTAGATAGATCTCTGGTTAAGTTTTGCCTCCCAGTTGGGGCATGAGATAAAAATCTTCTGTACTTTAATTGCCTCCCTGTGGGTGAGATTCTAACTGAAGGAAAACTGATTTAGCTCAAAAGGAGCTCTGGATGTATGAGTGTAAGGGGCCCCCTAGGTTTCAGGTGGAGCTCTGTTCAAGCACCAAATTAAATGGTGAGAAACATAACCCTCATCTGAACTTTCCAGAACAAATAGTTAATATGCCTACATTTATTTAGTTTATGGTTTTAAGGAAAATTTAGATATTTATCTTAAGAGGGAGGAACTGTACATTTTAGCACCATCTGCTGGTATTAAATTAGCTCTGGAAACCAAATACCAACTAGCTACCTTACTTAGAGGCTAAACAACTAGCACAAATTAGTCAAGGTGACTTACCTGTTTCAGTCATATAGCCACTTTGAATGATTCATGCGTAAAAGAGAGAGTTGTCATCAAAGTGTTTCATAGGAGCCCAGAACTACTGACTTCCCCCAAAAGATTGGCAGAAAACGTGACCACATGCCTAGTAGAATTTGAGGAGCCCCAGAAAGGTATTTCCTGCTCCCAATTTTTCCACTGCTAGTCAACCCTAGGATTGTCACAACTGTGTTATTTTAGATCCAAAGGCTCTTAGGTCACCTAAAGCCTCAAGTGAAAATATAATTCCTTCTAGAAAGAGATATATTGTAAGCTGCTAGCACTTACACTTCATAAGGAATTAATTGGATATTCATTGGTAGTCACTTTCAAGAGGGCTATGATTAGGACTTGCTCCTGGACAGTTTCAGTTTATAACTATTGTCCTAATATGATTATTAATAGAACTCTCACTCTCAAATGTGTCCCAGTTTGGGAAATAAACTATATGGTCATCTTAGCCATAACATTTGTTATCACACTGTACATTTGGGTTTACCAAGTCCAACACTGTCAAGGCTGATTAGTTCTTTCTAGGCATTATGCCTATAATTCAGAAGACTCTCAGTAAGTATACAGTGTTGCCTATGTGTGGCTTTATGAGCAAACTTTTATGCAGGCTGGGGTTGGCAGATATAACTTAGAACACAGATAATAATACTTGTGGTTTACTATTTGTTAAATTGAAAAGTTTAAATACTAGCTAATCACTCATTACTAACAGTTTTATAAGTTTAAAGGCTACAGTGAAGACTGAAGTAAAAAAAAAAACTACTGGTATCAACTTGCTTACATCTCAACACTTACAACACATTACTGCATACTAAAAGCAGCAGGGTAACATTTTAAAATATCACTCAATAGGTTTTCCCTTCTTGGTCATTAATTGTGTAGGCCTAGACCAGGGTTTCTCAGCCTAAGGATTCTTGACAATGTAGGGGGTTGTCCAGTGCATTGTAGGATGTTTAGCAGCATCCCTGGCCTCTACCCACTAGACACCTGCAACACCAACCTCCAGCTGTGACAAACAAAAATGTCTCCAGATTTTGTCAAATGTTCTCTAGAAAACAAAATCAGCCCCAGTTGAGTACCATTGACCAAACCTTCTGTGGTTAAGCCTAGATCCCAGAGATTATGACTTTTTATAAAGGAGAAAGACAGAAGACCTATAACAAAAGTCATTGCTCTGCTTTAAGTTTCTAACTAGGCTTTTGAAAGTCCATATGAAGACATCAATCTTGAAACTCAGCCTTTTCAGGAAAAGAAAGGCTATTCTCACAGTCGTAAAGGCTGAGCTATTAAATTTCAATAACTAAAATTGGAGGACTCTTCATAAATTAAATTATAGAATAAGAATGCAAGTTATAATATATGGGAACTTCCCACCCCACAGGAAAAAGAGAAGCCTTCTGGAGCTAGAGAAGAAAGGATGGGGTAAGAGGGAAAGCAAAGAATTGAGATTTGATTCTCTTGGTTTGACCCATTAGATTGAAATTTCCATGTGGAATTGCAGGGGAAGAACCCCAGGTAAGACTGGGGAATAAAGTGCTCAACATCACTCAGCATCAGGGAAATACAAATCAAAACCTCAATGAAATACCACCTCACACCAGTCAGAATGGCTAAAATTAACAAGTCAGGAAATCACAGATATTGGCGAGGATGCTGAGAAAGGGGAACCCTCCTACACTGTTGGTGGGAATGCAAGCTGGTGTAGCCACTCTGGAAAACAGTATGGAGGTTCCTCAAAAAGTTGAAAATAGAGCTACCCTATGACCCAGCAATTACACTACTGCGTATTTACCCCAAGGATAAAAATGTAGTGATCCAAAGGGACACATGCACCCCAATGATTATAGCAGCAATGTCCACAATAGCCAAACTATAGAAAGAGCCTAGATGTCCATCAACAGATGAATGGATAAAGAAGAGATGGTATATATATACAATGGAATATTATGCAGTCATCAAAAAATGAAATCTTGCCATTGGCAATGATGTGGATGGAACTAGAGGGTATTATGCTAAGTGAAATAAGTCAGTCAGAGAAAGACAAGTATCATATGATCTCACTGATATGAGGAATTTGAGAAACAAGACAGAGGATCATAGGGCAAAGGAGGGAAAAATGAAACAAGATGAAACCAGAGAGGGAGATAAACCATAAGAGACTCTTAATCTCAGGAAACAAACTGAGGGTTGCTGGAGTGGAGGGGGGTGGGAAGGATGGGGGGGTCTGGGTGATGGACATTGGGGAGGGTAGGTACTATGGTGAGTGCTGTGAATTGTGTAAGACAGATGAATCACAGACCTGTACCCCTGAAACAAATAATACATTATATGTTAATTAAAAAATTTAAAAAAAAAACATCTAAGCCTTGTGCCCTGCTTCCCCAGCCATAGCCTCAGGAGACTATAAGATGCACAGGGAAGCCCCTAAGCCCCTGGTTCTTTGCACAATATGGTGTGAAAGCTATGGAGTAGTTAAGACTAAAAGAAGAAGCAAGGAAAGTGGGCTTGAGGACATTCTTGCATAAGCTTACACACTTCTGCAAGATGTAGGGAAAGAAGCAGAGGGTTCCTAAGCCCCCATTAGGAGAAAGGGAACATAGAAATACTAAAAGAAGCATTAATGAGCCAGAAGAGGAGGTACCAAAGTATAGGGATCTAGAGAAGGGCCTGGCAATATCTATGGTCCTCAGCAGTAAGTGTATGCACAAGGCCCAAAAAACCAGGTGGTCTGATATAATAATAATTATAATAATTGATGAAAAATCATTATATGAATGGTGTTGGGAAAACTGGACAGAAACATGCAAAAGAATGAAACAGGACCACTTTTTTACACCATACACAAAAATAAATTCAAAATGGATGAAAGACCTAAATGTGAGACAGGTAATCATCAAAATCCTAGAGAGGAACACAGGCAGCAACCTCTTTGACATCAGCCATAGCAACTTCTTACTAGATAGTCTCCTGAGGCAAGGGAAACAAAAGCAAAAATAAACTATTGGGACTTCATCAAAATAAAAATCCTCTGTATTAAGGAGGGCATGTATTACATGGAGCACTGGGTGTTATACACAAACAATGAATCATGGAACACTACATCAAAAACAAAATGATGTACTGTATGGTGACTAACATAATACAATAAAAAAAATTTTTTAAAAGAAAATAGAATCTTTTCTAGTGAGCAAAAAAAAAAAAATAAAAAGCCTCTGCACAGCAAAGGAAATAATAATGATAAAAAAAAAAAACTAAAAGCAACCTATGGAATGAGAGAAGATATTTGAAAGTGACATATCTGATAGAGGGTTAGTATCCAAAATATATAAAGAACTGATACTACTCAACACCCAAAAAACAAATAATCCAGTTTAAAAATGGGCAGAAGACACGAATAGACATTTTTCCAAAGAAGACTTACAGATGGCTAACAGACACATGAAAAGATACTCAACATCACTGATCATCAGGTAAATACAAATCAAAACTAAAATGAGATATCACCTCACACCTGTCAGAATGATGAAAATCAACAACACAAGAAACAACAGGTTTTGGTGAGGATGTGGAAGGATGTGAAGGAAGGCACTGTTGGTGGGAATGCAAACTGGTGCAGCCACTGTGGAAAACAGTATGGAAGTTCCTCGAAAAAGTTTAAAATGGAACTACGCTATGTTCCAGCAATTGCAGTACTAGGTATTTGCCCACAGAATACAAAAATACTAATTCAAAGGGATACATGCACCCTGATGTTTATAGCAGCATTATCTACATTTGCCAAATTATGGAAACAGCCCAAGTGTCCATTGACTGATGAATGGGTAAAGAAGATATGGTATATATATATAGAGAGAGAGAGACAATGGAATATTACTCAGCCATCAAAAAGAATGAAATCTTGCCATTTGCAACAATATGGATGGAGCTAGAGAATATTATTCTAAGTGAAATAAGTCAGTCAGAGAAAGACATACCATATTTCACTCATCTGTGGAATTTAAGAAACAAAATAAATGAACATAAAGAGGGAAAATAGAGGCAAACAAGAAACAGACTCAACTATAGAGAACAAACTGAGGGTTACTGGAGGAAAGGTGGGCAGGGGGATGGGTTACATAGGTGATGGGTATTAAGGAGTGCACTTGTGATGAGCACAGGATGTCATATGTAAGTGATGAATTACTAAATTCTACACCTGAAACTAATATTATACTGTATGTTAGCTAACTGGAATTTAAATAAAACTTGGATTAAGAATCACTGTATGAGTCTGAGCTGGGTTCAGAGCAAAGTTGAACTCTGTAATATAAAGGAAAAAATGTTAAATTTTTGCACCATATGCTTTGTGACTATTCAATTTCTATTGCTCCATATTCTTAGAAATTGTAAGAGAGAAAGTGGGGACCTTCTTAGTATGCTCCCATTTAGATTTCAGAACCTTCAAAATACTTGTCCTGCATCTTTTTTGCACAGAGGGAAAAGAAGCTTTCAGTTCCTTATGAGTCTTCTCTGCTGTGACCCTGTTTCAGTTGGATAAAGAAAATTTCCCCCACATTACAATGCCATATGTTTGCATAGGCTGTCTGCTCCAGAATGTCTTTGAATGAAGCCCCATGATTTTGCATCCTTGTCAGGAGATCTCTCCACCTGTTTCCTCTCCTATCTAATTTCCCTGCTCTTTGGAGCACATGGCTGTGTAAAAGTTAATCTGCCTTAGGCTGCTCAAAATTTTCTCTTAAAGATCCTAGCAGTTTATCAGATTTCTGCTACAAACTTCTTACAGAAGCAATGCCTTTCTTCTTCCCATTTCATACAATGAACAACAAACACATGCTTGAGTATGCACAGAACATTACTGGCCAGGTAGGAACTTTGTAACAGCCCTTAGGGAGCCTGGACTTGAGCTGAACAATCTTTCTATCCGCCAAGCCAAATAAATTCCCACAATGTTATCTTGCGAGGCAGAGGCTCTGAGGGGAACCAGTTGTGCTAGAAGTAAGGGAAGAAGAAAAGGGCAGGGGGTGGGGGTTAAATGTGGGGAAAACTCAAACACTGCAAGTTGAGGGCCCCTTGGTACATCCCTTAATGATCTCTTCACAGTCACCAGAATTCACATAGCCCCATCAGCCTCTGGCTTTATTTAGATTGTATGCCCTGCCTGGAATGTCTTCCTTCCTCCTTTCTATCTAATAAATCCTTCAAGGCCCAGCTCAAGCATTAGGTTTTCTAGGAAGCCTGCCCTGCCTCCTTTAGCCTCACAGATCTCACCCTTCCCTAAACTTCTACAACACTTATTGTCACCTTGCACTTAGCATAGATTGTCTTCTAACATATCCGGTACTACCATCTTTGTCAGTTTTTTTAATCTTTCCTGAAAGCTCCTTGAGAGAAAGGATAGTGTACAATTATTTTTCATATTCTCCACAGCAGGCCCACAGTAAACAATATGTAATAAAGACATGTTCCCCAACTAATCAAACAAGGGCCTCGGCATAGGAGCAAAATGTCAGGTGGCCATACTTCCTTATAAAAGCTTCATTTTTATACCCCTAACAGAGGATTTTGCACATGGTAAGGTCCTAATAAAGACTAATTTTTTTTCCTTTTTAAAATTTTTTTATTTGAGTCTGTTGATACACAATGTTACATTAGTTTCAGGTATACAACTTCGTGATTCCTTAACTCTATAGGTTATGCTATCTCACCCTCTGTCACCATACAGTGCTATTACAATATCATTGACTATATTTCTTGTGCTGTGTCTTTTATCCCTGTGACTTATTCATTCCATAACTGAAAGCCTGTATCTCCCATTCCTCTTCACCCATTTTGCCCATCCTTCCACCCCCTTCCTCTCTGGTAACCATTAGTTTGTTCCCTGTATTTACAGGTCTGATTCTGCTTTTTGTTTGTTTATTCATTTGTTTTGTTTTTTAGATTCCACATATGAGTGAAATCATATGGTATTTCTCTTTCTCAGTCTGACTTATTTCACCTAAGCATAATACCCTCTAGGTCCATCCATGTTGTCTCAAATGGCACAATCTCATCCTTTTTTGACTGAGTCATATTCCATTCTCTGTGTGTCTGTGTGTGTGTGTGCCACATCCTCTTCATCCATTCATCTATCTATGGATTCTTGAGCTGCTTCCATATCTTGGCTATTGTAAATAATGCTGCAATAAACATAGGGGTGCATATATCTTTTCAAATTAGTGTTTTCATTTTCATTGAGTAAATACCCAGGAGTGGAATTATTGGATCATATGATATTTCTACTTTTAAATTTGAGGAACCCTCCATACTGCTTTCCAGTATTTACCAACTCACATTCCTACCAACAGGGTACAAGGGTTCCTTTTCCTCCATATCCTCACCAACACTTATTTCTTGTCTTTTTTATTTTAGCCACAGGTGTGAGGTAATATCTCATTGTGGTTTTGATTTGCATTTCCCTGATGATGAGTAATGTTGAACATCTTTTCTTGTGTCCATTGGCCACCTGGATGTCTTCTTTGGAAAATTTTCCATTCAGTTCCTCTGCCCATTTTTAAATCAGATTGTTATTTTGGTGTTGAGTTGTAGAAGTTCTTTATATATTGCGGATATTAACCCCTTATCAGATATACCATTTACAAATATCTTCTCCCATTCAGTAGGTTGGCCTTTTGTTTTGTTGATGGCTTCCTTCACTGTGAAAAATCTTTTATTTTGACGTAGTCCCAATAGTTTATTTTTGCTTTTGTTTCCCTTATTTTAAGGGACATATCTAGAAAAATGTTGCTATAGTCGATGTTAGAGAAATTACTCTCTGTGTTCTCCTCTAGGATTTTTGATTTCAGGCCCCACATTTAGGCCTTTAATCAATTTTAAGTTTATTTTTAAGACTTAATTTTTTAAAGTTCTAAGAGAGGCCTGGCCTGACAAGAAGCTGCCTTCAGGGTCTGAGATGCTGTCCACATTATATAACAAAAGCTAATATTGTTTGAGAATATGTGGTAGGCACTATTATAAGTGCTTTATGTGAATCACATCATTTTAATCATCTCAGACTTAGGGGACAGATTATAATGCTGATTTTACAGATGAGGAAACTGAAGCACAATAAAGTTAAGTAACTAAACCAAAGTCACACAGCTAGTAAGTAGGAGAGCTTTGATAAAAACCCATTATGTCTACAAAAAACAAGCTGATGGTTGCCAGAATGGGGTGAATGGGCAAAATGGGTGAAGGAGAATGGGAGATACAGGCTTCAAGTTATATAATGAATAAGTCACAGGGATAAAAGGCAAAGCATAAGAAATATAGTCAATGATATTATAATAGCATTGTACGGTGATAGATGGGAGCTATACTTGTGGTGGGTATAGCATTACCTATAGAGTTGCAGAATCATGAAGTCCTACACCTGAAACTAATGTAACATTGTGTGTCAACTATATGCAAATAACATTTTTTAAAGATTTATTTACTTATTTTAGAGAAACAGCACAGGGGGTAGCGGCAGAGGGAGGGGGAAGAGAATCTTAAGCAGACTCCATGCTAAGTGCAGAGCCTGACGCAAGGCTCAATCCCACAACCCTGAGATCATGACCTGAGCTGAAACCAAGAGTTGGATGCTTAACCGATGGCACCACCCAGGTGCCCCTCAAATAAATTAAAAAAAAAAACAAAAACATTAAGTCTGACACCAGGGTGTGTTCTTTGAACCACTATGTTATAGTGCTGCCCTTACTTAAAAACAAAAATATGGTATCTACAAATAATTATAAACAGAACTTTAAATGATGGTATCTAAAGGATGTAGGTTTAAAAAAAAAAAAAGTTGACAAAAAACAAACAACGTTGTCATAAACACACCGTCAGTACCATACTGGCAAGTGTACATATGATACTGCCACATCTGGGCAAACATGTTGATACTAAGGAAAGTTGGAATTATCACCAGCTACATAGGAGAAAGGTTTTCAACAAGGAAGTTTCTTTAAAGTGGGGAGGGAGATTTAAAGAGATTTAAGTCAAATGGCTAATGAACTACAAAACAAATTAACAGACAGATGTTTTCAGAGTTCAAAAATGGAGATATCCTTTAGAAAGAGACACGTGTGAATGAGATGAGGGGTACTGAAAAGGAATGGTGATGCACCTTCAGGCTAGCTATAGCAAACAGCCATTGCCACCTCTGGGTCTGAAGGTTGAAGGGAAGGCAGAAGTTTAACTAGAGTCCTGAGAGAATATCTGCATTGGAGAGGGTTACCAACAGGAGTTGTAGCCTTCTGTAGAAGCCATAGCTGACCCAGATCACCTGGCTGGGAAAAAGCTGTGGAGATCAATGTCCTGACCTTCCTCGCCTCCCATCTCCAGAATGCCTACCAATGCTTCCTATTAGCCAAACCCAGCCAGGCACCAGAGAGTAAGAGAGGGGGTTGATACACTCCATATGGGGCAGTCAGCTGGGGCACAGATCAGGATGGAGAAGGGTAGGGGGTACATCTAGAGCAGCAGAGTATATCCAGCCCATAAGCCATTGGAATTCTAATACATACTTTCATTTAATTTATTTATTAATTTTGTGAGGACCGAGGTTTTTATATTAGTTCTTTCTGTCCAGAAGCCTAGTATATATCTCCATATTTGTTTTATGTTCTTCATTAAATTTTGTAAATTTCTGCACATAGATCCTTCACCTTTCTTGGAAAATTTATTCTTACATATTTATAATTTTCATTGTCTGTTGGATAAGATTAACTTTCCATCCTATTAATAAGTGGCTCTCAGTGATATGAAGAAAAGGGAGACATCTTTAAAAACAACATTTCTTAGTTTCTAAAGAATGTAAAGTTTTGGTTCCTTCAAAGTATTTAATTACTCTTATCTGTACGTGTTCAGGTCCTAGCTGCATATTTATGGCAAGGCCGGTTTTAGCCAATGATCCATAACCTGTAACTCAAATTTATTGAAGCAATTATTTATTGCTTGCAAAAAACCACCTCAAAACTTAGTAGCAAAAAACAACCATTTTATTATGCTCACAAATGTTGGGAATCAGGAGTTTGGGCTGGACTAAGCCAGGTGCTTCTACTACTGGACTCTCTCGGGTCACTCATATGGCTGTAACTACCTGATAGTTCAGCTAGGGCTGGATGGTCTAGATGGCCTCACCCCTATGTGTGGCAGTTGGTGCTGTCAGCTGGGCCTCAGTGTCGTTTCTCATCCTCAAGATGGTCAGCCTGGTCTTTTTCATATGGTGGCAGGAGAAATCCCAGGAACAAGAGAAGGCAGCTACAAATCACAAGGGTTTTCCGAGCTTCTGTTTATGTCACATTTGCTACTATTCCAATAGCCAAAGCAAGTTACTTGGCCAAGCATCAGTGTGGGAGGGAACCATAAAAGTGCATAGATCCTGGGAGGCATGATTCATTAGGGACAATTACTTTAACAATCTACCACAGCTGTTATTCAGAAGTTAGCCAGACACACCAGTAGCTAGCACAATTGTCTGCTTATTTTCCCATCCTGTCTGGGTTCTTCATGAAAAACTATTCAAATGTCTTCCAAAAACAATGCATGGTAGAAATCCCAAGAGGGAGGCCTTGAGGCTATAGTCTGGTCTACCTCTGACCTGCTTGTGCCACCAAATGCCAACAAAAGGAAAAATGAACCTTAATTACATATTGCAAGTTAAAGAAGCCAGTCTGGAAAGGCTACATACTGTATGATTCCAATTATATGACATTCTGGAAAAGGCAAAACTATGGAGACAATAAAAAGTTCAGTAATTGCCAGGGATTGAAAATGGAGGTAGAGATGAATAGGTGGATCACAAGAGTCTTAGAGCAGTGAAACTATTTGGTATGATATTATAATGTTAAATACAAGACATTGTGCATTTGTCAAAAACCTTAAATCTCTAGGGGCACCTGTGTAGCTCAGTCGGTTAAGTGTCTGCCTTAGGCTCAGGTCATGATCCTGGAATCCCAGGATCGAGCCCCGCTTTGGGCTCCCTGCTCACTGGAGAGCCTGCTTCTCCCTCTCCCTCTGTCCCTCCCCCTGCTTGTGCTCTCTCTCTCTCACTCTATCTCAAATAAATAAATAAAATCTTTTTAAAAACACATAAAACTCTATAACACAAAGTGTGAACCTTAATGTAAACTATGCATTTCAACTAATAAAATGTGTCAACATTGGTTCCTCAATTGTAACTAAGGTGCCACCCTAATGTAATATTATTCAGCCTGTAAAAAGAAGAAAATCCTGCCATTTGTGACAACCTGGAAGACATTATACTAAGTGAAATAGGCTAGACACAGAAAGAGAAATATCACATGATTTCATTTACATGTAGAATCTTAAAAAATAAGTCAAAATTATAGTGACAGAGTAGAATGGTGGTTACCAAAGGTTGAAGGTGGGAGAAAGGGGAGATATTGATCAAAGGGTACAAACTTTAGATATAAGATTAATAAATTCTGGAGACCTAACATACAACATGGTGCTTATAGTTAGTAATAATGCATTGTACACTTGAAATTTGCTGAGAGCAAATTTTTTATACAAAAAAATCATAACTAGGGGAGGCGATGGATATGTTAAGTAGTTTGATTGTGATCATCATTTCACAGTATATACATATATCAAAACATCACATTGTATATCTTAAATATATGCAATTTTTATTTGTTAAAAATAAACAAGAGCGCCTGGGTGGTTCAGTCAGTTAAGCATCTGTCTTTGGCTCAGGTCATGATCCCAGGATCCCGGAATTGAGCCCTACGTGGGCTCCCTGCTCAGTGGGGAGCCTGCTTCTCCCTCTCCCTCTGCCACTCCCCCTGCTTGTGCTTGCTCTCTCTCTGTGTCAAATAAATGAATAAAATCTTTAAATAAATAGATAGATGATAGATAGATAAATAAATATTAAAAATAAGAAGAAGAGAAACTGTGAGGGGAAGAAGGTTTGAGAACTCCATACTATTTGTTCAATTTTTCTGTAAACCTAAAACTGCTCTAAAAAATAACCTATTGATTAAGGGGAAAAAAAAGTGTAAAAAAAGAGAAAGGGAACTGTGGTAGACATATTGGTAGCTCCCAATGAATAACTCCTCCCAGTGTTTATGCCCTTGTGTAGTTCCCTCCCCCACTGACTCTGGGCTTGACCTTGTGACCTGTTTTGGCCAGTGAAATATTAGCAAGCATGATACAAATAGAGGCTTATTTTCTAGGAATGCTCCTTCTTGGAGCCTAGCTGCCATGCTCTAATAAAGCCTGGGTTAGATCCTGCTGGAGAGGGGAAAAGGCTACTTAGGCCCTGAAAGACAAGATACCGTGCAGAAAGAAAACACATGGAGGAGAACCAAGGCACCCCAGCTCAGCCACCAGCTGAACTCAGACACAGACTGATCCCAACAAATATCCCTGAAACAAAAGAACCCATCAGCCAAACCCACAATGTCATGAGAAATAATAAATTGTTTTGCTTCAGGCCACTAAGCTTTGGGGTAGTTTGTTGTGCAGCAATAGATAATTGAAACAGGAAGCTTTCCTTTAAAAAAAAAAAAACTCTTGAAAAACCGCTATTGATAGCATTTACAAAATAATAGTATGGTGGGATGTGAGCACAGTTTTGTATCTTAGTTTCTTCCCTGTGTAAAACAAACTTTTCAGAATAAGAAACAAAGCAAGATATTGGCCTTGTTAGCAAGCAGTAGATATTAGAAGTCCCTTATTTTTCATAGTAATTCCTTACATTTATATAAATGATTTGTAGATAGCAAGGTATTTTCCTATGAACCCCATATTCTAATGGTGAAAACATGGAGGCCAGAATGAGAATTTGGGAATTGGTGCAATATAAGGCCATAACTTATTCCTAAGCAAGAATAATATGACGAAAATCATATTTGAGAATAATTCTTCTAGTATCCATACATGGGATCATTTAGAGCAAAGAATCTTGAAGTCCATGAAACAAGCCAAGTTGTAAGGCAGGTGGAAAATATCAAGGGAAATGATGATAAGAATCTTAGAGGGACACCTGGGTAGCTCAGCTGGTTAAGCATCTGCCTTTGGCTCGGGTCATGATCCCAGGGTCCTGGGAACCAGCCCCATGTTGGGCTCCCTGCTCAGCGGGGAGCCTGCTTCTCCCTCTCCCTCCGCTGCTCCCCCTGCTTGTGCGCTCTCTCTCTCTCTCTCTCAAATAAATAAATAAAATTTAAAAAAAGAATCTTAGAGATGTAGCTGATAAAGGATCCACAAGATTTACAATCTAATTAGATATGGTGAAAAAGAAAAGTCAAAATGGGCTTTGTATTGGTTTTCTATTGCTGCTCTGCCGAATTACAACACGCATTTATTATTTTTCAGTTCTGTAGGTAGAAGTCTGATGTGGGTCTCACTGGGCTAAAATCAAGGTGTCAGCAAAGCTGTACTCCTTTTTGGAGGTTCTAAGTGAGAATTATCTTCCTTACACTTTCCAGCTTCTAGAGGCCACCCACATTCCTTGCTTCATGACCCTCTTCCCCCATCTTCACAGCCAGCAGCATTGCATCTGTCTGAGGCTTTCATTCCTAGTCACATCTGCCTGTGACTCTCCCTCTGCCTACTTCTTCCACTTTTAAGGACCCTTGTGATTATACTGGGCTCACCTGGATAATCCAGGAGACTCCCCATTTCAAGGTCAGTTGATTAGCAACCCTAATTCCTTAATTCCTACAACCTTAATTCTCCTTTGTCAAGTAAGCTAATATAGTTACAGGTTCTGAGATTAGGACATGGACATCTTTTGGGGTTTGGGAGTACGATTCTGCCTGCCACAAGCTTCAGGAGTTAGAACTTAGGAGCTCAAAAGGATGGTAGTGCCACTGATGATGACGGAGAAAATGAAAGGAATTCATTTGGATGGGAAGACAACAAAGGTTTGCCAAGTGAGGTGAAGTGTCCAAATGGCAATGATCCCCACAACCATTGATCTTGAGGATCTAGACCCCAGGAAACTCATCATGACTAGGGACAAGAACTTAGAGAGCTTTACACTTGGAGGTGAAGTCTTAAAGCCTTTGAGCCACTGATCTCACATAGTCATTTTAGAAAGGGAATAACACAAGGATAAGAAGCTGAAAAAGGAAGTGCCCACATCACCTCTTATCTAGACCCAACATGGGCAAACATCCATTCTTTGGAGAACTGAAAGAAACCAAAGGAAGGCCTAGAGGGCCCTGAAGATGGGGCAACAAAATTCCAAAGGGGACCATTTAGCTGGTCCTTTCAACCACATCTGTGGCCCAGATGTTCCATGTAACCAGAGCACGTGCCCACACCAAAAAGCCAACATTATATGCTCCATGAGGTCTGTGGCCAATGTAAAAGTGTGGAGGAACCTGTCCACATGGCAAATCAAGTTTGTTATTTGTGTCACATCAAAGCCAGAGCCTCAATGAATTACTGCCCTCTGAGGTCATTTAATTATGATTAAGTGAACTAAGAACCAGTGTAAATGGCATTTTATACTCCAGTGAATTAAGGTATGAGATGTAGCCGAAGTGAATAAGATTTATGGCCCAAACTCATGCAACCTTACAGTAATTTCATGACACTTTTACTATGAGGCAAGCGATGCCAGCTCTTGAAATAATTAAAAGTACATACCAACTCTAAGGCTGGGCTTCAGGCATTTATGGGAAACCAGGAGACAGAATGAGGAGCAGGTTTATTTGTGCCTAATTTACTCTGGATAGCAGCAGCTGTTTCTTTTACTTGCAGCAAAAGTCTTAATTAGGGTGGGAAGACTGACCCTGAGCTGGCCATGCTGGCTCCAGGAGGTCAGACCATACCACACATCTCCAGGAGCCAGTTCCTCCCCAAAAGGATTATTCCCTCCCCAAATGAGAAATGCTTCATATACAAGTAGCTTTTCAAATTCCTGCACTCATATGCCACTGTCCTCTGCAGATCCCTTTGTGCCCTCAAGATAACCATTCATAGATGCAAGGAATCACTGTCCACAGACCCCAAGGGAACTGGCAGAATGGGATATGGGTCAGCCAGAACGTGCCTCATTTACCTTTGTCACTTTGTTCCCCCACTGCCAGCTTTCCCTTGCCTTCTGGTACTTCTATTTCTTCAGGTTTATGCACCAATTGGCATCTTCGTGGATTCAGATTTTGCCCTCCATCTCAGGGATTCTGATCTCATCTCTCCTATTCAATGTGGGAGGTCCCATGAACCAAACCCAGAGCCAATAAGGGAAGACCTCCATTACCTTCAGCTTCTCATATTTCCAAGTTAAGAAACTTCAAGTATGAGGATGAATCTTTGCCATTATAATCAGTTAAGTTCAAATATAGGACAGAATCTTTTCCTGGCAGCTCCTGACACTCATAACAGTGCCTGATTATATCAGGCATAAAGAAAACAAGGAGATGAAGAGAATGTTGTTAACCTCTAATCACTGAATAAAACAATATATTTTTATTTATCAGGTCAGATGAGTTGAAGAGTTTGACTATTGCAATATTATCCTAACTAATCTCCCCATCTTTAATCTTGCCCCACTCTAATCGTGTCTCTCTCTCTAAACTGAATAATTTTTCTAAGCAACAAATCAGTTTAAGTCACTTTATAAAACCTTTCACTGGACCCTCATTTCCTATTGGGCAAAGTCTACACTCCTTATCATGGTCAACAGCAGAACTTCCCAACCAGTGTGCCCTAAATGGATTACAGATATACCCAGATATTGATCCCCTCAGCTCTGTGGAGAAACCTGGGGTAGATGATCCCCAGAAACTTTGACCTTAGGAAGAGAAGGTTTTTGACTTACAAAGTTGGAAAGAGGGCTTTCAAAACTTTGGTGCTTCCCTCCCTCTCTAACCACTTATTTAGTTCCTAAATGCACACACACACACACACATTCTTTTTCTTGACACATGAATGTATATATGCTTAATATCTAGATTATATAGAACATTATAAAGCATCAGAATCACCAAGGGAACAAATTAAAATGCAGATTCACAGACTCCACTACAGATATACAGTAAGTCTGGAAATCTGAGTTTTAAAAAACAGTCTAACTCTGATGCAGATGGTTTGTAGACCACACCACCAGAATTACAGCCTACTCCAGCTATACTGGATCATACCATAATTCTTCAAATGCACATCCTCTCTCCCTGGTCTTTGCCCATGCAGTTCTCTGTGCCTGGGATGCCTGTCCCCCATCTGATCACCTAACTAATCCTTATTTATGCTTTAGGCCTATGCTTAGACCTTATTTCCACTGGATAGCTTTCCCAGACTCCAGAGACCATGTTAGGTTTCCCTCCTATTTTCTCTCTGAGGCTCCATACTTCTCTTGTGGGACTTAAATGATTATCTGCCATAGAGGCAGAGATCATGTCAATCTTGTTTACTATTTTATCCCTAACACACTCTAGTATATGATCTAGTTTACTATAGGCATGCAGTAAACATTTAAACTAATGCCTTAGCTTGAATAAAGGTCCCAAAGGAAATCTAACTTCAATCAGCCATTTGAGATCTAGGTGTGATGATAACCTCTGTCATCTTCAAAATAGAGCAAGCCACCAATCTAACTCTAGATGCAGAGAACCAGGAACGTAATTCTTCCCTGTTTCCCAGTTTGTATAAACATTCTTCGTGCTTTGTAGCAAAACTGGAAAAGTGCTGCTGCCCCGCCCCCAATTTTGTCCTCTGTGGATGGCATCCTTTATCACTTCTAAGGCCCAAAGGTACACCAAAAGACCTTCTTTGTCATCTCTGACATAGTTTCTCATTTATCAGCATCTTGACAATGACTTTTATTACCCAGTATCACTCAGAATTTTTTTTCCTTCTGGCTTCTTTTCTGAATGGTTTTCTCCTATCCAAACAAGAGATGACATTTCACTTTCTTCTAAACCAGAGGGTTGTAAAGCATTCCTCAAGCCCTTTCATTCTCTTTGTTAATAGGGGTACCAGTTTTAGGGCAACCTGGTTTGTCCAGGACATTCCCACTTTTAACATTGAAAGTCCCCTATCTCCCTATTTTCCCCATCCCCCAGCCCCTGGCAACCACTGTTCTACTCTCTGGTTCTATGAGTTCAACTTTTTGTAATTCCACGTATAAGCGATATCATACAGTATTTGTCTTTCTGTGTCTGGCTTATTTCAGTCAGCATAATGTCCTCCAGGTTCATTTATGTTGTTAAATATGGAAGGATTTCTTTCTCATGGCTGAATAATATTCCATTGTATAAATATAACACATTTTCTTTATCTATTCATCCAGTGATGGATACTTAGATTATTGGTCAACAACAAAAACTTTCCAGGTGCCTGGATGGCTTAGTCAGTTAAGCTTCTGCCTTCAGCTCAGGTCATGATCCCAGGGTCCTGGGATTGAGCCCTGCTCAGCAGGGAGCCTGCTTCTCCCTTCCTCTGCTACTCCCCCTGCTTGTGCTCTCTGGCTCTATCTCTCTGCCAAATAAATAAATAAAATCTTTAAAAAAAAACAAAGACAAAAACTTTCAGTTAAATGAGTAAGTTTGGGGGATCTAACGTACAGCATGGAGGTTATGGTTAATAATGCTGTATTGTATACTTGAAATTTATGGAGAGTAGATCTTACATGTTTTCATCACAGACATAAAAGAAATGGTAACTATGTGAGGTGATGGATGTGTTAATTAACTTGATTGTAGTAATCATTTCACAGCATATACATATATTAAATCATCATGTTGTATACCTTTAAAAATCACATTTTATAACCTAAATACATACAATTTTTATTTGGCAATCATACTTCACTAAAGCTGGAAAAAATAGTCTTTTAGAAAATAAAAAAGGAAAGAAAGACACCCCTTTCAGGAAACCCCTTAGTTCTGGGCAAACCAGGATGGTTGGTCAACCTAAATTTGCATTTACAACAGTAACTGACTCCCCCGGCCCTCAGATAAGTAAATGTGGGCTACTCAACCTTGGAACCAATAGGGATCCTCCAGTTGAGATTTCCAAGAACTGTACTGGGACCATCATTTCCACACCCATTATCAATGCTATTCCATCTCCACTGGATCTGGGATGTACTGCTTTTAAATCTAAGTAGTCAGTCTCTCTTATACACACACCACCTGAAAGACTCCCTAACTCTCACAAGTATACAATTCACACAGTAAAAAGCAATGTTTGATTTACCTGTTCTGGGCCTCTTCTCACTGCTTTAAATCTAGGCTTCATTGCCCTCCATGACTTCTGGGCAGAGATTTCTTTTTTTTTTTTTTTTGTAATTTTTAAAATTGAAATAAAATTTGCCATTTTAAAGTGTTTGGGTAGGGGGCTCCTGAGTGGCTCAGTCATTAAGAGTCTGCCTTTGGCTCAGGTCATGATCCCAGGGTCCTGGGATCGAGCCCCACACTGGGCTCCCTGCTCCGCGGGAAGCCTGCTTCTCCCACTCCCACGCCCCTGCTTATGTTCCTGCTCTTGCAATCTGTCTCTATCAAATAAATAAATAAAATCTTTAAAAAAAAAGTGTTTGGATGGGTTTTTTAGTATGTTTACAATGTTATGCAAACATCATCCCTTCTAATTCCAGAACATTTCCAACACCCCCCAAATATACCCCATATCTGGGCAGAGATCTTTAAGGTCCCCTCCACTATTGAATACACCTGTTCTTCAAATGTGATGATGATAAAAACAATAGATTCTGCATTTTCAATTTTTTATCTAATAAACAGAAATGAGATATACCAATCCAATATGTCTGGTCCCCTTTGCAACCAAAGACATCACATTTGAGGATAACATAATAAAAATAACAATTCCCTACATCACATAATATAATAATAATAAATGCTTCCATTTATATGCTACCATACAGCTTAAAAGGGGTTCTCACATTCTCTCTCTCATTTGATAATATATACATAACTCTCAGACTCATGGAGCCAATCTTTATTTTGATATACAGCTGACTAGCCTTTGATAAGGTTCTAACTCCTGAAGCTAGTTTTATTTGCCTACTCAAATTCCAACCAAGCAGAGAGGCAACTGAGGATGACATCCAAAAGGCAGTTATGGCCCAAACTGAAGGCCCAACTTGACACGTCCACCCTGAGGACAAAGTGAACACACACTTCAGAAAACAGATATCAGTGGAAGAGCTTCAGCCTCCCCAAACATGCATTTCTCCTCTTTAGAGGTCACCCAGACTAAAAGAGTCATTTGTATTTCCCCCTTGATCCTAGGATTTCCTTAATCTCTCCTAGAGGTGCTAATTAGGAAAAGCCAGAGGACCATGTGGTAGTAATGACATTAACCCTTCATATCTACGCCAGGCTCTATGGTTTATAAGGCCTTTTCACATTTATTAGATCTATTTAATCCTCTCAACAATCTTGTGAGGTAGATAAGCATTATCCCCCTTAACATAAAAGGCAAGTGAGACCCAGAGGGGTAACCAGACATGTTTTTTTGTCCTACAGTTAGTAGCTGAAAGAGTCAAGAGTCAAAGACAGGTGCCTTGATGAGGCCACATGTTATATATTCAACTCCCATCTGGGAGACTTGACTAGAGGGTTAGCCTTCTGGTACATTCTTGTCATGGTCAGCTGTGGGCTGTCCCTGGGCCCCAGGGAGTTATATCTCTTTAAGCTCCCAGCCCATAATTCCAAGGCTCCCAGTACCTACCTAATACCTCATATTGCCTACCTAATCCTTACCTCCACCCTCCCAAATCGGATCTTTCCCAGCAAGTTTTTCATAGACATAATGGGAGAATTAAAGTAGTAAAATTACTAAATACATTCTAAGTAGCACTTTTGGCCTCCCACTCTACCTTTGAATATACCTGCCATTCTATCCAGGGTCTTAATCATACTTCTTTCTGCTTGTTTATAAAGGGTAAGGGAGTCTCTCCAAGTTCCAAAGTCCTTATAAGAGGAGGCAGTCAGACTTGAAACCAATAACTGATTCTGTTGCTTAGTTTATGACCAGACGCCTGGCTCTAACTCTGGCTCTTGGCTGGTCTCTGTGAACAGAAAGAAGAAAACTCGTTTTTCATCCTCTGTTTCCAAAGTCTGATCTAACTATCTGCATGCAAATTCCATGATGGAGTTAGGCGCTTTATGTGGCAGCAGGTGGAAAGTGTTTCATTCCTGATGGGAATTCCTGGGCCCAAGTCCCAAGCCCCTCCTTTCCTTCTCACAGCAGCTCACAGTCCCCTGCTCTCTGATTGCCCCACCATCTCCTAAGCAAAGCAAACAGAATCCCAGCTCAGTTTGGCCCAGCAACATCTCCCTTAAGTGCTAACTGCTTACTTGAATTAGGAACCAGGACCTCCAAGAATAGAGTTTAGTTGTGTGGGGAATTGGCAAGCGCCCGAGGCTGAAAACGAGCAGCCCAGTACTCCTAAGCCTACCTATCCCAAATCATCTCACAGAGTTTTCTCATCTAGAAGGCAAAGATAATAGTGGCTTCCCAGCCTGCCTCCATAATGGTTTGCACAGAAAATGAAAAGCCTTATCCAAAAATAAATGACAAAGTATAGAATAAACTTGTTCAGCCCACTATCCCTCAGTCCCAGCCCTAAGGCACAGTTAGTCCTTGGTTAGTGGATAAGAGTGTTCAAAGGACAGCAAAGCAGTTAAAACACACACTGCCTTTCCAGGCCCCATCCTCTACTCTTTTCTCTGAGTCTGAAGGTTATCTAAATTGAGGCTGATGGGGGTGGCATGTAAAGAATGTGTGTGTGTAGGGGGGGTGCTTCCACAGCAGGCACAAGAAGGGTCTGGGCATGAGTCTACATATGTATGAGCAAGCATTGAAGTAAGGGTACTAGGGATGCCAAGAGGCATAATGGCTAATGTGCCCAAAGTATGTGAATCACACCCATGTACAAAGAACGTCAGTGCCTACCCTCACCCAGCTCTCTTTTCTACCTGCTATTAATTCAATCCTGCAACAAGACCAACCTTTGCTGGGGCTTATGCAAGGAGGTGATCCCTTCTTTTCATTATGATCCCAACTTAGCTCCTGTCTAAAGTTGGAAGAGAGCCGAGGATGAACTCCTAGACCCAATTACTTTGAGAAATGGGGCAAAAAATAGCACAGAACTAAGGCCTGAGAGGTAAGGTTGCCAGAGCTAGTACTCAGGTTTGAAAGTTTTGCAGGCCAATGACAAGATGTAGGAAGCAGTCAGATTCTTACATGAACAGCAATGTCAAGCAGAGAACTTTCAAGGAGAGGGATAGCTGAGTTTTCTGTCCTCCCTATTATTCTATCAAAGTCACCTTTGACTCCTTGGTCTCATTCTTGTCTTTTTCTGAGCCTAACCCACTTTGTACTTTGTCCTATCCTGTTTCTAATAGGCTATGATAAACTTGACTGAAGAAGTATAGAACAACTGCAGATACTTGCCCTCTCACCCCCACTGGGATCTGCCTACTACTTAACATATTTTCTAGTCATTCTCCAAAGCAACAGTTTCAATTCTTGCCCACTTTCCTTAATGCACTGGCCTCCATCCACTCTTTCTTAGCAGATGATCTTACCTCCTTCTATACCTACAAGATAGTCTTATCAGGCCCAAAAACCTTCCACTCTACCTTAAATATCTCAAACGCTATACCTAGCTCTCATTCCTCTCCCTCCTGTCTTTGAAGAAATTAACCAGTGCCTCAATCCATGCTTTCAATTCAATTCCCACCGGTCTCCATCCAGAGCTCTACTCCCTCTTGGGTTGATTTAAATGTGTGCACTTTTTCTCCCCAGCAAGACCCTGTGACAGAGACTGTTACACTATTCCATAGCTTCCATGGCAAAACTTATAAAGAGCAACTGACTTGAGAAAGGAATCTGATTTCAAGTATTCGATACACTATAAATCCTCAGAAAATCAGCTTCTGAGAAGCAGTTTAGCATAGTTGTTAAGAGCACATACTTTAGAGCCAGACTACTTGAATTAAAATTTAGCTCCACCATTGCTAGCTCTGTGATGTTGGATAATTCACTTTTTTCAAATTTCCAAACATACAAAAGTTGAAGGAATTTTACAGTGAACACCCATAAACCCACCACTAGATTCTACCATTAAAATTTTACTGTACTTGTTTTATCATATATATATACACACATGCTTATTATCCATCCCTCTATCCATGCATCAGGCCATCCATTTGTTGTTGTATCTCATAGCACATTGCATACATCAGTACACTTCCCCCTAAACACTTCAGCATGCATGTTATTAACTAGAGTTTAGAATTATTTGCATTTAACTTCTCTGTGTCTCAGTTTCCTCATGTATAGAAGAGGGAAATGATAGTACCTACCTCAGAAGATTTGGGCAAGAGTTAATACATGTAAACACTTAGGGTTGCCTGGGTGGCTCAGTCAGTTATGTGGCTGCCTTTGGCTCAGATCATGATCTCAGGGTCCTAGGATCAAGCCCTGCATCAGGCTCCCTGTTCAGCAAGGAGTCTGCTTCTCCTTCTCCCTCGGCCCCTCTCCATGCTTGTGTGCACTCGTGCTCTCTCTCTCTCTCGCAAATAGATAAAATCTTTTTAAAAATACATGTAAACACTTAGAATAGTGCCTACATATAGAAAATAGTCCAAAAAACTCATCATTATTATTAGTACTATAGCAAATCCCACCCACTCCATTGCACCCCTTCCTTCCTCTCCTATCCCCCTAACACACAAATTCATGAATTGTCTCCTAGGTTTTCTGAGGTCCCCACATCAATAGGAGTTTCTTCTTTCTCCCAAAAGAGACAATTTTCTCCAACCTTCACATCCCTTGACACTCAGTCACCCTAACCTGAAATTATAGAGCTTCCTTCATGGTCAGGTGACTCCTTTCTCATCTGTCTTTGTTGCACCATAATTTGGAGTACTTGGAGAGAGAACACTTGCAATGGGCTGAAAAGGTCTCTGTCAAAGGAAGTAACTTTCTTCTATACCACACTGCCCTTCTGTTTAAAATCACAGTCCAATCTACTTGAAAATCACAGGTGGGGGAAAAACTGACTGGAATATTTGCCCTGTAAGCCAAATAAGTAACGTAGGATAGCAAAGAGAGGGTGGCACATCCTTCCCCTCTCCAAGAGGAGCCAAGTTGCTGAAAAGATTTGCCTAACACTCCCTGTTATTATACATTACAAAGTAGGGGAAGCCCTAACCCAAACACAATCCACCCATAGCCTTGGACAATTTTCTCTCTGGGCCCCATCGCCATACTTCTTGACCAAGTTGTATATAGTAAGCAGAATTCTAAGATGTGCCCCCAAGATTTCCAGCCCCAGATGTATACATCTTCTCCCATTTATTCAAACACTAATTTAGGTGTTGTTGTGAAGGGATTTTGCAGATGTGATTAAAGTTCCTAATGAATTGACTTTATTTTAAGATTATTCTAGGTGGACCTGACCTAATCAAGTGTACACTTAAAATAAGTTAGAGATACTTAAGTCAGCAGAGGTTCTCCTATTGGCCTTGGAGGGGCAAACAAACCATGTTGTGAACTGCCTGTGGAGGGGGCCACATGGTAAGGATCTGAGGTTAACCCATAGGAGTTGAGAGTGGTCCCCAGCCAACAGCAAGAAAGAAAATGAAGACCTCAGTCCTACAACCACAAGGAAATATATTCTGCCAAAAAATCAGTGAGCTTAGAAGAGGACTCAAGCCTCAGATGGAAGTGTAGCCTTGTGGAAACCTTGATTTCAGCCTGGTGAGACCCTGAGCAGAGGACCAGCTAATCTGTACTGTGACCCTGACCCATAGAAACTGAGAGATAATAAGTTTGTTTTGTTTTAAGTCACCAAATTTGTGGCAATTTGTTACACAGCAATAGAAATCTAATAGTGTGGGAAATCTCTCTTTTCCCTTAGTTCAATGAAGATAAGGTTGGGATTTGTCAAAAAGAGTTTTTACCAGGAAACCAAGGGAATGAGGAAAAAAACAGGAACACAGAGCCAGCTAATTTTACTTAACATTGAATTCTAATCCTAAAGTAACTCAAGTAGTTTCACAGGTTGACCTGACACAGCTAATGGGATATCCCATCCCCATTCCTTCTTCATGGACAATTCACTTTTTTCAAATTTCCAAACATATTTGGATATTCCAAACACTTCAGCACTATCTGGGGTGAGAGAATTAATGCTAAAGCAAGTCACTAAGACATAGAACCCTAGGTTGTGGACTAGGCCCTGTTTTACCTCCAAAGCCTTCCTAACCTTCTAGAACAGAAAGGCCCCTTCCTTTCTTGTCCCAGAGATTAATCTTTGGGGTTGCATACCTTTTTGAACCAACCTTTCAGTCACTTCTCTAGCCAATCAGAGAGATTTTCAGAACTCTGGCCACCGGAAATCCTACCTTCTCTCCTGGCCTAACCTGCCCTGTGATCTTTGGACCACTAACTGAAGTTTGTAGATTTGTGCTCTTTAATTAGTAAAATGGGAAAAAAAAAAAAAACCTGCTGATGGACGCTTCATGGATCTTCCTCCTTCTTCCCTGCTTATAAGAGCAAATGTGCCTCCAGAAGCTGTCTATTCTCTTAGAACAAGGAGACATTCTTCAACTCCAGTCTCCAAAAAAATTCATGATTTTGTCCCTCCAGGGAACATTTGATGTCTGGAGACATTTTAAATTGTCACAACTGGGTGAGAGTCTGAGACTGGGTAAGAGGATGTACTGGCATCTAGTAGGTAGATGCCAGGGATGCTACTAGACATCCTACAATGCACAGGACAGCATACACACACACACACACACACACACCAAAGAACTATGTGGCCCAAAATGTCAAGAGTGTCAAGGTTGAGAAAGTTTGACATAGAGTGTAGGAAATTGGCTGAAGATGAGGGACTATGCTTCTTTTAGCTATATATAGGGAATGAAATAGAAAATAAGGCAATGGAGGAATGCCAGGGCCCAGACATCACAATGTCTACCCCTGCCATAGAGGTCTTTTGGTTAAGAGCCCTAAAAGCAATGCTCCAACTCTCCCCCGTCTGGAACTTTTGAAAGGGAACTTTACAACCACAGTTCCCATCACAATTCTAGAAGCACTATCCACACTACTATGAGTGAGAGTAACTTACCCTCACAAAGGAGAGAAGACTCAGCAGAAAGGAACATAGAGAAAAAAGCAGAGAAACAGAAACAGGGACATGAGCAGCATGTAAAAAAAGAAGAATATGCACAGGAAATAGCCAAGTATCCATTTCGATACCCACAAAATAAATCATGTAACTGGGGAAAAGTTAATCTAAAAGGCAAATATTTCTGAGATAGGGGGAAGCTGAAGAACATCAAAGCTGAAAGCTTTGGAACCCTGGCCCTACTAACCAATGAGCCAGGGGTTGGCCTTAACCTATGGTGAGTTGCAGAAGTCATTTTGGTCTGTCCCAGGGTCCAACTGAGGCACAGGGAAATCTGGCACCCTATCCAGGGTCCTGGTCATTAGGAAAAATACCCTAAGCTGAGCAAACTGCCAGCAGAGACCTAGAAAAGATCTTAAAATATGATACTGGAGAATCAGCAGGTATAATTGATTAAGACAGATGAAAGAAACTAAGTCTGGACTAGAGCAAACCTGAGGAGGGAACTAGCAATATGCAAGTATTTGAACCATATAAACACAGCTAAAGGAAATAGTTGGGATAGGGGTAGGGGGATCATGGGCAAGAGGGTACTGAATCTCAGGGGAAACAAGAAACCAAAAAGATGATGCAGGACACAAAAAAAAACATCTCTATCTGCAGATCAAGTGTGTTTGGGCTGGCCCTGGATGCCAAAAACAACTTTTGCTTGGTTGGTGGAGAGGATAATCATATTTTTTGTATCAGCCCCTACCACTCAAACTTCCTTTACCCAAAGTTGTGTCTTCAACATAGTCAACTTCCAAGGCAATATAGCGTCCTAGGGAAAGACAGATCCCTTCCAAATAAGGTGGGCAGAAAAGGCTTCACAAAGGTTTATTGGCTGACTCCATTTGTTGAACAAATCTTTACTAAGAACCAAAATTGTGCAGAAGATTGTGCTAAGAATCTTGAGAATACAAAGGAAATGCTGGACAAGGTCCCTGTCCTCCAATAGCATATAATGTCCTCCAGAAAAACATCAACAGAGCCATCAATGTTAGTTGTGTCACTGTTTCACTGTTTATCACTGATAAAAGCAGGCAGTACAAGCAAAGCCGTCCTGGGGTGCCCAGACAGTGGACTACAGAGAGACTACTGAGATCTAATGTCCAAAAAGACTTCCGAGAGGAGCAAGGCCTTGAATGATAGGTAAGATTTAGCATGGCTTTAACAAAAAAGGAAGGTCTATCCAGGGGAATAGAACAACCAAGAGGATAGTTTGAGTGTAAAAAAAAAAAAATCTCATTAAGGAATAGGGGTGGGAGGACTTTCTCTGATGACCCTGAAAACATTCTACATAGGTGACCACAGCATAGGTTACTTACTGTTCTGCCTACACATAAGGTCAGCTTTCAAACACTCCTTTACTAAGTTGGATATGGCCTTCCCTGACTTGGCCCTAGGTCTGTTTCGAATTCCTTTCCACAATGGCCCAACTGGCTGGCTCTTCAAGATGGCTTTCTGATAGATGGATTATGCTCCATCACCTACCATCTGGGATTACTAAATAAATATCTGTCTAGCCATGTTATGTCAGGATGCCTAGAAAGGCCTGAGTGATTTAATTTCAAAAAACCTGATGTAGAGATGTGTTCCAGGCCTTCTTCCTGGGGTATGTTAACATTTATAAACCCCAAAAGGAGTTGTAGCCACATCTGAGAGCCCACATGGAGCCTCCAGTGGAAAGAAAGAAGAAAACCCCATCCCCCTTCTAAATTTATATGGTATCTGCAGCCACCAGGTTATAGGAGCTGATTTTGACTGTTTTTACTGTAAACAAAATGAAAGGATATTAAACTACTTAAGGGAAGATGCTATTTTACTTTGACATCTGAAACACATCTTGCTCTCAAAGGAAAATCCTCTCATTATACACGGAGTACAGTCAACTATAGGACAAGAGTTACTATAATGGAAAAAGGGAAGAGACCAATGGTCTCTCTTACCACAGTCTGCAACCTCCCTCTGTAATGACCTGCCTGGCTCCCTGCCCAGGTATTCCTCTGTGCCACATAGCTACAGGCACTTTGTTCACTCAGTCATTCATTCACTTCTTCAACAATTTTTACTAGATACTAGCTCTATATTAGGCCCTGTATCAGTACTGGAGATCTAATCAAATGAAACAATCCTAGTCTCTGTCCTCCTGAAGCTTAAATGTTAGTGGAGAAGACAAACATTTAAAAATTACATGAATACCCACCATTTGCATTGACATGGATGGACCTGGAGGGGATTATGCTAAGTGAAATAAGTCAAGCAGAGAAAGACAATTATCATTATGGTTTCACTCATATGTGGAACATAAGGAATAGCGTGGAGGACCATAGGGGAAGGGAGGGGAAACTGAAGGGGGAGAAATCAGAGAGGGAGACAAACCATGAGAGACTCCGAACAAAATGAGGGTTTCAGAGGGGAGGGGGGTGGGGGGATGGGATAGCTGGGTGATGGGTATTGAGGAGAACACATGTTGTGATGAGCACTGGGTGTTATACACAACTAATGAATCATTGAACACTACATCAAAAACTAATGATGTACTATACAGTATAGTACTATACTATACAGAACATAATAAAAAATAAAAATAAATAAAAATAAAAATTACACGAATAAATGTATACCTACAACCTGTGACCAATGCTATGAAGGAAAAAACCAAAGTACAGTTGATTCTCATTATTTGCAGTAGTGTAACTACTAAAGATCTTGAATCATTACTCCTAGGAAAATACAAGGTTAAGTTCCTGTGAGTCTCTGGGTCACAATATTTTCATCAACCAATCAATACATAAACTTGTTTTATGTGTGCCTCTGTTTAAAGGCACTTTATTTAATATATATTATGGATTCATTAATATTGAACTCACAGCCAACAGCATTATAACTCAGGCCTGAGTGAAGCTTATCTAACACACAAATTTTCTTTGTAAGACACATCACAGTCTTGTGCTTAGGAATGCTAGATAGCACTTCATCACTACACATGAGGGCCATTTTAAACAACAAAATACCAACAAAAAGAACAATAAAATTCAAAAAATGTGGCACTAAGTAGATCACAAAAAGGACTCTTGTTTATAGTATATGAGCTGAAAGAAGAAGGCAGAGTATTACCCTGTTCAACCTCAGCAGAAACACATGCCTTAGACAACTCAAAGTTTTCCATTCTGTGCCTGTCATGAATAGCCAAAGAACCATGAGTAAATTTTAAACTTTTTATTCAACTAATTTAAACTAAAAAAAAAAAAAAAACCAGTTCACCCATTTCTCCCACCCCCAACCCCATCTCTTGAAACCACCATTCCCCCAACCCCTACCTCATGAAACCACCATTCAGTTCTCTGTATCTATGAGCTTGTTTTGTTTGAGGTGTGTGTGTGTGTGCGTGTGTGTGTGTGTGTGTTTTAGATTCCACATGTAAGAGAGATCATAAGGTATTTGTCTTTCTCTGTCTGACTTATTTCACTTTGCATAAAGCCCTCAAGATCCACCCATGTTGTTACAAATGGCAAGATTTCATTCTTAATGGCTGAATAATATTCCACTGTATACATACACCACAGTTTCTTTATCCATTCATCTATTGATGGCAACTTAGGTGGTTTCCATATCTCAGCTAACATGCAGTGAACATGGGAGTGCATATATCTTTTTTTGAATTAGTGTTTAAGTTTTTATTTTAATTTCAGTTAGGCAACATACTGTGTTATACTAGTTTCAGGTGTACAATATAGTGATTCAACAGTTCCAAACATCACCTAGTGCTCATCATGACAAGTGCACTCCTTAATCTCCACCACCTATTTAACCCATCCCCCTCCTTGCCTCCCCTCTGATTGAATTAGTGTTTGTTTGCAATTTCTTCAAATAAATACCCAGAAGTGGGAATGCTGGATCATATGGTACTTACATTTTTAATTTTTTGAGGAACCTCCAAATTGTTTTCCATGGTGATTGTACATAATTACATTCCCACCAACAGTGCACAAGCGTTCCCTTTTCTCCACGTCCTTGCAGATACTTGTTATTTTTTGTCATTTTGACAATAGCCATTCTAAGAGGTGTGAGGTGATATTTCACTGTGGTTTTGATTTGCATTTCCCTGATGATTAATGATGTCGACATCTTTTCATTTGCCTATTGGCCATCTGTATGTCTTCCTTGGAAAAAAATGTCTATTCAGATCTTCTGACCATTTTTTAAATCAGATTTTTCTTGCTTTTGGGTTGTATGAATTCTTTATATACTTTAGATATTAGCTTCTTTCAGTTATATGGTTTGCAATTATATTCTCCCATTCAGTAGGTTACCTTCTCATTTTGTTGATGGTTTCCTTTACTGTGCAGAAGCTTTTTAGTTTGATGTAGTCCCACTTGTTTATTTTTGCTTTTGTTGCTTTTGCTTTTGGTATTAGATTCAAAGAATCATCACCAAGACCTATGTCAAGGAGTTTGCTGCCAGGTGCCTGGGTGGCTCAGTTGATTAAGCGACTGCCTTCGGCTCAGGTCATGATGCTGGAATCCCAGAATTGAGTCCCAAATTGGGGTCCCTGCTCAGCAGAGAGTCTGCTTCTCCCTCTAACTCTCTCCCCTGTCATGCTCATTCTTTCCCTCTCAAATAAATAAATAAAATCTTTTTTTTTTTTAAGGTGCTTACTGCCTGTTTCCTTCTAGGAGTTTTATAGATTTAGGCCTTACGTTTATGTCTTTAATCCATTTTGAGTTAATTTTTGTATCTGATATAAGATAGTGGACCAGTTTCATTCTTCTGCATGTAGCTGTCCAATTTTCCCAGCACCATTTATTGAAGAGGCCCTCTTTTCCTCATTATTTATTCTTGCCTTCTTTGTTGTAAATTAATTGAACATATATATGTGGGTTTATTTCTACACTCTCTATTCTGTTCTATTGATCTATATGTATGTTTTTATGCCAATACCATACTGTTTTAATTATTATAGCTTATTAATATAGTTTGAAATCGGGGGGGATGTGGTGCCTCCAGCTTTGTTCTTCCTTCTCAAGACTGCTTTGTCTATTTGAGATCTTTTAATGGTTCCATACAAATTTTAAGATTTTTTAGTATTTCTGTGAAAAATACTATTAGAATTTTGATAGGAATTGCACTGAATCTGTAGATTGCTTTGGATAGTATGGACAATTTAGCAATATTAATTCTTCCAATGCATAAGCATAAAATATCTTTCCATTTATTTGTGTCTTCTTCAATTTCTTTCATCCATGTCTTATAGTTTCCAGTATGCAGGTCTTTCACCTCCTTGGTTAAATTTATTCCTAGATATTTTATTATTTTTGATGCAATTATAAATGAGATTGTTTTCTTAATTTCTCCTTCTGATAGTTTGTTATTAAAGACACACAACAGATTTTTGTGTATTGGTTTTGTATCCTACAACTTTACTCAATGAGTTTATTAGTTCTAACAGTTGTTTGATGGAGTCTCTAGGGTTTTCTATATATATCATGTCATCTGTAAATAGTGACAGTTTTACTTCTTCCTTTCCAATTTGGATGCCTTTTATTTCTTTTTCTTACCTAATTGTTGTGCCTAGAACTTCCAATATTATGTTGAATAAAGTGGTAAGAGTGGACATTCTTGTTTCTGATCTTGGAGGAAAAGCTATCAGCTTTTCACTGTTAGCTGTAGTTTGTATATGGCCCTTATTATTTTGAAATGCATTCACTCTATACCCACTTTTTTGAGAATTTTTATCATAAAAGGATTATTTTGTCAAATAGTTTTTCTATATCTATTAAGATAATCATATTGTTTTTATCCTTCATTTTGTTAATGTGCTGTATCACACTGGGTGATCTATGGATGTTGAACAATCCTTGCATCCCTGGAATAAATCCCACTTGATCATGGTGACTGGTTTTGGTATCAAGGTAATGCTGGCCTTGTAAAATGTGTTTAGAAGAGATCCTCCCTCTTCTATTTTTTGGAAGACTTTGGAAAAGATTGGTATTAATTATTTGAATGTTTATTAGAATTGACCAATGAAGTCATCTGGTCCTGAACTTTTATGTGTTGGGAGAATTTTGACTATTTATTTAATCTCTTTATGAGTAAGTGGTCTGTTCACATTTTTTATTTCATCATGATTCAGTCTCTGTAGGTTGTATGTTTCTGGGAATTTATACATTTCTTCTATATTCTCCAATTTGTTGGCATATAATTATTCATAGTAATCTCATGATACTTTGTATCTCTCTGGTACCAGTTGTAACATCTCCTTCATTTCTGATTTTATTTATATAAGTCCTCTCTTTTTCTCTTGGTGAGTCAAGCTAAAGGTTTGTCAATTTGTTTATCTTTTCAAAGAACCAGCTCTTAATTTCATTGAATTTTCTTTTTTTTTAATTGACACTGAATTTTTTTTATTTAAATTCAATTAGCCAAGGTATAGTACATCATTGGTTTTTGATATAAGGTTCAATGATTCAGGAAAAGATGTCAGAGGAGTAGGGGACCCTATTCCAACTGCTCCCCAGAATTGAGCTGGATATCTACCAGACCACTCTGAACACCCATGAAATCAGCCTGAGATGTAAGAAGGTAGATCTGGATCTCTACAAACAGAATATCGCAGGCAATTGGTTTCGAAATATGAAGCAGGGAGCTGTGATTCTGTGGGCAGATATCATAACATAAACGCAGGAGGAGGGAGCCATAAGGATCCAACACAGCTGGTGAGCAACAGCCTCCCAGGCTGGGGACAGGGCACAAACTCACAGACCAGTAGTGGCTGGGAAAGGACTTTAGGGCAGCCCCAAGGACTAAAACCCAGAGCGGCGGGGCCGCCCATGTGAACTGGGGGCAGCTGGCAGTTTTAGAAGCACAAAAGGCAGAGGTGTACCCCAACCTGGAGGCGAGGACTGGGAGCACTGATGAGGGGCTCACAACCCAGGATGCTGCAGTTTATAGCAGCACAGACAGAAACAGAGAGAGTGTGGCCTGGAGAGCTCACTGAAGATCGAACTGAAGTCTCTCTGCTCTGAGGCAGAGGGTTGGAAATTATCTCTTCTGCTCTGACTCTCAGAAGAGGCATGGAAAGCCAACAGGTAAAGCAGCCAGAGAACAAAAGCCCCAAAAAAACTGGTTTTCACTGAGCCCATCCCCTGCCACAGGGGGCAGGGCAACTCTACCCAAACAGGGTTGCCTGAGTAACAGCGCAGCAGGCCCCTCCCCCAGAAGACAGGCTGGGAGAACAAGAGGCGGGCAACCCTAAGATCCCAACAGAACAGGTGCATCTTGCATGGGTTGTGGTCAATAATTTGGACTCTTTGCATTCCCTCAACCACCCCTCAACAGAATGACTAAGGGGAGGAACCACCAAAACAGGAAAGACTCAGAGACTGTGACTTCTGTCACAATTTACAAATGGATACAGACATAACCAAGATGTCGGAAATGGACTTCAGGGTAACAGTTATAAAGACGATAGCTAGAATGGAGGAATCGATTAATGACAACATAGAGTCTCTAAGGGCAGAAATGAAAGCTGAACTGGCAAAACTTAAAAATGCTATCAATGAGATCCAATCTAATCTAGATAATCTAATAGCTAGGGTAAACAAGGCAGGAAAACGAATAAGTGATCTAAAGACCAACTGATAAAAAAGAAGGAAAAAGAGGAGGCCTGGGAAAAACAGCATATAATCCATGAAAACAGAATTAGAGAAATAAGTGACACCATGAAACCTTCCAATGTCAGAATTATTGGGATCCCTGAAGGGGTGGAGAGAGAGGACTAGAAGGTATATTTGAGCAAATCATAGCTGAGAACTTCCCTAATCTGGGGAATGAAACAAACATTCATGTCCTAGAGGCAGGGAGGACCCCTCCCAAGATCAAGGAAAACAGGCCAACTCCCCGGCATGTAATAGTAAAACTCGCAAATCTTAGAACCAAGGAAAACATCTTAAGGACAGTTAGGGGGAAGAGATTCCTTACGTACAGAGGGAGGAACATCAGAATAATGTCAGACCTATCCACAGAGACCTGGCAAGCCAGAAAGGGCGGGCAAGACAATATTCAGGGTACAAAACGAGAAGAACATGCAGCTGAGAATACTTTATCCAGCAAGGCTGTCATTTAGAATGGATGGAGAGATGCAGAGCTTCCACGACTGGCATAAACTGAAAGAATATGTGACCACTAAGCCTGCCCGGCAAGAAATATTAAGGGGGGGCTCCTGGGTGGCTCAGTTGTTAAGCTCTGCCTTCGGCTCAGGTCATGGTCCCAGGGTCCTGGGATCGAGCCCCGCATCAGGCTCCCTGCTCAGCGGGAAGTCTGCTTCTCCCTCTCCCACTCTTCCTGCTTGTGTTTCGGCTCTCACTAACTCTCTCTCTCTCTCTGTAAAATAAATAAATAAAATCTTAAAAAAAAAAATAGGGGCTTCTATAAAAGGAGAAAGACCCCAAGAGTGACACAGAACAGAAATTTACAGAGACAATCTATAGAAACAAGGTCTTCACAGGCAACATGATGACAATAAATTCATATCTTTCAATAATCACTCTCAACGTGAACAGCCTAAATACTCCCATAAAATGGCACAGGGTTGCAGATTGGATAAAAAGACAGGACCCATCCATATGCTGTCTACAAGAGACTCATTCTGAACCTAAAGATACATCCAGACTGAAAGTGAAGGGATGGAGATCCATCTTCCATGCCAATGGACCTCAAAAGAAAGCTGGGGTGGCAATTCTTATATCAGACAAATTAGATTTTAAGCTAAAGACTGTAGTTAGAGACACAGAAGGACACTATATCATTCTTAAAGGGTCTATCCAACAAGAAGATCTAACAATTGTAAATATCTATGCCCCCAACATGGGAGCAGCCATCTACATAAGCCAACTGTTAACCAAAATAAAGGGTCATATTGATAACAATACGTTAATTGTAGGAGACCTCAATACTCCACTCTCAGCAATAGACAGATCATCTAAGCAGAAAATCAACAAAGAAACAAGAGCTTTGAAGGACACACTGGACCAGATGGACCTCATAGATATATACAGAACATTCCACCTTAAAACAACAGAACACTCATTCCTCTCGAGTGCACATGGAACTTTCTCCAGAATAGACCACATACTGGGTCACAAATCAGGTCTCAAATGATACCAAAAGACTGAAAGTATTCCCTGCATATTCTCAGACCATAATGCTTTAAAACTGGAACTCAATCACAAGAAAAAATTTGGAGGAAATTCAAACACTTGGAAGCTAAACACCACTCTGCTCGAGAATGTTTGGGTCAGGGGTACCTGGGTGGCTCAGTCATTAAGCATCTGCCTTCGGCTCAGGTCATGATCCCAGGGTCCTGGGATCGAGTCCCACATCAGGCTCCCTGCTCCACAGGGAGCCTGCTTCTCCCTCTGCCTCTGCCTCTGCCTCTCCCTCTCTCTCTCTCTCTCTCATGAATAAATAAATAAAATCTTTTTTAAAAAAAGAATATTTGGGTCAACCAGGAAATCGAAGAAGAACTTAAACATTTCATGGAAACCAATGAGAATGAAAACACATCGGTCCAAAACCTATGGGATACTGCAAAGGCTGTCCTAAGGGGGAAATACATAGCCATCCAAGCCTCACTCAAAAAAATAGAAAAATCCCGAATTCACCAACTAATTTACACCTTAAAGAACTAGAGAAAAAGCAACAAACGATGCCTAAGCCACACATTAGAAGAGGAAAAATTAAGATTAGAGCAGAGATCAATGAATTAGAAACCAGAAATACAGTAGATCAGATCAACGAAACTAGAAGCTGGTTCTTTGATAGAATTAATAAGATCAATAAACCACTGGCCAGACTTACCCAAAAGAAAAGAGAAAGGACCCAAATTAATAAAATTATGAATGAAAGGGGAGAGATCACAACTAACACCAAGGAAATAGAAACAATTATTAGAAATTATTATCAACAAGTCTATGCCAATAAATTAAGCAACCTGGAAGAAATGGATGCCTTCCTGGAAACCTATAGACTCCCAAGACTGAAACAGTAAGAAATTGACAGCCTGAGTAGGCCAATAACCAGTAACGAGATTGAAGCAGTGATCAAAAACCTCCCAAAAAACAAGAGTCCAGGGCCTGATGGATTCTCTGGGGAATTCTACCAAACATTCAAAGAAAAAATAATACCTATTCTCCTGAAGCTGTTTCAAACAATAGAAACAGAAGGAAAGCTTCCAGACGCATTCTATGAAGCCAGCATTACCTTAATCCCCAAACCAGGCAAAGACCCCATCAAAAAGGAGAATTTCAGACCAATGTCGCTGATGAATATGGATTCCAAAATTCTCAAAAAAAAATCCTAGCTAATAGGATCCAACAATACATTAAAAGGATCATCCACCACGACCAAGTGGGACTTATCCCCGGGATGCAAGGGTGGTTCAACATTCGCAAATCAGTCAGTGTGATAGAACACGTTAATAAGATGAGAGAGAAAAACCATATGGTCCTCTCAATTGATGCAGAAAAAGCATTTGACAAAATACAACATCCTTTCCTGATTAAAACTCTTCAGAGTATAGGGATAGAGGGAACATTCCTCAAGTTCATAAAATCCATCTATGAAAAAAACCACAGCGAATATCATCTTTAATGGGGAAAAGCTGAGAGACTTTCCTTAAGATCAGGAACACGTCAAGGATGCCCACTCTCGCCACTATTGGTCAACATAGTACTAGAAGTCCTAGCAACAGCAATCAGACAACAAAAAGAAATAAAAGGTATTCAAATTGGCAAAGAAGAAGTCAAACTCTCTCTCTTCACAGGTGACATGATATGTTATGTGGAAAATCCAAAAGACTCCACCCCCAAATTACTAGAACTCATCCAGCAATTCAGTAATGTGGCAGGATACAAAATCAATGCACAGAAATCAGTTGCTTTCTTATACACTAACAATGCAAGTGTAGAAAGAGAAATTAGAGAAACTATTCCATTTACAATAGCACCAAAAACCATAAGATACCTCAGAATAAACCTAACCAAAGAGGTAAAGGATCTATACTCTAAGAACTACAGAACACTCATGAAAGAAAGTGAAGAAGTCACAAAAAGATGGAAAACCGTTCCATGCTCATGGATCGGAAGAATAAACATTGTTAAAATGTCTATGCTACCCAGAGAAATCTATACCTTCAACGCCATCCCAGTCAAAATTCCAATGACTTTTTTCAAAGTGCTGGAACAAACAATCCTAAAATTTGTATGGAATCAGAAAAGACCCCGAATCACGAAGGAAATGTGGAAAAAGAAAAACAAAGCTGGGGGCATCACATTGTCGGATTTCAAGCTATATTACAAAGCTGTGATCACCAAGACAGCATGGTACTGGCACAAAAACAGACATATAGACCAATGGAACAGAATAGAGAACCCAGATATGGACCCTCAACTCTATGGTCAAATAATCTTTGACAAAGCAGGAAAAAACATGCAATGGAAAAAAGACAGTATCTTCAATAAATGGTGCTGGGAAAATTGGACAGCCACATGCAGAAGAATGAAACTCGACCATTCTCTAACACCATACACAAAGATAAACTCAAAATGGATGAAAGACCTCAATGTGAGACAGGAGCCCATCGAAATCCTAGAGGAGAACACAAGCAGTAACCTCTTCAACATTAGCCACAGCAACTTCTTTGAAGATACATCTCCAAAGGCTAGTGAAACAAAAGCAAATATGAACTTTTGGGACTTCATCAAGATAAAAAGCTTCTGCACAGCAAAGGAAACAGTCAACAAAACAAAGAGGCAACCCACAGAATGGGAGAAGATATTTGCAAAGGACACTACAGATAAAGGGCTGGTACCCAAGATCTATAAAGAACTTCTCAAACTCAACACCCAAAAAACAAAACAAATAATCAAGTCAAAAAATGGGCAGAAGACATGAACAGACACTTCTCTGAAGAAGACATACAAATGGCTAAGAGACACATGAAAAAATGTTCATCATCATTAGCCATCAGGGAAATTCAAATCAAAACCACATTGAGATACCACCTTACACCAGTTAGAATGGCAAAAATGGACAGGGCAAGAAACAACAAATGTTGGAGAGGTTGTGGAGAAAGGGGAACCCTCTTACACTGTTGGTGGGAATGCAAGTTGGTACAGCCACTTTGGAAAACAATGAACCAGCAATTGCACTACTGGGTATTTACCTATGAACCAGCAATTGCACTACTGGGTATTTAACCCAAAGACACAGATGTAGTGAAAAGAAGGACCATATGCACCCCAATGTTCATAGCAACAATGTCCACAATAGCCAAACTGTGGAAAGAGCTGAGATGCCCTTCAACAGATGAATGGATAAAAAAGATGTGGTCCAGGGGCACCTGGGTGGCTCAGTCGTTAAGCGTCTGCCTTCGGCTCAGGTCATGATCCCAGGGTCCTGGGATCGAGTCCCACATCCGGCTCCCCACTCAGCGGGAAGCCTGCTTCTCCCTCTCCCACTCCCCGTGCTTGTGTTCCTGCTCTCACTATCTCTCTCTGTGTCAAATAAATAAATAAAATCTAAAAAAAAAAAAAAAAAAAGATGTGGTCCAGATATACAATGGAATATTACTGAGCCAGCAGAAAGGATGAATACTCAGCTTTTACATCAACATGAATGGGACTAGAGGAGTTTATGCTAAGTGAAATAAGTCAAGCAGAGAAAGTCAATTATCATAGGGTTTCACTTACTTGTGGAACATAAGGAATAGCATGGAGGACATTCAGAGAAGGAAGGGAAAGATGAAGGGTGGGAAATAGGAGGGAGAGACGAACCATGAGAGACTATGGACTCCGAGAAACAAACTGAGGGTTTTAGAGGGGAGGGGGGTGGGGGATGGGCTAGCCCGGTGATGGGTATTAAGGAGGGCACGTACTTCATGGAGCACTGGGTGTTATAGAAAAACAATGAATCATGGATCACTACATCAAAAACTAATGATGTATTGTATGGTGACTAACATAACATAATAAAATAAAATTAAATTTAAAAAAATGTTCAGTGATTCATTACCTGGGTGATAAACTCATTGAATTTTCTATTGGTTGGTTTTTTGTTTTGTTTTGTTTTGTTTTGTTTAGTCTCTATGTTATTTATTTACGCTCTGATCTTTGTTATTTCCTTCCTCCTACTAACTTTGAACTTCTCTTGTTCTTTTTCTAGTTCCTTGAGGTGTAAAATACTTGGGTTTTGTTTTTTTTTTTCAGACTTTTCTTGTTTCTTGAAGTAGGCTTCCATTCCTATGAACTTCCCTCAGGACTGCTTTTGCTGCATCCTATAAATTTTGGTATGTTACATCCATTTTTCATTTGTCTCAAGGTATTTTTTTATTTTTTTAATTTTTTCTTTGACCTATGGTTGTTCAGTAGCATTTTGTTTAATCTCCACATATTTAGGAATTTTCCAGGTTTTTTTCATATAATTAATTTCTAGTTTCATACCACTGTGGTTGGAAAAGATGCCTCATATGATTTCAATCCTCAGATTTATTAATGCTTGTTTTATGGTCTAACATATACTCTGTCTTGGAAAATGTCCCATGTGCACTTCAGGGGAATGTGTATTCTGTTGCTCTTGGATGGAATGTTCTATAAATATCTGTTAAGTTCATCTGGTTTAACATGTTGTTTAAGGCTGATGTTTCCTTATTGATATTCTGTCTGGGTGATCTGTCCATTGATGTAAGTGGGATATTAAAGAGCCCTACTATTATTGTATAGCTCTCTATTTTTCCCTTTATATCTATTAATATTTGCTTTATATATTTAGGTGCTCTTTTGTATTATAAATACCTGCAAATGTTATATCCTCTTGTTGGATTTACCCCTTTATAATTATGTAACACTTTTCTTTGTCCTATTATAGTTTTTGTTTTAAAGTCCCCTTTTTCTGATGTAAGTATAGCTATTCCAGCTTTCTTTTGGTTTCTATTTGCATGGGGTGTTTTCTTCCATCACTTCACTTTCAGTGTCTGTGTGTCCTTATATCTAAAGTGAGTCTCTTGTAGGCAGCTTATAGATGAGGTTTATTTTTATCCATTCAGCCACTCTACGTCTTTTGATCAGAGAATTTAGTCCATTTACATTTAAAATAATTATTGATAGGAACATGCCTATTGCCATTTTGTTAATTAGTTTCTAGCTGTTTTGTAGTTTTTCTCTGTTCCTTTCTTTTTTACTTTCTCTCTTCCTTTGTGGTTTTAATGACTTTCTTTAGTGGTATGCTTATAATCCCCTTTCTTTAAATTTTGTGTATCTTCTATAGGTTTTTGCTTTGTGGTTACCATGTGGCTTATATATAATAACATATCCATAACAGTCTATTTTAAGTTAATAACAACTTACATTTGATCCCATTCTAAAGCTCATCATTTTTTACTCTCCCCCCCCACAATGTTTTATGTTTTTGATATCACATTTTACATCTTTTTATCTTATGTGTCCCTTAACTAATATGTTGTTATCACAGTTATTTTTACTACTTTTGTCTTTTAATCTTCATATTAGCTTTATAAGTAATCCACTACTTTTACTATGTAATTACTTCTTCAGTGAGATTTATTCTTTCATACATATGCCCTGTCTTTTCAGCTTAAAGAAGTCCCTTTAACATTTCTTGTAAGGCCAGTTTAGTGGTGGTGAACTCCTTTAACTTTTGCTTGTCTGGAAAATGTTTTATCTCTCCTTCAGTTCTGAATAATAACTTTGCCAGGTAAGGTATCCTTAGTTAAAAGGTTGGTTTTTTTTTTTCCCAGCACTTTTTTTTAAGTAAGCTCTATGCCCAACATGGGACTTGAACTCACTACCCCGAGATCAAGAGTTGCATGCTCTACTGACTGAGCCAGCCAGGCATCCCTCTTTCAGTACTTTGAATATATTGTGTCACTCCCTTCTGGCTTGCAAAGTTTGTGCTGAAAATCTGCTGAGAGTTTTATGGATGGTTCCCTGTACATAACAAGTTGTTTTTCTTTTGTTGCTTTTAAGATTATTTCCTTCTCTTTAAGTTTTGACATTTTAATTATGTCTTCATGTGGGTCTCTTTGAGTTCATCTTATGTGGAACTCTCTGGGCTTCCAAGATGGATGTCTATTCCCTTCCCCAAGTTAGAGAAATTTTCAACCATTATTTCTGCAAATAAGATTTCTTCCCCTTTCTCTCTCTTCTCCTTCTAGGACCCTAATAATGAGAATGTTAGTCTGTTTGATGTTGTCCCATAAGTCCCTTAAGTTATCTTCACTTTTTTCATTCTTTTTTTTTCTACTCTGATTGGGTGAGTTCTACTGCCTTGTCTTTATGTTGAATGATTTTTTTTCTTTGTTTCTTCTAATCTGCTGCTGAAGCCCTCTAGTGTATTTTCAGTTCAGTTAATTTTATTCTTCAGCTTTGAGACTTCTGTTTGGTACCTTCTTATATTTTCCATCTCTTTGTTGAAATTCTAACTGTATTCATCCATTCTTCTCCCCAGTTCAGTGATCATCTTTATGACCATTACTTTGAACTCTTTATCATGTAAATTACTTATTTCCATTTCATTAATATTCTTTCCTGCGGTTTTATCTTGTTTTCTCATTTGAAACATATTCTTTTGTTTCTTCATTTTGCTTGACTCTCTGTTGGTTTCTCTATAGCAAATGAAACAACCACCTCTCCCAGTTTTGAAGGAGTAACCTTGTATAAGAGATGAACCTTTTCTTTCAGCCCTATCCCAGCTCTTGATCTGTGCTTGTCCAAGCAGCCTATTATGTTTTTAATAGCTCTCAGTAGTTGAGGATGAGCCAAGACCTGTCAGTGTCCTAAGGGAGAGGACCTCAGCACCTAGATTCAGACTGACAGGAAGCCTGACCCTTAGGCAGCAGCTTTTAAACATTTGCAAGTATATGCTGTACTGAGGTGCTGCAAGTGTAAGACCTTCTGTCCACCAGACTAGGCAATTTTGAGGTCTCCCTGGGTGGCAATCATGAAACTTGGCAATCCAGGTGAGGCTATAAGCTTGTTTCTGGGAGATACCAGCAAGCCAGAGCAAGGCAGAAGAACAGTGCCAAGATGGCTTCCACAGCCTGCATTCCTTGAGAGCTGCTCTATAGGTCACTAAATGTATGCCTAAAGATTCCCCCTCAGTCTGAAGCTCCAAGACAAGCAAAGTGGCCTTCTTCTCAGAAAGACTGGGGGTGTGCCTCAGTCTGCTCTCTGTGCAGTGCCTTGGGGGTGGTTACAGTCCTGTGGGACCCACAGACATTAGCCCCACTGGCCACCAAAGCCAAGCAATGTATAGGTGTCCCCTGGCAGCAGTCACAAAAACTGGGGCACTAGAGAGGGGTATGAGTTCCTTTCTGAATGGCATTGATTATTACAGTCCAATGTGACTAGGAATACAAGCTCCCCTAGCCACCAGAGCCAGGTAATCAAGAGGTATCTCCTGGAAAGCAGCCACAAAAATCAAGGCACCAGACATGTGTAAAGGGAGCATGGCAAAGGGAGAGTGCAAAGATGGTACACACCAGTCTCCATTCCTTGGAGAGTATTCTAGCAGACTCCTAGATGTTTGTGTTAAATTAGATGCCTACCCCTCAGGTCAGTCTTAATATAAGCAGGTGAGCCTCCTTCACTTAAGTCCGGGCACAATCTGTTGCCTCTGAGCTGGGCCCTGGGGCAAGTGAATCTGACTGTACAAACTTTAAGAAACATTTCTCAGATTGCTACCATCTTGTAGGTCTTGGTACACAAGCCCCATTGGTAAGGAGGGCATGTGATGTGATGAGCACTGGATGTTATATGCAACTGATGAATCATTGAACACTAGATCTGAAACTAATGATGTACTATATGTTGGCTAATTGAATTTAAATAAAAATAAATAAATTAATTAAATTAAAATTTTAAAAATTAAAATTAAAAAAACAAAATTAAATGTTTGGGGGGTTCATCTCTCAAGTGCACACCTTAAAAGGTGAGGTGCCCAATATGCAATTTGAGCCCTTTACTCCTCAGGGAGAAGTTCTGGGTTTTGAGTTCCCTCCCAGTTGTGCGTTGTTCTGCTGAGGGTGGGATTTATGGCAAGGTTGTGTCCCAGCATCTCCTACCCACTTTGATATGGTTCTCTTCTCATTTGCCTGATGTGCAGTCATCACTCAGCCAGACATTAGGATTTTTGAGAGGAAATTGTTCCATATGTAGCTATCAACTCAGTGTGTCCATGGGAGGTGAGTTCAGGATCTTCCTATACAGCCATCTTGAACCAGAACCCTGCCATGAGTATTGATTTTGAGGTTACAAACAAATTGTATTGAGTAGGCAAATTTCCAAATAAAGAACGTACAAATAATGAAGATCAACTATACTACGAGAGAGAATAATGGGGGAGAGGGGACATCTAAACCTACCTTGGCACATTTGAGCTAAGCTGGATTAGAGGGAAAGGTGAAAAAGAAGACTCCAGCATAGGAAAGAGCATGTGCACAGGCTCTAAGGCAGAGATAAGTTATGTGTGCTCTAAGGACAAAAACACCAGTATGGCTTGCGTGTAATGAACAGGGGAAAAAATGTTAGGTGATAAAGCTGGAGAGAAAGGTAGGAGCTCATAAAAGACAAAATGCACTGGATAATTTTTTAAGATTATTTATTTATTTATTTGAGAGAGAGAGAGAGAGAGAGAGAGAGAGCATGAGTGGGCTGGGCAGAGGGAGAGGGAGAAGCAGACCCCCCCAATGAGCAGGGAGCCCAATGCGGGACTCCATCCCAGGATCCTGGGATCATGACCTGAGTCAAAAGCAGACGCTTAACCAACTGAGCCACCCAGGCTTCCCTAAGATGATTTTATTCATGTTATTACAATAGGGAACGTGTTCTTTAATGAGAAACATTTCCAAAAAATGAAGGAAACACAAAGTTTTTATAAAACAAAGAAGTCCCTGAGGAAGGGTGGAGGTGGGTCTTAAAAGGATGGAAGATTTCTTATTCATCATTGCTTTCCAGGAGCACAGGGCTCAGATAAAATTCAACATCATCAGTTCCCCATTTTGTTCAAGATAAATAAATATTATTCATCCCTGAACAACTCAGAGGCAACCACAAACCTCTTAAGTGGGGTACAGCAGAGTCTGAGAAATAGTCTCTCAAGGACTCTTGTTGGCATTGTTCTGCAAAACCATTAAACCATCTGTTGAGAAGTGGTGGCAAAGATTAGCTGCTTTAGGGTCCTAAAGATTAGGCATTCTGAAAGAGGGATGTATAAAGTAAAATAGAAAAATATTAATATAAAAAGTTATATAAAAGTAAAGAGCCAGGAGTGAACCCTGAGGGTAACCAGCTTGGTAGATTCCAAGAAGTCAGTGAGGGAAATTCCTGGTTATGTAGCACCACTTGAGTTTTTTGAAACTAGGATGTTACTACTCTTGGTAATGTTGCCCACAGTCTTGGTTACTTCTCGTAGAACGACATACATGACCCCAACATTTCACTCAACTTCCTAGTGGTCCAGGCAGCAGCTTGTCTAAGGAGAAAACTGATTGATGCATGGTCTGCTGCAGTGATGTGTTCTTCCAAGTTTGTATCAAGTCATTAAGCTTTAGCTTTCACAACTGTTTTGGAAGCTAGAGAAAAGGGCAAGCTACAAGGCAAGCTACAGTACGGATAGGAGTCTAGGCCATCAGGTTTTAGTTCTCCATGCAAGTCAAGAGGAGGGAGAAAAATTGGAAAGTTAATTTGCAGGGTTATAGTAAGACACTGAAGGAAACCGGAAGACATGAAAATATGGTAAGGATTAGCAATTTGGGCAAAGTAACAGGATCTAGTCCAATCTGCAGATAGGTATAAAAACTGCTTTTCCATAGTTGGGGAGGAAGTCCATTAAATCTCCACCAGACAAGACAGAGTTTATATACCCATCAGTTGCTTGCACTTTACAAAGAGATGCAAAGTAGTTCAAAGACAATGAACAGGACTATAAAGATGTTCTATAGTTTTCTATTGAAACATAAAATTTATCTCTACCATCTCCCCCTTTGGATGAAAGAGAATCTCAAAGAAGGATTATTCTTGATCACACAAATAGGCTGGTCTCATTAGATTTGACCTAATTATTTACATAGCTGCAGCAAGAATAAAAATAAATAATTATAGGCCTTCTTAAGTTTACTTTGCTGGAAGTTTTCATATAGAATCTCAGATTAGATTTTTGAAAGCTCCTGAGGCTGGGAAGCCAAATCAAGAACTCACCATCAGATTTCACCTTACTACCTATAAATCCGGACAATCTCTGCTCTTTTCAAGTTTCCCAAGATATCCTAGGGTCCCTGACCTGCCTAGAAGCAACTTTCCTTACTCACCTGGAAGACTGGGAACCTTGTAAACCAGGTACCAGGCAAGTTTTCCCAAGAGGGCTGTGTAAGCATTGGCTCCATAAAGTCAATCCAATTCCTGAAAAGCATCTGGTCGGATCTGATTCAATAAGCATCATTTTCAAATATGACATCTGGCAAGGCCTTAGCTGCATAACCAGTGTTTCTAATTATGTCCTGTTAACAAGGACAACAAATTCTTTTTTTCCAAATTTTTATTTAAATTCCAGTTAATTAACATACAGTGTAATATTAGTTTCAGGTGTAGAATTTAGTGATTCATCACTTACATACAACACTCAGTGCTCATCATAACAAGTGCCCTCCTAAATACCCATCACTTATTTAACCCATCCCCCCTGCTCACCTCCCCTTCAGTAACCCTCAGTTTGTTCTCTATAGTTAAGAGCCTGTTTCCTGGTTTGCCTCCCTTTTTCCCCCCTGTTTTATCATCTGTTTTGTTTCTTAAATTCTACATATGAATGAAATCATATGGAATGTGTCTTTCTCTGACTGACTTATTTCACTTAGCATAATACTCTGTAGCTCCAACCACATCATTGCAAATGGCAAGATTTCATTTTTTGATGGCTGAGTAATATTCCACTGTGTGTGTGTGTGTGTGTGTGTGTGTGTGTGTATAAGATCTTCTTTATCCATCAGCCAGTGGACATCTGGACTGTTTCTATAATTTTGACTATTGTTGATAATGCTACTGTAAACATCAGGGCTCATGGGGGTGCCTGGGTGATGCAGTCAGTTAAGCGGCTGGCTCTTGGTCTTGGCTTGGGTCATGATCTCAGGGTCATGAGATCAAGCCCCATGTGGAGCTCCATGCTCAGCATGTAGTCTGCTTGAGATGCTCTCTCCCCTCCCTCTTCCCCTCCCACTCGTGCTGTCTCTCTAAAACAAATAAATAAATATTATAAGAAACATCGAGGTTCATGTATCCCTTCGAATCAGTATTTTGTATTCTTTGGGTAAATACCTAGTACTGCAATTACTGGATCATAGGGTGGTTCTATTTTTCACTTTTTGAGGAACCTCCATACTGTTTTCCAGAGTGGCTGCTGGTGCATTCCCACCAACAGTGTCAGAGGATTTCCCCTTTCTCCACATCCTCGTCAACACCTATTCTTTCCTGTGTTGTTAATTTTAGCTATTCTGACCGGTGTGAGGTGATATCTTTGATTTGTATTTCCCTGATAATGAGTGATGTTGAGCATCTTTTCATATGTCTGTTAGCCATCTCTTTGTCTTCTTTGTAAAAATGTGACAAAGACAACAAATTCTTATTGAACCTATATAAATAATCATATTGCCATGAAAATTAAAATACTCAATAAAAGTTTCAGAATTCTGGGGTGATTAAACAGGAAGAATAAGATATCATTTATAAATATTTCCTTTCTATTTATGAAAGCATAGTCTACTAAGTTGTCATGAGTTACAGATAACTTAAGACAAAAGAGAACAGGGTTCCTTACATACCAAGAAAATAAAACATTAAAACATTAGCAATACTCCAAACAAAACCCACAATCATCCTTCATCAGTTCATTCAGGTCTATATAATTAGTTCTTTTTCTATATAGATTTGGCCTAGTGATCTCATGGACCCATCTGTTTCTTAATTAGAGTTCTGAAAATCCAAACTTGGTTCATTGGTATAGTCTCAAAGTTGTCTAAATGATGCCATCAGAACCCTATACCCAATAGTACTTGACATAGTCCTTTTCAAAGGAACTTTGAGCCCTTTTTTGGAAGATTAAGCACTCTGGCCTATAGCTAATTGCAATGGTTTCAAGGGAGCATCAAATCAAAGCATAAAAAACTATCTGTAGATGATGAAAGACAATAGCTATGATTAACTTACTATTGATCATTTTCAAAAGTGAGAGATCTGATGAGAGTTCATTACATAAATAAAATAACTGTCAAAATAAGACAATAAAATCGGGTGCCTGGGTGGCTCAGTTGGTTAAGCAACTGCCTTCGGCTCAGGTCATGATCCTGGAGTCCCGGGATCGAGTCCCACATGGGGCTCCCTGCTCAGCAGGGAGTCTGCTTCTCCCTCTGACCCTCCCCCCTCTCGTGCTCTCTCTCTCTCATTCTCTCTCTCTCTCTCAAATAAATAAATAAAATCTTTAAAAAAAAAAAAATAAGACAATAAAATCAATTCAAAATAAAGTTTTAAACAAAATATCTACAAACATAATAATTAACCTATTTTAAAGAAGAGTAAATATTACATCTAATTTATAAGAATGGATTAACATAATCTTTCCAAAGGAAAAAACCTTACGTATAACATAGTAATCCTAATATAACATGTCATGAACATGTTAAGCAATCATTAGACTATATCAAGAATATATCAAGAATATCAACTAAAGGGGAGCCTGGGTGGCTCAGTCAGTTAAGCGTCTGACTCTTGGTTTCAGCTCAGGTCATGATCTCAGGGTTGTGAGATGGAACTCCGCATTGGGCTTCTCGCTCAGTGGGGAGTCTGCTGGAGATTCTCTCTCCCTTTCTCACTGCCCTTCCCCCCCCCTCCCTCTCTCTCTCTCTCTCTCTCAAGTAAATAAATCTTTTTAAAAAAGTGAATATCAACTAAAGAGCTTCTACAAGTTTAAAGTAGGTCCTGAACATTGTATATTAATCAAACTCCACATGAAAGTGATGTGAATACCCCAATTAAAAACCCCCGGCTTACATTTGTAACAACATGGATGGACCTAGAGGGCATTATGCTAAGTGAAATAAGTCAGACAGAGAAAGACAAATACCATATCATTTCACTTATATGTGGAATCCAAAAAACAAAACAAATGAACAAACAAACAGAAGCAGAAGCAGATCCATAAATACAGAGAACAAACTGGTGGTTGCCCGAGGGGAGGAGGTGGGGGGATGGCCAAAATGGGTGAAGGGGAATGGGAGGTACAGGCTTCCAGTTATGGAATGAATAAGTCATAGAGATGAAAGGCACAGCATAGAAAATATAGTCTATGGTATCGTAGTAGCGTAGTATGGTGACAGATGGTAGCTACACTTGTGACAAGCATAGCACAACATACAGAGTTGTCAAATCATTATGTTGTACACCTGAAACTAATGTAACATTGTGTTTCAACTATAGTTCAATTTAAAAAAAAAAACCACTAAAGGGGTGCCTGGATGGTTCAGTCGGTTCAGAGTCCAGCTGTTGGTTTCTGCTCACGTCATGATCTCATGGGTAGTGGGATCGAGCCCTGAGTTGGGCTCCATGTTCAGCACAGAGTCTGCTTGTCCCTCTCCCTCTCCCCCTCCTCTCTCTCATAAATAAATAAAACGTTTTAAAAACCCACTGGCTTAGAAGAAGCTAGATTCAAACTAAATAAGCAAAGTTGTGACCGAGGTAACATTTAAAAAAATAACTGAAATTATGACATTATGACTGATAATACTATCTTTGAGTTCTATTATCTGGCAAAGCAACACTAGGACTCTGACAAAAAGAAACATTTCATGGACAGTGAAGGCATTGACAATTCTCTGGGAACTTCCCATACAGAAAACAATTTATGAAATATTTATATCAATAACATTTTACCTATACCACTTTAACCTAGGAAAGGCTGAGAATCTCCCCTCCTTTAATCACTCTACTCATGCAACTCTTCAAGAGTAATATATCAAACAAACCCAATTATCTCTAGCAGTTCTATTTTTACAAGGTAAAAGAACAAATTCTTTTTTTGTTTTTAATTTTCCACAAGCCCTCTGGGAAATCTGAAAGACAGTTGTAAGTGCAAAAGATATTTAGGATTAGATTTGGAGAAGCCAAAATATCAAAATTTGTCAAGATATTTGAACACTTGATTAAGATAGGATCATGGATTACTGAAAAACAATACTTGGCTGTCTATTTGACCAATTTAACAATACAAGATTTGAAAAGTACAGATAAGAGGTAACATGATTATAAAGAATCATAGCTCTTTTCTAAGTAAGAAGACTTTCTTTTCTTAAATAATCAAGGATGTAAAGTCAACATAAACCATAGAACGTTATTCTAGCAAGACACTGAAACTTTGTCTTCTAAGCAAATGACACAGAAAGTAAAGAATAACCTTTTACAAGCTCTTATTAAGAGCAGACCAATAATCCAAGAAAAATTTGTCATTTTAACAGAGAAAAAAAATCCAATTCTAGTTTTGCATCAGTATAATAGTTGATACTAAAGCTTTTTGAAAATCTTATAAATAAGCACATCAAGCCTTAACCAGCTTTGAACACAACAAATTAAACTCTCTTTCCACAAGCCTTCTACAACTTTCTACATCTGTATACAACCTTTAGAGTACAACTTTTTAAAATGGTAAAAATGAACACATTGATTAACAGACCTAACTATATATATAGCCTCTGTAGCATATAAAAATGAGATGCAAAGTATATAAACAAAATTATGCTTAATAATTAATGTTTCAGTATTCTATCTTGGAAATTATCTAAGACATATAATGAATATCCATTAATCAACTCAGTTTAGTATCAGTCAAAGGTTTTAAGTTACCTAAATATTTTGGAAATTATCTTCAAGCTGACATGCTACAAAACATAATTATTCTTGAAATTAATGATTTTATGTGGTTAAACACAAATTTACATTTTTCATAATCTTAAACATTTAGTAGAATTATTGCTAGCTCATTTGATCAGTAAACTTGTATAAATTTAGGAAGAACATACCCAAGTAGAATAAAAACGTATGCTTATAGTATATTCAACACTGATAAATCAAAAAAAGCATGGTTGTTTTATTAAATGAAAATATTAAACTACTGTCATTTGCTAGATTTTTCAAATTATGTGAACTTGAATTCTTAAAATATTTGAATTGGTTTCCATAAGAACACTTTTGGTTAGCACATTATAAGTATCTAATACAATGCAATTTTCTTAATTTCTGGGAATTTTAAGAACATTCAATTTATACAAGCACTTATTTATTTCTAAGCCAATCAGAATAGAGCTCCTTTTAAAAGATTTTATAATCTAATTTGGTAATACCATCCAAAGGTAGAAAAATATTACATACTCACACAACGAAAGATAGAGGTCTTTCTGAATTATATATAAACATACAGACAGACACAGATAGAAAGACAGCTTGTAGCTTTAATTCTAAAATTTAAGTATGAGTCAAATGTAAACACAGAATTTAAAAACTCATGATCCATATCAAAGAGCTGTTCTCTTCCTGATGGGCATGGAATTCTTAATTGATCTGAGCTCAAAATAGACAGAAAAGACTGATCAGATACTGTCTTCTTTCACCCAACAGAGACAAGATGTCTACAAACCATGACTCTATTTAACAGAGATCACTGAATGGTCAGATCATGAAACCAAAAGAAGCCAGCACCAGAAATCAAGTAAGTACTCAAAAATAATCAAATCCTTACAGTTCTAGCAGTGGACAAGAGTCTGGAACATAGAATCTGGAGCTGGACTCACCGTTGGGTCCACAGATCACAGGTCAGAAGAGGAACACAAAGGGTTTTGAGAGGTCTTGTTACCTCGGTGTAATAAATATGGATCTGAAGGTGAGGTCTGATCCCGAGTAGAGAACAAGATGGAGTCACTCATGTCAAGCAGTGACTTATGTCAAGCAGTGATGTAAGCAGCCAAGGGCATTGGAACTAAGACCAAATATTGCCAAAACCAGCACAGGCTGACAACGCCCTGAACGGACAAGCAGCAGAACCAGGGGGGTTCTGAAAAGGCCCAAGACTGATTAAACTCCTTTAAAAAGCGAGAATTTTTGCAGCAAACTGTCAGACTCTCCAGATGCTGACCCTTTCACATCTGACCACACCAAAAAGTCAAATGCCACCAAAGACTCTGCCCGATTGATCTCTGGACATAACAGAGATTCTCCACTGCTTAAACATAATAAGCAGCACCTGCCGAAAGCTGACCTAGACTGGACCAAAGCCTCATCTCAACTGCACACACAAGGACTAACTGACTTTGCATTAGGGTTGTTCACGCCTTACCCTTCGTTGTGTCTTGTTTGTTGTGTGACTTTGTTTTGTGCTTTGCTTTGTGTACTGTATATGAAGCCAGGTTAAATGCATAATGAAATGTCATTGAGTTTGGAATTCTGAACCTGCTTTATAATTACGTTAACCTTGCTTTATGATTGAATAAAGCCGACATTATGGAAAGGCACAACTCGTGTGTGTGCCTTCATAGCATGCTTGCAACAATGCCAAAACCATGAAGGACAAAATTCAACACACAATTAAGGACATGATTTTATTCAGGCTATTGCAATAGGGAGAGTGTTCATGAATAAGAAATGTATCAAAGAAGAGGGAGAAAACTTGGAGTGGGTTATATCTGAGTCATTCAGAAAGGGTGGAGATCTTATAATGGTCCAAGATGGTCTTAGGGTAAGGATTTTTTTAGAAGCACAGGGCTCAAGATAAAGTTCAACATTGTCAGGCCAAACCATGCAGCATCTTGTTGACCATTGTAAAGCTGTTTGCCTTTATCCTAAGAACAATAGGAAGTCATTGAGGGTTTAAGTAGAACTATGGCAGGGTCACTTGACCTCAGACCGTCTGGTTCTATCCCCCTCTGTCCTCCTCTAGAATATCCCTTCCCTCAATGCTTCCTGCCCAGGTCTTCACAGGATAGGCTCCCTATTGCTGTGATCCCTCTGCCTGACAGGATGCCCAATGGTGACCCCAGGCTGCCTCTCTCAGGCTTTTGGATTATTTCAGGCCCTACTATTCATCTCGTCTTCCATCCCCTGCAGCAGACTCTCCCCATAAGACCTATCCAACAATGATGAGTGTTAAAAGTCCAGGGATCACAAATTGGTCTATAGGAGCCAGATAGGTAGTTTAAATGAGAGAAGCACACAAGTAAGAAAATGGGGAAGTGTGGAAAACTAGAAAGTGCAGATCCTGCCCAAATGTAGCAGACACTACTCAATATAATTGTTATCAAGTAGGCACCTTACCCAGTGTTATATGATCTTATTATTTTCAGTTTCTAAATTTTTAAATGTGGGCAACCAATTCAAAATGTTTTAAAACACTGTTCAAGTCACATAAAATGTGAATGCTGGATTTAGCCTTCAAGATTCCCACTTGGCAACTTCTACTCTCATCCCCAAAGAGATTCTGCCCCTCTCAGCCTTCTCCCCACCCCATCAGCCAACAGAGTTCCAAGCCCCTGTTCTGGTGCCGTTGGCCCAACAAAGAATTAACTTACAATCCCACTGCACTGAAAGTATAAATCACCTGTCAATCACCTCTTGGCTCATGAACACATTTAGTATCCACATTTACATATTAAGCCAGCCCCATTAAGAGAAATAGATTCATCTGAGTCTGAGTTACAGAGAAAGGGTGGAATTCCAATACACATATGAGTGGAGGCTTCATCATTGCTCCTGGCAGGGTTTGAGGTGTAGGGCAACCTAGTGGCCACTAACCCCACAAAGGCTGGGAAACAAGATATTTTCCAACTGAAGGGAAGTGAGGTTCAGCTCTTTCCCTCTTCATTCCTCCTCTGGAATTCCTCCTCCTCCAATGAGGAGGGAAAGAGCTGAACCTCACTTCCCTGAGCTGGGAATGAGGAGGGAAAGAGCTGAACCTCTCTCTGGAGAAGTGGGCAAGAGGCAGAGGAGTAAAAATGGCAGACAAGCCCTATGATACTAGCCACAAGACAACCAGCCTCTGGCAAGTTCAGGTCCTCTGGTCCAGCCTCTCCTGGATCACTTTCCCAAAATTTATGCAAGGTCTCCACATTCTGAGTGGAAAACTCTGAGACCCAGAGTGGCAACATATCATGCCCTCAGTATTTCAGATCTCAACACAATCAAGAATGATGCTCCAAGAAGCTTAGGTGTGGTTTACATGTAAAGCAGGAAGGAAGAAAAATTCCTTTTCATAGCCAAATCTTGCACTATAGAATACTGAAAAGAACAAAAGGACAAATTCATAGAATATGCGTATAGGGCATGCACACTCAAAATACACACTCATGCCCACAGGCCATACAAGGACATCCTTACTCCAGCCCTGCCCATACCTGCAAACTCAAACTACCCTCAACCAGTAAACCTCTCACCTTCCCCTACTGGTCCTCAATACACATGAAATTGTTGGCATTGATATTTTAGGCACAAAATCTATTTCTGTTCAACATTAATAGCACCAGAGGAACTTTTAACTAAGAATTACATCTCTTTCCAAAGGAGTTTAACCCCGGACCCCAGCGAAGACCCCAGGCTATTCTGTGAGCATGTGAAAAGCCTCAGGAGCTGATTAGGGGGATTAGCAGAAATAATCTTTCCAGACTAATGGCTTTTCTGGAGCCCAGGTCTGATCTCCAAGCCTGGTACAGAGCTCATCAGGCCTCTTGAGTCAGTGTGACTCAAAACTCAGGGGAGGCACAGGTAAATCGCTAGAGATTGGCTCTGTGTGCTCTTGGAGGCCTCACAAGAGAGAATCCCCTGGGGCACCTAGGTGGCTCAGTCGGTTAAGCGCCTGCCTTTGGCTCAGGTCATGATCCTGGGGTCCTGGGATCAAGCCTTGCATAGGGCTCCCTGCTCAGCGGGGAGTCTGCTTATCCCTCTCCGTCTGTCCCCGTACCCCCCCCGCCCCGCCTCGTTCATGAGTCCTCGTACTCTCCCGCTCGCACTCTCTCTCAAATACATAAAATCTTAAAAAGAAAGAGAGAATCCCCCAGTGTGGCCCTAGAGGCCTCAGGTATTTTCTGCATGGGAACACAGTGTAAACTGCAGCAGCAAGCCCTTTGTAGACAAAAAGTAGGTGGCTCCCTACCAGGGCAGTTTGAGAAATGGCTTAAAAGGCCCCCTAACAACAACAAAACCCAGCCCTCCCTTGCCCAAGCACCTGGAATCTACCATTACTCATTCCTCCTGAAACAGGAAAAGCTCCCTGTTGAAATGTAAATATATCATACAATTAACACCCATTAACACATTAGCATTGATTTCTTTTCCAGATTTGGTGATTAAACAGCCTAGAGAACGGAAAATAGAGTCCTAAAGGGATGGTAAATAGGTTTAGATAAAGGTCAACAAGGCTAAGGGGTGGGAAGGGCCAAGAAAGAAGCCTGAAAGTGCTTGGGCCCCATAATAACCCTGGTAAGTTGTGGGGTTTTTTTAAGTTTTTATTTAAATTCCAGTTAGTTAACATACAGTGTAATATTAGTTTCAGGTGTACAATATAGCGATTCAACACTTCCACCAACACCCAGTGCTCATCACAATAACTGGTAAAAACCAGCTCCACCTAGGATGAAAGAACTCCTCAGGCATCTCTTGCAAGATAAGTTATTCTTTTTAAAAGTTTTAATTTTAATTCTAGTTAGTTAACATACAATGTTATGCTAGTTTCAGGTGTGAAATATACTGATTCAACAATTCCATATATTACCTGATGCTCATGACAAGTGCACTCTTCAATCTCCATCACCTATTTCACCCATCCCCCCCACCTCACCTCTAATAACTATCAGTTTGTTCTCTATAGGTTAGAGGCTGTTTCTTGGTTTGCCTCTGTCTCTCTCTTTCTCTCTCTCTCTCACCCTGGTAAGTTGTTTATCCACCTTCCTCTTATAGGCTTAAAGAGGTTCACTGACTTGCCCAAAGCTAATCAATGGCTAAATTCAACAGTACATCAGCTAATCATTTGAGTTGAGCTCCAAAACATTTTCTGCACATTTGCTCTACTCAAACAATATGCTCTTTGTCCAGGATACAGAGATGTCAAGACAGTGTCCTCATTCTCAAGGAGCTCAGTCTACTATAGATGACAGTCAGGAGGTAGTGACACAGCCTAATAGTATGATAAGGGAAATTGTAGGTACTGTGGAAACACAGAGAAGGGGCACCTGACCCATATAGGGATGTGGGGGTACAACAAAGTTGAGGAAGGCTTCCTGCAAGAACTAAGACTTGAACTCAAATACTTTCATTCCAAACCCCATACTCCCTCCATACCTCTGATGATAAGTATCATGATGCTTGGACACTTTGGTTTTCCCAGTCCACAGATAAGGTATAGCATGCTCCAAGACCCCAGCCCACCACTCCCAAGTTCTAAATCAGGTCCTTACAGCTGTGGTTGTCAGGTAAGCCAGGTTTCCAGGTCCTGCCCTCATAGTCAGGGCCTCTATAGGCTTCCCACAGCATTCACTGTTCTTACCCTTTAACTTGCAGGCCAGTGGGAAAGCGGAAGACCTGAGGAGTCTGGGATATGGTTGAAGTTCAGGTTCTGCCTCATTGAAAAGCGTTCAATGGGGTGAACAAATTGAGTGAACGAACCCCAATTCGTTCTTTGGGGTGAACGAATTGAAAACAAAAGTATTAAGTGTTTACTATATGCCAGACACTATGCTAAGCTTTTTATAGACATTATCTCATTTCATCCTCCAACAGCCTTATGCAGTAGGTACTATTAACACCTCCAATTTACAGATGAGGAAATGGAGAGTTGGAGGAATCAATTGACTTGGCAGAGACTGGTATTCTAACTCAGGCTTGTGTAATGTAGTCCGCTACACTATTGTTCCTGGATTGTTGTAAATTTCCCCTTCCCTGCTTCCCAGCTACTTTCTCTATTCATTCATTCATTGGTGTTTATTAACCACCTACTACCTTTAAGGTACTATACTTGAATATGCTGTAATTGAGATTTTAAGATACGTAAACCAAAGAATTTACCTTCCAGGATTTCACAGAACATAAACTTGCTGATTTTTAGAACTGAAAGGTCACATTCATCCTATAATGAGGAAAGAGAAGCCCGGAGGGGACAAGTGAGTCACCCAAAGTCACGCAGCTAGTTAGTGGCTGAGCCAGGACCAAGATGGGGCTCCCTAAATTACTGGCTCTCAAACTTTGCATATCAGAAGAATCTTCTTTCAAACAAAGATTCCAGAGCCCCATCCCAAACTACACATTCTGAATCTGTGGAGGTAATACCTGGGAATCTGCATTTAACAACGAGCTGCACATGTTCCTTAGACCACACAAAGAAACTGTTTACTGTGTCCAGATGCATTATCTGTATCACTGAATGAGTACAATCAAGTTCATTTTACCCTGAAGTGAGAAAGATCTAGACCTGATCAAAAGCAGGAAAGTATTGTGGATACAATCCACTTGGAGAGGTAACACCAATGCAAAGGAAACATTTGGGAAGGAACACATAACAGTACAGAAAGAATTAGCAAAATACATAGCAAAGACAATAAGGCTATAACAGCCAGAGAAGGAAAACATCTCTGTGGGCTGAAGTGATCAGGGAGGCCTTTCTGGAGGAAGTGGGACATGAGTCCAGCATTGCAGGATAAGAAAGATTGGGTGGCCAGGGAAAAATACATTCCAGAGAGGGGAAATACTTTGAGCAAAGGTACAAAGTGAAGATACGCAGGGTGTGTTCAGGAGACAGAGAAGAGGCCTGCCTAATTCTGCCAGATTCTGGGGATATACGGTAGGAGACCAAACACAGCCAGCCCCTGCTCTCGTGGAACATACATGGGACAGGGGGATGGAGAGGGGGCAATAAACAACCAAATAACCAAATGGCAATTTGAAGTAGTGATAGGTGCTGTGATGACAATAAACAGTGATTTGGCTGGGGTTGGAAGGAGCTATCTAACTAGCGAAGTGAAGGACAGCTTCTGAAGAGGTGCCATTTTTGCCACTAAATGAGGGTAGATATAGGATAGCAGTGGAGAATGACAGGAAAGACAGTTGTTGAGACCATAATTGGGGACTCTCCACCCTAGTTTATCTGTTTTCCTCTAAACTCAGGTGAAAGACACATAAGGCAGCGTTGAGCCTGTGTTGTTTTTTCTTTTTATTTGATCAAGATAGGGTGGGGTCTATCTCCCCAGGCCTCCAGTGGTACAATAACCTGTGACTTGGCTCTGGAAGCCATGAAGAAGCAGCCTTTTGGCCAGCCTGGCAAAGCCAATACCAGGCCCCAGTCCTGAGTGGCTACCACCAGCCACCAGGCTTCAGGAAGTGTTAGGCTCATCAGAGCTCATCTCTTCCCCTCCCTGTGGATTGGGCAGACTGTAGCAAGCAGAAGCAATTGGGTTCTTTTATATCAAGACAGCAAAACACCAAAAAAGGCAGTTGAGAGAACTCTACTCTTTACTATCCAAGCCAAATATGAGCCTTCCTGACACCCTATAACTGTATGCCTTGCAGTAAGTGGAAAATAAACTCAGCAGCCAGTTAAAAAAAAAAAAAAAAAAAAGATAAGGTGGGCTCTAGAAAAAGGCAAAATGTGTTTCTGGGTCACTGGGTAAAATCAATTTGGGGGCCTACCCTGACAGAATGGGTTCATCTAAGGGCACACTTTGCCCTAACATTGATGTCTTTCACTAAGTCGAGGTCCTCACACCTCTCCCTTTTCCCGTCAGATACCCAGCAGTTCCCAAACTGGCTCAGCTTTCTCAACTCTGTGGGAACCATGGGCTCTGGAGCCAAGACCTGACCCACAAAAATTGCCCAGTGCCCACGGGCTCAGCCTAAAATGGCCCAAACACATAAGCAGACAGTTATCTCTCTCTTTTTTTGAGGCCTGAGTCTGTTGTTCTAGAGCCAGGGCCTGAGATCCATGCTAGGAAAATGGTTCATTTAAGTTAAGTGATCTTCCTTTTACCCCTCCCTTGCCTTCCCCCACAGTCACAAAACCCCTGCAACAATAGCCATGACCTGTGTCTATGAAGAGTCCATGGAAAAAACAACAGGTTGATGATTTGTCTGCAGTGCCCCAACATCCCCTATCTATGCCCTTCTCTCCCCTTCAGGACAATCTCTCCCTGGCCAAATGTCCAGGACTCTCATGGTCTCTCCTTTCATCCCACCTCCTTCTCTCGGGAAACAAGAGTAAAAGTCCATTAATATTAAGACCAAAGTAAATAATGAGGCTTAAGGAGCATTTGATGTTGGGGCACTGCAGACAAATCATCAACCTGTTGTTTTTTCCATGGACTCTTCATAGACACAGGTCATGGCTATTGCTGCAGGGGTTTTGTGTCTGTGGGGGAAGGAGCATTTGAATTTTTTTCACATGGAAGCCTCAAGTTTAATGCTGCCTGGGATAATCTCAATAAACTTTAAAGTAGAAACATAAAAAATAAAAACTAGTGATTCTTTTTCATTAATGTAGGCAAGTTTCCATATTTCTCTGGCTTGAAGGCAAATGTAGTTTGTAGCATAAAAGGGCTGCTTTGTTTGCATTTATCATTTACCAAAAAATATATTTCACTTAGCACAAAACAAACAAGTAGAGAAAAAAATTAAGAGAATTTAGTAAATTGTATTTCTAGTCTTAATAAAGGGGGGAGGGGAGTATTCATAGTCCTCCACTACTTATTTTTATAATACCTATATTATACTTTGGCAATTATATGAACTAATAATACATATGCTTAGGAAACTGGGAAACGTATCTCAGAAAAGAGAATCTATGACAAGCAATAGCATAAATATTGATATTAACTATGAAGTTTCTCCAAGATATGGCCCCACTTTCAAGTTGTTCACCATCATCTAACTTGAGTGATAGAAGCAGGAAATAATAATGTGCTAAATGGTGTGTTACAAATGATAAGAACAATAAAGACCAGAAAGGGGAGAGAGCAGTGTAACTCAAAAGGGTCTTGAGGCTTAAATAATATTTAGATAAATGTAGAATAGATAAGATGTAACACTCTTGGGGACTGGCCATTGGGGATAATACATCACACTGGTGATTGCCAAGATAGTAAAAACCAAAAACAGTGGAAACTGATACTAAAAATGGTGTTGGTCATATACAGTACAGCCAAGGCATCTTAAAGAAAGAACTATTTCAAGGGGAGGAGAATATAAACCAGAAAACTCAAAGGAATCACATTAAGTACTGACTTTCAGAAATGGAGTGATCTAGGGGTGCCTGGGTGGCTCAGTTGTTAAGCGCCTGCCTTCGGCTCAGGTCATGGTCCCAGGGTCCTGGGATCGAGCCCCACATCGGGCTCCCTGCTCGGCGGGAAGCCTGCTTCTCCCTCTCCCACTCCCCCTGCTTGTGTTCCCTCTCTCGCTGTCTCTCTCTGTCAAATAAATAAATAAATAATCTTATAAAAAAAAAAAAGAAAGAAATGAAGTGACCTAAAAAAAAAAAAGACAAGTTAGTCCTGGAACCACCAAAAACTGTGTCAAAGGAGCCACTGCCCCCTAAAAGATCCTGAATGTGTACTTTCTTTGCTTCTCTTCCTCTATTCACAACTTAACAAGATCTCCTTATAACTCTGATCAGCCAGGCCATCTACAAGACAAATCCACAGTAGACACTAGCATGGCAGTTAACACTAAATACCTTCCCTAATAATTTTTTATACTTACACAGAAAACAGTAGCTGCCATGCTAAAAATATAATCACTGTGTACCAGGCATTGCATTAAGTGCTTGACCAACATTATCACATATCATCAGCACAATCACATTTAATCCTAATTCATTTGATTATTGATTTCTGCATTTAAAAATAAATTGCAGGTATCAGCATATTTCAGCCATAAACATTTCAGCATGCATACCATTAATGAGAGTCCAACATTATTTTCAGTTGTTTTTCTTTGGAGATAAACAATTCAATTTCCCTACAAGTACACCAGATTCTTTACTAAAACTAAATTTTGTTACTTGTGGTCCATTTAGGCAGTGGTACCATCTTTTCATATTGCTTAATTTGAGAAATTGGGACTTTAACTCCAGGTGGCTGTACATTCAGTGTAGGAAGGTACAGAAAAGTCACTCGGACTCCATTTGACCACTATTAAGTAGCACTGTGACCTTGAGCAAATTATTTAACCTGAAGTCTCCATTTTTTGACACGTAAAATTAGATAATGATAATTTCTTCAGAGGTTTGAAGGCTAGATGATATCATATACGTAGAATGCCTAGTTCAGGGCCTGGTATATCATAAGTGCTTGATAAGTGCTAATTTTGTCACCCATTCAACCAGAGTTTCCTTGATAAGTACATTATGCATACAGAGCCTTGCAAAGTTTCCAGAAGAAAGAGAAAACAGATGCTTTGACCTCAGGCAAACTAGTGTGCTAGCAGCCCCCAGCCCTTGGTTTTCATAGGCTCCATAAGGCTGAGAGCCCCGGGGGGAGGGGGTGGCTGGAGGGGGTGTGTGTCTATTCTTAGTCTCTGAATAGACCTACCTTTGGTGTATTCTTTACTCTAAAAATGCATGTGATTCATTTTTAGTGATAATTATGCATGTTGAAAGCATAGTATGCCCTTTAAGGATAGCTATTTCCATTCCAAATATTTTGAATGAAATTTTCTGGATTTTTATAAGGAAAAGAAAACTGGGCTGTACATTTGAATAAATAAGGGTTTCTGTGAAATTTTTAAAAAATCCACACACTCCAAGGGCAGGTAGAATAATCTATGGTAGAAAAAAATAATCACAATGGTTGTCTATGGGGTGAGTTGGGGATTGACTGAGAAGGAATATTTTGGGTGATGGTAATGATCTGTATTTTGATAGGGGTTTGGGTTTCACAAATGTAAACATTTGTCAAAACTCATTGACTTGTACACTTAAAATCTTTGTATCTAATTATATTTCAGTTTATCTTAAAAGAGTATTTGAATTTTGACACAATGAAATTGTAGATATCAGTTAATAGATGTGGAATTTTTTTTTAATTAGGTACTTTGCGTGCAATCCCAAAAAATGATGTTAAAAAGGCAGTTGCCTATTCTGGAAATATGGAGTTAAACTCTGGTTCCCTAAGGCAGAAGCTAAAAGAAAGACAATGCAGGGGCAAGAAAGAGCCAAAACACAGATTTGTCATAACTGCAGGATGAGTTTATTTGTTTTTAACCATAATAATGATTAATATTATGGCAACACCCTGCATTGCGGGTATAAAAACACAATCCTCTCCCAAAATATGACTCAGCCTCTGTGCTCCCAGATACACTGAAATTCCTTGGAAGGCAGCTGTAGGCCTTCATAGAGGCTCCTGTTCTTACTTCTTTCACAGTTAGACAAACCAAAGCAGACCCACACCCCTGCTGCTAGGTGCCCAGTCATAAGGAAAGAAGGACTGGGCTCACAAATCGCCACACAGTACAGCCAAGTTATGTCCTGTTCAGACCAACAGTTCCCTCACCCCCAACCACCACCTGGGAAATGGCCTGCTTCTAGGCCAAACTCCCTGTTTAACAGCAATCCAAACACTTCATCCTGGACCTTTGAGCAAAATGTCAGAGTGATAACTTTGTTTTTATTCCTATAAAATTCCTACACTTTCAGAACCTTACCCCTGCCCTCCTCTTGCTTAGGGACTCTTTGTGATTATATATTTTGCACTAAGAAGTGAAAAATAACTCAGTCCTTCTACTCAGACCATACCCTTAGGTGTGGCTTTTCACTTAACTAACTGCTTCCTGGGAGGAAGAGAGGTAGGAAGGAAGGGGGTGGGGCAAGGTCTAAGAAGATCTTGGAAGCCCTAGTATTCTAATTAGCATCACTTTTGAGTGCAGGCTGCAAAGGTTTTCCTTTACATTTATCATACTTATTGAAAGGGAAGCTAAGGCCCCAAAGAGAGCAGGAACTTGCCCAAGGTCACACCAAAAGTATAGAGTAGAGTTTGGGAACAGGAGCCAGGTCCTTTGCCTCCAGCCAAGTGCTCCATCCAAAAAGATGTGTGATTCTCCCTAGTGAGTCAAGGAAAAATGCGGAGAAACAGGGTTATCAGAGGAGAGGGTTGCAGTTCATGTGCTTTCATTCAGCCTCCCAAAATGAACAGGAAGGAGAGACACAAACAGAACCTAAATGGATGAATTGGAAATCCCTGAATTGTAGAGAAGGGCAGCAAAATGAGTCTCCTCTTTTAAAAGATGCTTCTCGGCCACCTGGGTGGCTCAGTCGGTTGAGTCTGCCTTCAGCTCAGGTCACGATCCCTGGGTCTTGGGATCGAGTCCCGCAATGGGCTCCTGTTCAGCAGGGAGTCTGCTTCTCTCTCTGCCCCTCCCCCTTGCTCGTTCTCTCTCTCTCTCTCTCTCTCTCCCCTTCTCGCAAAAATAAATAAATAAAATCTTTTTTTAAAAAAAGATGCTTCTCCAGCATCAGACCACTCCAACTCTCCAGATGTCCTTCACTATCCTGGAGAGAGAGAAGGAGAGGAGATGAAAGGAGGAATTGAGAAGGAAAGGAAGAAGTGAGGGAGAAAAGAAAGGAAAGAAGCTGGGAAAAGATTTGGAAGAAAAAAGGATGGCTGAATGAATGTTTGAAAAAGAACAACATGCAATCCCAGGAAGTTTTGGGGCCCTAAGTTATAGTACAAATTGATTCTCTTTCTCTTCTCCCCACCCCCCATTCTGCACTATCTTGGGCACACACACACACACACACATACACACACACACACACACACACACTCATTAGTCTCCCCTGGGCCAGCCCCTTTTTCTTCCCCAGACATGTTGGCTCAGGCTCAGGAGCCTTGGGCTTCAACTATTGTGAAGGAATTGCTGGGCCTGCCCAGCCTACTTGCTGCTTGACCTATATATTTCACAGATGTTAGTTCCCTCTGCCATTCCCCAAGGGGCCTGAGCAAAGATAGTTTAGCAGGAAAATATCTATTCCAAATGGTCTTATTATATTCAAGAGGAAAAATGTCACATTTCTTAACCCCCATTTACCACCAAAACAAAAAGGCCTCTTCTTGATGCCCCTATAGACTACCCCCTTAAGGCAGGTCTACCTAGACAGTTGAACTGAGATGATATATACACCTCTATTACCTGATTGCTACCTTTGACTTATAGCAGTGGGCCTCACTGGCCCCAGAGGAGAAGGGGGCCCAAGCCAACAGTAAAAGTGTTGAATCAAGATAAGAACCCCCCTTCAGAATCCAAATGAATAACACCTCATTCATCCAGAGGTCACTTCTCTAGAAATCTCATATATCTGGAACAAAGAAGAAAATAAAGGGAAAAGGGGGGGGGGGAAAGTCTCAAGGAAGTCAGAATAGATGTCACTGTCTATACAGTAAAGTTTGCAGGCTTTACTCAAAAGAATCTTTCTGGAGCCAATTTACTTTAGACTAAATCATTACAAGTGTATTTATTATTTTCATAGCCACAACAAATGAGGAACAGCAAATTTTGAAGAGGCAAAAATACAGAAATTCTGGAAAGCAGAAGAGACAGTTGAATGTAGATATAGATGGTAAATCAAAGTCTTAAGGTTTTGTCCTCTTAATAATACACTAGTATTGACTCCTGATGTCAAACATGGAGCAACTTGCTGAGCAATGAGAAACCTGGCAAGTCTTAATGGCCGATCTTGCCTAAATAGCCCCATTCGTACATTGTTATCTCTGGACTATCCTTTCAGCCTGACCATTTGCTTACGGGTGACAAGTTCTGATGGCAACAGCTCAGCTAAGTTTCCTTAAAAACAACAACAACAACAACAACAAAAACTCCTTAAGCCCAACTAAGGTAAACCATTGTCAAAAATGATGGAGCCCAGAACTTCGGGGGAAGATGGTGGAGTAAGAGGACCCTAAGCTCACCTTGTCCAACAGATACAACTAGATAATACTCACATCAGTGTAAATAACCCAGAAAACAACCCAAAGACTGGCAGAACAAACTCTCCACAGCTAAATGTAGAGAAGAGGCCACATATAAGAGAGCATGAAGGGTAAAGACAAGGTTGGGAGCTAAATGAACCCATGGGTCTGTCCACAGGAGACCACTTCTCCAGGAAAAAAAACAGACCCTCATCCTGGGGAGCCCCTGCCAAGAAGATGAATCCCCATATTTGGCTTTGGAAACTAGAGGGACCAAATTTCGTGAGTTCTTAAAACCAGTGGGACTTAAAGCCTAGAATTTTAAAAATCAGTGGAATCAGCTCTGGGAGAGCTCCGAGGGCAAGAGGAAGCTGAGTTCCCACCCTTAAAGAGACAGCACAACAGCCCCACAGAGATACAGCACAAAAGTAGCAGTTTGAAAAAAAAAAGCCTGGGGCATATGGGAGCGAGAGTAGTTATTCAACTCAGAGCATGTCCCAGAAGGACAGAGATCACTGGGAGACTCCTCCAGGAACAAAGGAGCTGGCAGGTGCCATTTCCCTTCACCACCCCCAGCATAAACACATGGACACCTGTGGGAACAAGTGTGGCACAGACACTCATGACCTAACTTGCTAACACCACCACCCTGCCCCCCTCAACACATTGCAGAGCCATCCCATCCAATATGTTCATAGCTGGAGCCCAACCACAGTGGTGCTATAGGCCTGACACTGTGCAAGCAGCCCCATGCTGAAGTCACTCTTGCCCTGGGGAGAAGGAAAGATAACCACACACACCAGTCAGACTGCCCCAGAAAATAGGCTGAGGGCAGACAGCTGGTCTCAACTGCAGGCCCTGCCCACTAATGAAAGCCTCTCAGGGGACAACACAGGGAATGCACCCAGCAGTTTGGTGCTACAGCATCTCTGACAAATGCCTGGCCAGACTCAACTCAAGCCCAAGGCATCCCCAGACTGGCCCACTAACATCACAGGGACCAAACACTGCCCACAACAAGCAAAGAGAGCCACTGCAGAGTTTGAGACTGAAGGAAAAAGTGGCTCACAACAGCAGGGTGCACACAACACACATAGGAGGCACCCATGAAGCACCAGGTCTGGAGAACAGGGGACACTGCACTGAAGAGCACTATAGGGCCTCTTCTTCATAAGGCCATTACTCTCAAGTACAGGAGACATAGATTACTTTACTTTCCTAACACATAGAAACAGACACAGAGAGACAAAATGAGAAGGGAGAGGAATGTGTCCCAAATGAAAGAACATGACAAAATCACAGCAAGATACCAAAGTGACATGGAGATAAATAACATGCCTGAGAGAGAATTTAAAGTAATGGTTGTAAAGATACTCACTGAACTTGAAAAAAGAGTGGAGGACATCAGTGAGACCCTTAACAAAGAGATAAAAAAGAACCAATCACAGAAGAACACAATAAATGAAATTAAAAGTACACTAGATGGAATAAATAGTAGGCTAGATGAAGCAGAAGATTGAGAGACCTGGAGGACAGAGTAATGAGAAGTAATCAAGCTGAGCAAGCGAGAGAAAAAAATATGCAAAATGAGAATAGATTTAGGGAACCCAGTGACACCATCAAGCATAAGAACATTTTCATTATAAGGATCCCAGAAAGAGGAGAGAGAGAAAAGGGAGCAAAAAAAATTCTATTTGAAGAAATAATAACTGAAAACTTCCCAAATTTGGGGAAGGAAACAGATATCCAGCTCCAGGAAACACAGAGATTCCCCCAACAAAATCAACCAAAGGAGGTCCACATTAAGACACATGGTAATTAAAATGGCAGTAAGTAGTGATAAAGAAAAAAAATTTAAAGCAGCAAGACAAGACAGTTACACACAAGGGAAACCCCATAAGTCTCTCAGTGACTTTTTCAGCAGAAACTTTGCAGGGCAAAAGAGAGTGGCATGGTATATTCAAAGTTCTGAACGGGAAAAATCTGCAGCCAAGAATACCCTATTCAGCAAGGTTATCATTCAGAATAGGAGAGATTAAAAAGTTTCTCAAATAAAAACTAAAGGAGTTCATGACCACTACATGAAAGGGGCTCTGGAAAATAGTACAGAGGTGCCTCAGAAAGTTAAAAATAGAACTACCCTATGACCCAGCAATTGCACTACTAGGTATTTATCCAAAGGATACAAACATAGTGATTCGAAAAGGCCCTTGTATCCCAATGTTTATAGCAGCAATGTCTACAATAGCCAAAATATGGAAAGAGCCCAGATGTCCATCAACTGATGAATGGATTAAGATGTGGTATGTATATACAATGGAGTATTAGTCATCAAAGAGAATGAAATCTTGCCATTTGTAACAACACAGATAGAACTAGATGGTATTATGCTAAGTGAAATAAGTCAGAGAAAGACAAATACCATATGATTTCACTCATATGTGGATTTAAGAAACAAAACAGATAAACATAGGGGAAGGGAAGGAAAAATCAAATAAGATGAAAACAGAGAGGGAGGCAAACCATAAGAGGCTCTTAATTCTAGGAGACAAACTGAGGGTTGCTGGAGGGGAAATGGGTGGGGGGATGGGGTAATTGAGGGATGGGCATTAATGAGGCCACTTGATGTAATGAGCACTGGGTGTTATATGCAACTGATGAATCACTAAAATTTACCCCTGAAACTAATAATACACTATATGTTACCTAAATTAAATTTAAATTAAAAAAATAAAATAAAATTGCCTGGGAAAACCCAGGCATAAATATTTAAAGCAGAACAAAACAGAAAACACTCTCACCAAACAAAAGTCCAGGACCAGATGGCTTCACAGATGAATTCTACCAAACATTTAAAGAAGAGTTAATACTTATTCTTCTCAAACTATTTCAAAAAATAGAAGAGGAAGGAAATCTTCCAAATTCATTCCATGAGGTAGCATTATCCTGACACTGAAACCAGGAAAAGACACTACAAAAAAAGAGAACTACAGGACAATATCTCTTATGAACATGCATGCATAATTCCTCAACAAAATACTAGCAAAGCCAATCTAACAATATATTAAAATAATCATTCCCCACACTCAAGTGGGATTATTCACAGGATGCAAGGGTGGTACAACATTTGCAAATCAACCAACATGATACATCACATTAATAAGAGAAAGGATAAGAACCATTTCAATAGATGCAGAAAAAGCATTTGACAAAGTACAACATCCATTCATGATGAAAACCCTCAACAAAGTAGGTTTAGGGGGAACATACCTCAACATAAAAAAGGCCATATATGAAAAACCAACAGTTGATATTATACACAGTGGTGAGAAACTGAGAGCATTTCCCCTTAGGTCAGGAATAAGACAAGGATGTCCATTCTCACCATTTTTATTCAACATAGTACTGGAAGTCTTAAGCACAGCAATCAGATAAGAAAAAGGAATCAAAGGCATCCAAATTGGTAAGGAAGAAGTAAAATTTTCATTATTTGCAGATGACATAATACTATATAGAGAAAACCATAAATTCTACAAAAAAAAAAACTGATAAATGAATTCAGTAAGGTCACAGGATACAGAATTGAGGTACAGAAATTTGTCGCATTTCCATACACTAATAATAAAGCAGCAGAAAGAGAAATTGAGAAAATAATGCCATTTACATTTATACCAAAAATAATAAAATACTTAGGAATAAACTTAAAAATTAATTAACTATATAATTGTGGGTTTATTTCTGGGCTTTCTATACTGTTCAGCAGGGAGCTTGCTTCTCCCTCTCCTGCTTCCCCTGCTTGTGCTCTCTCTCTGACAAATAAGTAAATAAATAATTAAAAAAAAAAGAATCAGTCATGCAGAGAAAGGGGAACCCTCTTGCACTGTTGGTGGGAATGCAAACTGGTGCAGCCACTGTGGCAAACAGAATGGAGATTCCTCAAAAAATTAAAAAGAGAACTACCCTATGACCCAGTAATCACGCAACTGGGTATCTACCAAAAAATCCAAAAACACTAATTCAAAGGGATACATGCACTCCTATGTTTATAGCAGCATTACTTAAAATAGCCAAATCATGGAAGCACCCTAAGCATCCACTGATAAATGGATAAAGAAGATGTTGTATATATATACAATGGAATATTATTCAGCCATAAAACTGAAAGAAATCTTGTCATTTGCAACAACATGGATGGAGCTAGAGGATATAATGCTAAGTGAAATAAGTCCGTCAGAAGAATATAAATACCGTATGATTTCACTCATATGTGGAATTTAAGAAACAAAACAAATGAGCAAAGGAAAAGAGAGAGAAACAAACCAAAAAACAGACTCTTAACTATAGAGAACAAATTGATGGTTACCAGATGGGAAGTGGGTGAAATAGGTGATGGGGATTAAGGAGTCCACTTGTCATGATGAGCACGGGGTGATGTATGGAATTTTTGAATCACTATATTGTACACCTGAAACTAATATAGCAGTGTATGTTAACTATACTGCAACTAAAATTTTAAAAAAGAGAAATCTACATTTGAAATCCTTGAAATCATGCAGTATTAATAAGCCTTTCACAGCCTTAGCTAAGCCATACATCTTTAAAAATCTAAAATCTCTGAACAATGATTGATAGAATAAAAAGTCTCTGCATATTTAAGTGCCAGACATGTTACACGCATTATCTCTTTTAATTCATAAAAAAACAAAACAAAACCCTTCAAGGAAAATAAAGCTCAGAGAAGTTACCATGACTCATCTGGTGTTCTATGGCCTCTGAGTGACACACCTGGTGTTCGAACCCCATTTGTCTGACTCTGCTCCATACCAGGCTGCCTCTCATCCTTTGAAAACATGATGGGTAGATAAAAGAGGAAAAGTCAATGAAGGAGCATGTATTCATAAAACAATCCTCTATTGCTGCAAAAATACTCTAACCCACGCCCCCACCTCTCAAAAACCACTGTAATAAGCAGTCATGGAAATGAAAAAGAATCACAAGACCCACTAATGTAGAACCACAAGGGTCCCTGGCATACATAACACTGTGCAACTAACTAGTTACAGTTAGTAACAGTGTTACTAACTCAGTGACACCCTCATGGAAAATTTTATATATGTATACACACACATATATAAACCACATTTTAGTCTCACAATCACCTAAGGGGTAGGTTCAATTATGGTTTCAATTTTATAGTGGAAGAAACAGAATTGGAGAGAATTAAATGCCTTGTCTAAGTTCACACAGCCAGTGCTAGAGCCAGGAGTCAAACTCAGTTCTGATTCTACACCCGGTACACTCCACTGCATATCAGTTCTTTACCTGATATTTCATGCCTTCTACAAATTCACTGTTGGACCCAGAGACTAAGCCTGAGATTCACCTGTTATGGTGCGTATCTAATTCCAAGGCTGTCAGCCCCCAGAATGGCCCAGCTCCAAACTGCTGGTAGAGGGCAAGTCATCCTGCCCCACACAAGCAGCCAGCTGGCCCCAGTTATGGTTTAGGCAGCTAAGCAATTCCTACTGGGATTTTCTCTCTCAATCTTACTATTTTTTTCCAGGTTCGGTCAGTAGGTTAAGCACCCTCTGCTTTGGAAATCTTCAAGGCCCTTGAAAAAAGACAAAGCGTTTTGTATCTGCAGAAGAGGAGACCCCTGTCACATTTAGAGAACCCAGGAGTATTGGTCTCACCCTTGAGCCATCTGGGCCTTCCTTGCTTGCCTTCCCCAGCTCTCAGCTCTTCCTTCCCTAATACCACCATAAACCATTCGCTAACCCACACTGGGCTCAGGAGAAAGTCAGAACTTTACAAATAGCTTCATGTTATGGTCGTTGCTTTGAACTACCTAACCTCTTGGGTAAACTATGAAATTACAAAATTTAGCTTTTAAAGCAGTTGTTTTATGGCCAGCCAAGTCATGATACTGTCATCTCATCTCATACCGGGGTGACCTCATCCTCCATTATGGGCCTGAGATGCTAATCAAGAAAGGCCTGGATCTGGGGAGGTCCAGACAGTGAAAGCAATACCACAATAGGACAATTTTGTGCTCCTTTCTTTGGGCAGTGGGGAGGACCGGGGGTGCACGAAATGAGGAAACAAATACCTCTGGACACTGCTGCAGGCATTTTGAGTGGTAATACGGTTATGTGAGCTTGTCTGGGTGACACTGTGATGACCTGTCCAGCTCCATGCCCCTTCTAACGCCACCTAACCCCCACTGATTGGTTTTTTTCCCCTCCCTGTCAAGACTTGGACTCTGGGATTTATTCTATTCTGAATCAGGAGAAAATATAAGACATCTCCATCCACACCTCACCAGCTGAGGCTCAAGTAAGTAGTGTCTGGCCCTGCTCGGATCTCATAATTCCAGTTCCAGTAACTGGGCTCTTGTCCCTTCCCTAACGTCTAGGTTCCTGCCTTATACCCATTTCCTATGATTGAGCTCCTATCTTATTCCCTCAATATCTGAGACCCTGTAGTTCCCTAGGCATCCAAATTCTTCTAGCACTGAGGGGAGAGGGGGCTTCCTTGCCAGTTCCTCCAATCCCTACCCAACCTGGGTCCTTTCTCACAATTGGAGTACTTTAAAAAAAAAATTTTAGGTAAACTCTACACCCAATGTGGGGCTCGAGCTGATGACCCTGAGATCAAGAGTCACATGCTTTACAGACTGAGCCAGCTAGGTGCCCCTGGAGTACTTTAAAATTTACATATTTCAGTTTTAGATGTTATCATTTGATTCCCTGGTAGGAAAGAATAACAAATCAACACTCAGTTATGGTAAATGAATAAGCCCTAGAGATCTACTGTACAGTATAGTACTTATGGTTAATAATATCATACTGTATACTTAAAATTTGGCTAAGAAAGTAGATCTTATGTTAAGTGTTCTTATCACCAAAAATAATAGTAATAATAATAAAAAAAACCAAAGAGGATGAGATGAAACTTTTGCAGGTGATGGATATGTTTATGGCATAGATTGTGGTGATGGTTTCATGGGTATATATTTATCCCCAAACACATCAAGTTGTATATATTAAATATGTACAGCTTTTTATATGTCATTATGCTTCAATGAAGTAGTTCAAAAAATCGTCACTTATTTATCTCTGCCTGTTATCTCTCCCATCACCTCCTTATTTTTGTGAGTCATATTAACATTTCTACTTTGTTTAGATTTCTAACCTATTGGTAATGAGTCCTTGCCACCCTCAACTGCACTTCCTTGACACCGGCTCACTACCTAGACCCTTATCTAAAGTCTGCTGCTAGGCTCCCTGGTCCTGACCGCCAACCCACAACCTAGTCCTCCCTGGGCTGGTTGTTAAAACCTCCCCTTGACACTGACTCTGCTCCTCTTGGGTGTGTCTCTCCTTCAGTTATGCTCTGAGGCAGTTCTGGTATCACCATCTCCAGTTACCAGCGGGTCATGGGTAGGTCCCTTCATTCTGGCTCACACCCTCTGCTCTGAGGTGACATGGACAGATGCTTTGAACCCCCTTGTGCTCTAGGCTGTCCTGAACCATATGCACTGTGCAGGTACTATCCAGACTCCCTTGAAAGGAACCTTTACCAATAAATTAAAGAAAACCAGAGGATGTCCATCAATAGATGAATGGATAAAGAAGTGGTGTGTGTGTGTGCGTGTGCATGTGGAATATTACTCAGCCATCAGAAATAATGAAATCTTGCCCTTTGTGACAACATGTATGTATCTAGAGGGTATTATGCTAAGTGAAAGAAGTCAGACCAGAAAAAGACAAATACCATATGATTTCACTTTTGTGGAATCAAAAAAAACAAACAAATGAACAAACAAACAAAAGACAGAAACAGGCTCATAAATACAGAGAACAAACTGGTGTTTGCTGGAGGGGAAGGAGCAGGGGGATGAAATAAGTGAAGGGGAGTAAGAGGTACAAACTTCCAGTTATAAAATAAATAAATCACAGGGATAAAAAGCACAGCATAGAGAATATAGTCAATAATATTGTAGTAATTTTGTATGTTGACAGATGGTAACTACACTTATCATGGTGAGCATTTTGTAATGTATATAATTATTGAATCACTATGTTATATACCTGAAACTAATATAATATTGTATGTCTACTATACTTCAATTAAAAAAAACCAGAAGAAATAACATGCACCCAAAAGACCAGAAATCTAATGGCTTACAGAATAAACCTACATCTAATCACAGATTGGATTGAATGACAGTGTATGAGGTCATTTGGATATTTTTTATGCTCCACTCTCTCTCCCAAATCCCTTTCTGAGGGTCATTTTGTTTTGTTCCGAAGATTTCTGACTCCTTGCAGAAGAGTGATTCAGCCCTAGTCACAGCCTCCCGTATTAAGAAAAAGAAAGAAAAAAAAAAAGACAGTGGACTGGTAAGTAGCTAAAACTCATGCCCAGGGAGGAAAGGACTCTATTTCAGCTGTCCATGCCTCCTGCCACTGAGCAAGACTCTAGCCTAGGCCTAAGCAGGCCACAATCCTGACAGCCTCCAGACCTTTACTCATGCCCTCCTCCTACCTGTAATACCGCTCTTCCTCCACTCCATTTATCTGAACCATGCTCATTCTTCAAAACCCCTCGCTAGCTCTATTACCTCTTCCAGGAAGCACATCTGTGTCCTGCTTCTTAACCTCTACAGCACTTAAAATCTACACCACACAATTTAGTATTTAACTCATCAAACTCTTAACCTCTGTTGCTTCATGTAAGCTAGTTTATGCTCCACAATAGTACCCTAAGTATCCTTCTTGACCTCCCTCAGGACACTTTGCATAAGCCTGAGCCTGTAGTTGGGGCTCAGCAAAGACACAGTGGAGATGCTTGGTCTAGAAACAAAATCAGGGTTTTCCATTACTTTTGCACAACTGGCTAGAAAACAGAGTGCTCAGACGCAGCCATATATAAAAAAAAAAAGTCCAGCATCCTGGGAAGCAGCTATCGAAGACACCAAAGGTATTCCCAGGTCATCAAACCACAGAGTGTCAGAGCTGAAAGGAATCTTTACTCTCAAACTTTTAAACTGGGGCATGCACTCCTCTGGGGGGTCCATGGCAGTGTGCCAGGGGGTCCACAAAGCCACAGGATAAACATGGAATGCTTCCTTAGAGTGTCCTTTTTACTAGAGTATAAGAAATTTAAGGGGCGCCCGGGTGGCTCAGTTGTTAAGTGTCTGCCTTCGGCTCAGGTCATGATCCCAGGGTCCTGGGATCGAACCCCACATCGGGCTCCCGGCTCAGCGGGAGGCCTGCTTCTCCCTCTCCCACTCCCCCTGCTTGTGTTCCCTCTCTCTCTATCTGTCAAAAAAATAAAAAATATGTCTCTATCTGTCAAAAAAATAAATAAAATCTTAAAAAAAAAAATTTAAAATACTTCTATATTAAAACAAATATGGCTATATCGTGTAGGAAAATGCAAACTTTGCATACATTTTTAGAATAAAACATAAGACCTCAAAGATACTTGGAGCTTGCAGTAGGCTGCTTTGGGTTACCCCATTCAACCCCTCTCCCCTACCCATGCTGGGGATTTCATTTTTCCTCTCCTCTGTCATTAGGGTTACTTCAGTTAAAAAAACAAACTGAGGGTTGCTGGAGAGGAGGGAGGGGAGGGGACGGGGTGGCTGGGTGATGGACATTGGGGAGGGTATGTGTTGTGGGGAGCTCTGTGTGTTGTGTAAGATTGATGAATCACAGACCTGTACCCCTGAAACAAATAATACTTTATTTGTTTCAAATAAATAAATAAATAAAAAGTTTGGGGAGGCTGATCTAGTCCAGCCCCCTCTTTCCACAGTTAGGAAAACTGAGGTCCGCGGATGAGAAATAATTTAGCCAAAGTCCCAGACAGTAGTTCAGCAAGAGCTAGGACCACAATCACCCCCATCCGAATGTACATTTCTTCCTGGTGACTTGCTCCAGTAACTCTTGACCATGAACTACACTTGCTACTCCTTGCTAACTCTGTTCTTGCCCCTTGTAGCCTACAGCAATTTTTCTCTTTGCCATGGGTTATACAACCTATCCTTAGGGAAGCCTGTGGCACCAGCAGTTCTGAGAGCAGACCAGAACATTTAGTCTCTTTCTATAGCTTCAAACACAGCAAATAAAATGCTGAATATCCAGAAATCAGAGTGTAACTGATGAGATTTAAACCCCTCACAGAAATGGAATAAAGTCCCCAGTTTTAGGGAGAGAGAAGCAAAGCAGAGAGGCAGTCCTCCTAATTGGAGGCCATAGCCAGGAAGCAAAGAGCTGATCTTAAGACCCTGCTTTTTCCCTTCATTTATGTGTGAAAGAGATGCTAAAAGGCTACCTGGGCAAGGTTCCAAGGAAACTGGGACCTCAGAGAAGCCCCCCAACTGGCTTCTCTATCTCCTGAGGTAAATGTGTCATCAGGATGTGGGACTAAAACATCTCAGGTTAAAAAAAAAAAAAAAAAAAGGAAGTGACTTTGGATTCAAATGAATTTAGCTTCACAACCCTCATATATATTCTTTGGGCAAATAAGCAGGAGCTCTGTAGATTCACATACTTTCATCCACCTATTCACACCTTAAACACACAACTCTTGCTATTACACAGACATAAGCAAATTCTTCTGCACAGTGTCACAAATACAAATATAAGCATGCATTTGTGTTGGGAAAACCAGTACAATCATAGTCTTGGCCCACACTTCTCCCCCAACACTCAGCTCCGAACCTACACATCCACCATTGATACTCATATTCACAGTCACACACTCCAGGTTGAGAATTGACCCAGGTTTCCAGGGTTAGAGCCACATTCCACAGTGTCCCATTCCTCTCAAAGAACTAACAGACCATTTCACAAAGATGTCATCACCTGCCAACTAATGGCAAGTTCCAGCCAGAATAAATGGTTCATTACCTATCCCCATTGCAGGTAGGCCCAAAGGAGACTTGAGACTTGACTCTCACTGCAGGAGACTGACCAGACAGGTAAGATGGGGGCTTGTTCCAGCCAAAGAGACTTCCTTTCCTCTTTGGGCCCTAGAGTTGGAGTGGGGAAATCGGAATGTAGTCTGACTTTTTGCAGACTTCTCAAACTCAGCTAAACACCCCCTAGAGGAAAAAAAAGACTGCTCTTTTTACCTGGATTTTTCTTGTCCAGAAGAAGATTGGGTAACATCATAACACTGTCTCTTTTGAACCAGGTCCCAACACTTTTTCAGAGTAGTGTGGTGACCAACAGGATGGACTCTGAGGCCACTTTCCAGGGTCTGAATTTCAGCCCCAGCACCTATAATCTGTATCACCTTGAGCAAGTTACTTAATCTTTCTAGCCCTCAGTTTTGCCATCCATTAGAAATCGGAATAATAATAGCATCTACCTGGTGGTGGTGTGATGTGATTTAAATGTAAGGCACTTAGATAATGCCGGGCACTTAGAATGCTCAGTATATGGAATTTACAAAAGAGCAATTTCCTGTTTTTCTCAGACCGCCACTCTGTCATTACCTGCCTGCCCACAGACAGGTGACAGTTTGGTCACCTCATTTCTGAGACAAGCCTCTAAAGCCCAGAGAGAACAAGACTGGCCCAATATCACAGAGAAGGAGTAATAGAATTGAAACTGATTGCTTTGGGATGACTCGGCCAGTGTTCTCATCTCTCCCTTAGGAAAAAATGAGCATGGCTTGAGGAAACCTGGGGAGGAAATAGGACTGGGGCCAGGCAGGATGTAAATAATACTAAGAACAATGACCACTTAATATGTGCCAGGCACAGGTTTAAGTACATTCTGTGTATTATTTCATTTAAACCTCACAGCAACCCTAGGAGGTCATGACTATCATCATCGTCATCATCATCCAGAAAGAGGAAACTGAGGCTTCAACACCTAGAATCGCTTCAAGTTGGGATTTGAACCCAGGCAGTCTGACACCAGAGATGAAGTGTGCAACTGCTACACTATATACTTTTCCACAAGGAAAGCAGAAAGAAAGGAAAGGTAGGAACAAAGGATAAAGGAGCAATACAAGTTCTTTTTGAAGTAAATAGACCGAGGCGGTGTAATGCTAGGGTCAGGTCCTAACTTAAAATCAACAGTTTAAGTCCAACCTCTGCTACCAATTATTGAATATCTTTGTGCCTCAGCTTCCTCAGCTGTGAAATGGGAACAAAACTGTTTCTCAGAGTTGTGATAAGGCTTAGGAAGATAATGCACGTAAAGCACCTAGGGCAATGCTTAACCCAAGGTGAGCGCCCAGTAAATAGGAGCAATTGATGGTATTAACTACACTCCCTTCAGGATTTGCCTAGCAATACAGCTCCCCATGCCCCTTCTCAGGGAAACTAAGTTAGAAAGGAGAAAACATTTATAAGCTGTAGGGAAAATTAAGAACTAGGCTGAGCAACAATTCCAGACATCTTTCCCACCTCCTGGGTGTGTAGGGGGCAGTGGGTGGTGGGGGTGGGGAGTGACGACCAGCATTATTAGCCTCACTGTCTCCTTCCTCAAGGAACAGATCCCAGCGGGCTGCCCCCAGTTTCTGGTCGCTTACAGCCCGAGTCAGAACTCTCTTGTTTCTTAAGGAGTTTTTCTTTCTATGTCTTTTTCACATAGGTTGCTTTATTTTTCATATCAACCCTATGAGATATTGGGAAAGAAGGATGGAATCTCAGATGTGTTGAGTGTCTTCTATGTACCAGACAGAATGCTGGACACTTTCCATCAGTGACTTCATTACATCCTCACAACACCGCTGTGAAGTCATCTTCACTTTAAAAGTGTTGTCCTCAATCCAGTGTGGGTTGCTTCTTTTTTCATGTACATTTTCCTCTCATCCCATATATCCAACACAACCCTGGCCAGAGGTTGTGTCCTGCTGAGGGTTTTCTATTAACCAAAATATTCTGATATCTCACTGTCTTCAACACACTGATCTTTGCATAATCCCAAGACCCATAAATTGACAGTAATTTGTCCCCAGTGGATCTGAGATGAAATTACGACTCTGCTTATTAACTATATGATTCTGTGTTAGTCACCTAACCTCCCCTCTAAAATAGGGATATGGCACTTCCTAATCCACAATGTCGTGAAAATTAAATAACTCTCATAAAAGTGCTGTCAATTGGAGCACTTCATGGAAACATTGTTTATAATAGAATCATCAGGGGGCGCCTGGGTGGTTCAGTCAATTAAGTGTCCACTCTTGGTTTTGGCTCAGGTCTTGATCTCTGGGTTGTGAGATGGAGCCCACCTCAGCTCTGCATTCAGCACGGAGTCGCTGGCTTGGGATTCTCTCTCCCTCTCCCGTTGCCCCTCCCCCCACTCACTCTCTCTCTCTCAAATGAATAAATAAGTAAAATCTTTAAAATAGAATCATCAGTCAGCTTAATCTCAGAAAAGCCCCAGAGGGGCGATAGAATGCTTATATCCCTGACCTTTGATCAGGTAGGACACCAGATCTGCAACTGTGGTTGGTGACTTTAAGAATGTTGGGGGACAAAGAATGCAGAAATTCCCTGAAGTAATTGTTGAAGAAATGGCCTTTCACCATTATCAACGCGTTATTTATGTCATCACAGAGACATCTAAATCCTTTACAATCACATACTTCTCAAAGCAGTTTCATCTACATTGTTTCATGTGACATTAAAACTCCCAAGAATTAGTCTTTATCATTTAAATTGTCCCATTTGCTTTGTTACTCTTTTCCCCTTCCTGGAAGTGGCCCATCAAAATTTGCAAGATCCTTCCCATCTTCCCTTCAAGGTCCATCCATTACAAAGGCCACACTTTGGCCCAGAATCTAGCCCTAAAGCCCCAGATCAGTCTTCTTTCTGCCTTCTGAATTCACACAGCACTGTGCACCTTATACTAGCTGGTATTCTAGACGTTTAAAGATTTTATTTATTCGAGAGAGAGACAGAGAGAGCACAAGCGGGGGGAGGGGCAGAGGGAGAGGGACAAGCAGATTCCCAGCTGAGTGCGAAGGGGGTGCTCCATCCCAGGACCCCGAGATCATGACCTGCGCTGAAGGCAGCCGCTTCACTGACTGAGCCACCCAGGCCCTCTAGTCTTTTATGTACTTGTCTTAACCTCCGCCCCTCTGCCCTACCTTCTCACTAAATTCACCACCTCTTCAAAGGGAAGAATGAAGAACGAAGGAATGATTTCCTCGTTTTTTGTCAGTCCCACTTTCAAAAGCTTTTTATTATGAAAGAGTTCACGTGTGTATGTTTTTATATCAAGTAGAGGGAATTTAAATTGAACATCCATGTACCCATCACCCAGCCTCAACAATGCGTAACCTATGAACAGTATCATTGCAACTATACCTCCACTCCCTCTGCCGTCTCACACTGGATTACAGTAAATCCCAGATAGCCTGTCCTTTCATCCATAAATACTCCAATAGGGACGCCATCGTTTGCATTTCTGTGTCCCTTACAATGGGAAGAGCATTTTCATCTGTGTCCCCGACTACTGGGAGCACATCAGAAGATGATTTCTGAGCACCTACTGTGTGCCGGATCTTGTGCTTGGCTCAGGAGGTTCTGTCTTAGGCTAAGGAGGCACACCAGAACCAAGCCACGATGTTCCAAACCGAGAATTGCTACAGTTCCACAGAGTGAGCCTGCGGTGCACGTGGGTGCCCAGGAGCAGGAATCAAATTGCCCTAACTGAAGAGCTAAATCGGTTTTCTTCTCAGGGAGACCCTGAGTTCAAACTGGCCGTGAGACACGGGTTCTCCAGCAGGAGGCGCTGCAAAGGCGGGAGTGCGGTGGAGGTGGAGGTGCTCGCTCTGCTCAGCTTCTCCTGCGGGAGACGGTAAGACAGCCAGAGCCCACTGCGGGTGCAAACTGCAGGCAACAACGCAGGTGAATAAGCGAGCGGGTCGCTGAGCGCCAGGGCCTGAGAGGGGCCCCAGGGTTCAGGTGTGGGGCAGAGGCGTGGGGGAGCTGGGCAGGCTGGGCACCTGCTCCCCAGGTCTTCTTGACGCTACGGGTTGCCCTTGACTGCCGCCAGTTCCTGCTCCAACTGCGGCTCTTCCTGATAGAATATCTCGGAGCAGGACACAGGACACAGCAAGGAAACACCTGTTTCCAACAAGAAAAGAGGTGGGGGGAAGCCCCCACCAGCCTTCCAATGGCCTCTCATCGGGTTTGCTCTCAAGAGCCTTGTAAAAGCGCGCCCAGAAAGCCAGTGGAGATCGGTTTTCAAAAAGATCACTTTCTATTTCTTACTCCCCCATACTTTTCCTAAGCTGTAAACGTCCCTTAAAAAAAAAAAAAAAAAGGCTTCTTTCCTCCGTGGGGTTTCCCGCTCCTCCCAGACCCCTTAAAGACCCCGCCTTGGTGCCGGCAGGGACCGCTACCACCCCCATTCCCAAATTTTGCAACTTCATTCGCTTCCGGATTTTTCACTTCCTCAGCCCCCACCGACCTACAGGTGGGGAGTGGGACTGGGGATGGGCAACAGAACAAAGAAACCAAGGAGCCCCAGTCCCGGGCCAGGCGCCCCTTCTGCAGTTTTCGACCAGCTGGGGAACCAGAAGGGCTCAGGAAAGCGTGAACCCCCAGCCCTGGTCTCAAGCCACTTTCCGAACGCGAGGAGCCTGACGACGCGTGGGAGGTGGGAACTGCCCCCGCGCAGCCAACAGACCTCCACTCAACAGGCCTGAGTGGACGTGGGCGCCAACAGTCTCCACGCACTGGGCTCCGTTATTTCATCAGCAGTTTCAGAAAAACCTGCCAAAAGCAGTTATGCCTCACTGCAATGTGTAGCTTTTTCCTGCCATTTTTTTCATAATAAAAGAGGGAGTGAAGCTCGCTCGCTCTCTCCTCCCTCACCCCCTCCCTTCCAAAAAGAGCCAAATGGATACAAGGGGGGGGGACCCACACACCAATCTCCGAGGGGATGCCAGTGAGGTGTGGCTTGTATTTAAATATCCAATATGTCAATGTAAGGGGAGTGGGTATGTATATAAAGTGCCGTTTGCATCTGATAGCTCGACGAAGCCAGCTATGAGAGGCCTAGGAAGATGGACGCGTAAGGGAAGCGCCACTTTGACTGAGAGCAAGGTCAGGAGCTCGTTGCCCCGCCGCTGAGAAGTTCCTTGGACGCGAACAGACGTCGACTGCAGCTAGGCAGAGCGCGGAGCGAGCGAGGGAGCGAACAAGCGCCGCGGAGTCGCCTGCGCTCGCTGAGGGGAGAGGTAGTTGGCGCCCCGCGGCCCCAGCTCGGCCCCGCGCACCCCGCCATGGCGGAGGTGGGGGGGGTCTTCGCCTCCTTGGACTGGGATCTGCACGGCTTCTCCTCGTCTCTGGGGACCGTGCCCTTAGCTGACTCCCCGGGTTTCCTGAACGAGCGCCTAGGCCAGATCGAGGGGAAGCTGCAGCGCGGCTCGCCCACAGACTTCGCCCACCTGAAGGGGATCCTGCGGCGCCGCCAGCTCTACTGCCGCACCGGCTTCCACCTGGAGATCTTCCCCAACGGCACAGTGCACGGCACCCGCCACGACCACAGCCGTTTCGGTGAGGACGCGGCCGGGAGGGACGGGAAGCAAGCGGACGGCTCGCTGGGGAGCCAACGGCGCGGGGCTCCGGCTCTGGGCCCGCGCGGGCCGCCCCCAGCTCCGTGCCGTCCGGGCCCGTCGAGGCGGGAGACGGCCAGGGACGCGGGGCAGGCGGGATCGGACGGCGCAAACTTGAGCCGCGCGGCGTCAGGGCGCCTGGCACCCTCAGACGCTCTCGGGAGGAGGCGGGGGCGCCTTGAGGTGCGGCCTCTCATTCCCCCACTCCACCCTTCTTCCCTCCCCCGTAGCCGGGGGAGCATTCTGACACCCGACGCCGCGCTTAGGATGAAAAGCAGGTGGAGCTGGAGAAGGGTAGGAGCGCCCGCCACCCGCCGAGGAGGCCAGGGACCGTGGCTGTGGCGCGGCGTCTCGAGGGCAGCGGGGTTGTCGCGGCCGACTGTCTGCCGCAGAAGCCTTCCTGGGCTGTGGATGTGGTGGGCGCGCGGTCCGCGCCGGAATCGCTTTTGGCAGACGGGGACTCGGCAGCCGGCAGCCGTGGCACCTGCCTGCGTCTGGCTTGCTCTGCCCGGGGAGGAGGCCAGTCCAGGCAGCAAGGCGCGAGCTGGGTCTTGGAGAAACTGGGGCAGCCTCCCGCTGTCCACTCTGGAAGGGCACAGCCCTGGGTCTGCTTTTGCCTGGACATACGTCTGGACTCCTTGCCTCACAGGGAGGAAACGGTCCTGGGCCCACTCCCAGCCCCAGAAACAGGTGTCTCCTGGGCCCAGGACAGGAAATGTACAGGCTCCGAACAGGATTTTCTCTGCTCAACACCCGGCGGATTGTTGAAAGGGCACAGCTGCCTGTCTCACATACAAAACATAATTAGTATAAACCTTGATGTGGGATGGAGATCATTAGGTTTCTAAACAAATGTGTTCATTCCTCAGTAATTTGGCCATTTTTATTTTCAATTTCCTATTCTCTACTAAACCATAATTCAGGTGCTGTGACAGCTACCTTTACTTGGGAACCCCATCCCCCAATGCCCTCTACTTCTTCCCAAGAATCCTGTGGCCCAAGGACACCTTCTATCCCTAGGCCAGTAAGAGGCCCTGCCAACCCTCCGGCGTGATACCCGTTGCCTTCTTTATCCCCCCCCCCCCCCCTTCCCCCCCCCCCCAACCTCCCCATCCGCCTATTCCCCTGCCTTGCTAGAGCTGCATCTGGAGTGCACAGTAAAAGGCAGGGCGGGGGCAGGGGTGGGGGTCCCAGAGGCCAGTGCCTGGGCAAGGCCAAGTCTAGCAAACAACTTAAGGTCAGGGCTGGTCTTCCTTGCTGGGAGCAAGCAGGAACCCTAATGAGGTCTATGTCATCTTGGAAAAAGGCCCTCACAGATCTGGAGGACAGTGGGTTGTGTGTGGGGTGGGAGTAATGGAGGGGTGCAGGTGTCTGTATGAATTTGCAGCAGGTCCTCCAAAGGGTGATAGGTGGGGTCAGGGAAGAGGGAGTATTAACTTGGCTCCTTCCCCTTCCATCACTCGTGACTTTGCAGTTCCCTTTTGTTCCTCTTCGGAAGGAATGGGACTCCCACCCCGGCCTCAGAACCTCCCAAAGTCTCCCAGAAATGGCCTGAAGATATTGGAGTAGCTCATTCCTGGTATATAAAAAGAAAAATCGCAAAATGAGGGAGAAATGTAGGGTGGGAGCAACAGAGGTGGAGAAACTATGAGCTTGGCTTCCAGCAGCTAGTGTTTGTCTGACTCCGTGCCTGAGCTGAGCCCAATAACCTACAAGGTCAACATAAATTAGTAATAGGCTCTTGGGATAAGTGGTCTTTAATTACCTCCCTAAGGACACATCTTGATTTCCTTTCATCTCTCAGGCCTGCTAAGGGTAAGTTTAAGGAGAAACCAAAGGAAATAAAACTGGCAGGAGGAAGGGATGTTTTCATTGCTGCTTCACTGACTGCTTCATTTTTGGTTTTGCCTTTTAAAATAACACTGCCTGAGACCACCTCTGCACCACCTTTTCCCTTTCCTCCTTCCCTGGCTTCCTGGCAGTTCCATGTATTTCCTGTAAAGGAAATGATAACTAGTCAAAGCTGTCTCTTTGTAACCTCCCCTGCCAACTTTCAAACACACATTTACTCTTTCTCAGTTTAGCTTTTGGCAAAGAAAGAGGTGGCGTTTGAGTTTGCTAACTCTCCTCCCTCCACATTTGAGTTAATCAGCCAGGGTATTCAATAAATCGAAACTTTAACATTCCATAAGTGCCTTAGCAGTCAACATTCCAGCAGGGTAAAGTAGGCCAGACTTAAGATATAAAATATTATAGATTTCTGCTTGGGGGGAGGAGGTAGTCTCCAAAGGCCATGTAAAGTAAATAGCTATTTGTTGTAATTGGAGAGCAGGGCCCCCAAGGATTACCCTGGAATCCATGTGTTCAGAACGAGTCAGGCTGAGCCCAAGAGCAGTCACGACTCCAAATAATAACCTGTTGGCATAGCCTACACTCCCCCCCCTCCCCCACTCCATTCTTCAATCAGTGGTTGGGAGTATTTCAATCTCTGCTTGGCTGGTGGCATTTACATGAGGTTCACGGGGTACTGACATTCCTGAGGGGGCACCTGTGGACTGGCAGAGCAGAGCCTGGGAGCCAGACTAGAGGAGAGGCCTCCCACCAGGTGTGAAGGGGCAGGCTAATGCAGCTGCTTTGGTTTTTGAGCAGTCTGCTCCTTAGTTGTCAGGATGCCAGAGCAGCACTGTCTTGGCCCCGAAGGCCCTGAAAGGATGACTGAGGGGGCTCAGGCAAATCATGGAGCCAGACTGATTCAAGGACACGTTAGCCAACAGTCTAGCGAAGTTCTGGAGCAGTGGAGCTCAGGACAGATCTGTTTTGACTGAGGCCATGGGGGAAAAGATGGAAGAAGAGTCTGGAAATTGTCAAGCGGAGGCCAGAGCCTGAGATGGACAGGTCAAGATGGAGCAGAGTAGAGGGAGGTCCTGGACCTCGAAGGGGGCGAGAGTACTGAAGACAAACATTGTCTGCTTGATACTTGGCCTCCACACTTCGCTGTTAATACCCCTCTCCAACTGTAACTGGGAAAATGTGAAAACGGCTTGTTTTCTCTCTCCCTTCATGCTGGCTGGGATTCAGGAGGTTTAGGAGTATCTGTTCCATCATCATGTGCCCCTGGGTTCCCACAGTTTGAATCCAGCTAATAGGAAAGTTGGCAAAGGAAAATGATGCCCCAAGACAGCTGGGCAGGGATGATTCCAGCTGTTGGAGACCCCTGTTACTGGACACAACCCAAGTGGCTTCCTGTATGATCTGTCCTTTGGCATCAGGGTTAACAGAGAGTTGGAGAAAAACTGTGGTGACTCAAATGGCCACACCTCTTGTGTTTCATGATTTGTTCTCACACCAGGTCTTGGCCGGTGAGATCACAAGCTGCCCTCTGCTACTTCATGAGCTCAGGGTGGTCAGAGACATGAGATACTTAGAGAATGAAGGAACTAAGATTTGAAGCTCAGAAGCAGTTTGTCTAAGCAGAAGAAAGAATTGGCGGCTCCAGCAGGTTGGTGTCCCTCAAAGTTTAGCACACAGAACCGAACCGTGACCTGGTTTCTTGTTTGCCTGCCATACTGGCCACTCTCCTTTGAATACACTCCTGTTTCTCCGTAGACCTCTTTAAACACAGTAGAACTAAAACCAGTGTTCAGTGTGGTCTAAGGCGGGACAGAGTGGGGCCGTCTCTTCCCTTTTGCCGGTTGCTAGGCCTCTGTCAGTGCAGCCTTCGGTCACATTAGCTTTTCTTTGTTTGTTTCACATTAGCTTTTCGATAAACTTTAGTTTTTACATGACTAGTTCTACATCAGCTTTTTAATATCATGAATCACCCATACTGAGCTTACCTTGTTCAGTCAAATCTCTTGGTCATTGTCGTGTGTGTTTTGCTAAGCCACATCTCCACATTCCAGAGGTGGGCTGACTTGTATTTAAAGCAAATGCATGGAAACACAAAAGAATATTACGTGTTTTCAAGAAAATATACATGGTTGCCTGAAGTGGGGAGGAGGATGAGAGCAGAATACAGAAATAAAAAGAAATAATAGATGAATAAAAAGCCCTTGCACAGACCAATTATGATACCAGGCCATAAGACAAGGAGTCCGATTAACTCAACTGTCTGCACTTGAGGCTCACCATCCCCCAACAAAACCCAAGCACAACACATCTTGAGTAATCGGTTTGGGGACCAAAGTGCAGGACTTTACATTTATTCTAATTAAAGCTTATTTTGTTGGAGTCAGCTCATTTTCCCATCCTCTTGAAATCTCTTTGGATTTTGATTGTTGTGTCACCTCCTCGGCTGTACATCTTCTGGAACTAGGGTAAGTGGTTCCCCTATGTCCTCTTACAAGTCATTTATTAAAATGTTAAACAAGGCAGAACCCAAATCGGACAACTTGCGCAATGCAACTAATGGGTTTGATCCATCACATCCCTTCCTGCTTAATCCCTACTTGACACCAGCTAGTTGCCCTTCTCCTCCTACCATCTTGTGTCAGTCTCTTTTCCCAAAATGCCTTCCTTGTACTGTAGGAGTTAAGAGCAACCTGACTGAGAATAAAACTTGAAGGATTTCAATGTCAGAGGCCATACGATGGCAACAGACCTTTGCATTCTTCAAAGAGATCCAAGTGAGTCGTGGAAACATGTGCCCTAAAGCTGCCACATCTGCACACCCATCCACCAGCCCAAATCACTGGGGCTTTTCAGGAGACTTCCCACTGGAGCTTTGAGTCCAATTTCAAAATTAACCACTTCATTTCTTAAGTAATCTTTAAGGAATCAGTTCCACTCCCTATGTAGATTACATAGAGTATGATTACTCTTAAGAATTGCATTTTTGGGGGTAAGAAAAGCAGCCAGATGTGAGCTCATTTCATACCTTTGGATGCCTCTGTGAGTCAGTCATATCAAGCTTTGGTCTGTACGTTGGAAGACATGGTTAGAGACAGGAATATCAAAGAGGAATCTACTTGACCGCTATGTCTGTATCCATAGAATAAAAGATGTGCTATCTTAGGACAAAACTGTAGTCTTCAGCGCCACCAGGTTTTAAGTTCTGGGTCCTTTTTCCCCTCTTAGAAGTTGATTTTTTTTTTTTTTTCTCCTGCTGCTGCTGGGTAAATGAAAACATTTCCAACTCCTCACCTCTATCCTTGTCAGCTAGAGGGATGTTTCTGAATGTCTTCCAAACTTTCCCTTTAAAGTTGCAACATCTCAAATCAGTCTCAAGTCGAGTACTACCTGTCAACTCTTTGCCATGGATAAACTTAAAATTCTAAAGAGACAAGGGGAAAAACGACAGGCTTGTCAGCCTGGGACTGCACTGGCTAAGAGCATATTTTAGGAGAAAGCTCTCACCAGGCCATGTTTTTCCCTACTGCCATAGGCAGGAGACACAGACTTAGTGAGTAGACTGTGTGGCCTTTGTTAGAGTCAGCTGCAGGCAGTTGACAGCCTCATGTGGCTTTAAGGACATGGGAGCTAAGAGGGTGCAAAACAAATTCAGCCTAGAGGAGAAGAAGGTAATGCTGTGTGCTCTAGGGAGGAGGGAAGTGACTTTGGGAAGATACAGAAATCTAGCCACATTCTTCCATTTAGAAAGCTACCCTCCCATTTCTTGAAATGGTGGTATTTAACAGCAATAGTACCTTGTAATCATGGAGCTTTCATAGCCAAAACCTGCTCGTGGTCTCTTCCTCATAATATCTCTAAGAGTGTTGAGTAACAGATTGTTTCGCCCCTCTTACATGGGGATAAACCGAGGCCCGGGGAGACTCAGTACATTTTCTGAGGTTCCATTCTTGCTGCAAAAGATGGCTTCATGAGGTAACTCACCAAAGGCATACAGGGCTGGCCTCCAGTTGGGGATAAATGACTGGTAGCTCATGTCACCTGAACAGCTCCCTCTTAGCTTGACATCAGTAATAGAAACGGCATTCACTTTTTTGCTCTAGGAATCCTGGAGTTTATCAGCCTGGCGGTGGGGTTGATCAGCATCCGGGGAGTGGACTCTGGCCTGTACTTAGGAATGAATGAGCGAGGAGAACTATATGGGTCGGTAAGTTGAAGGTTTTCTTTTCATCAGAGGCCATTACCACCGGTGTTTGGACTATGTAAGGCAAAAACATAAAAGCATTTATCTTGCACTTGAAATACTTCTATCAACTGCGAAGGATTAGTGTCTTCTAGGTGCTTCTTGGCTGCCCAGGAGCTTGCTATATAATAACACTTTCACTCATCCAGTTCCCATCAAAACAGCAGCTTTTCTATGGTACCTTTGCTTTCACCTCTTCCATTAGAGGCCCAGCCAGCCTGGTGATAACAGTAAATTGTGCTGGTTTGTCAACAGAGGGTAAGGGTTGGGGGCATTTGCACTCCCGAGGAGCACCTATGAATTTTACTGGGCACCTAGAGGAGTAGCAGACGAGCTGGCACAAAAATAGGCAGTGGAAGGGCAGGCCTTCAGATAGAGATTCTGAGATTGAAAACACAGTCCCTGATTTCCAGACTGCTTCAGCTGAATCCCAGAGGCAAAATGAAACAAAAAATGAAGAGTGAGGGTTCCGGGGTCTGGTGACAGCCCTAAGTCCCCAGCTAGGACTGGGTTGGCCGCAGTACATGTTCTCTATTCTGGAAGCTAGCCCAGAGCTGGGGAATGGTGAGTGACTTCGCTGACCTTAACCCTTTCGGGGGAGCCCAACTCCTGGGTTTGCCTTTTGAGTCACAGAGCATGCTTTCTGGCTGCCTGCACCCCATGAACTCAGAGCACATTTTTCCCTGACACCTAAGAGATAGGCCTGTCCCCAGCACTCCGTATCGGCAACCCCAGCAAGTAGTATGCCAGCTGGATCAAGTGTGAGAAGGCACAGAGGCAAGAGACCTGCCTCAGGAGCTGCTAGCTTGAAGTAGCCAGATTGGAGGAACTTTTCAAGGAGATCTTTTCTGAGCTTTCCAACTGACAGGCCTGAGACCCTTCATTAGGAGAGATCATAACTCACCTCCCATGGAGCTTTATATAGATCCAAGGCCTTTGCCTGTTAGGTGACATGGTTGACTGTAATCTCAATGGATTTGACATTATTTGCCCGAAGTAGGGAGAAAACTCGGGGGCCAGAGGAGCATTGGGAGGCCATAGCAGAAATTCTCAGGCTCAGAGAGCCAGGTGAGGCCATCTCTTTTGGTCTCCTGCCTTTGGGAAAGATCTCACCTAAAACATTTCTGTGTGGTTCATGAAAGAGGATGAAGGCCATACAGACAGGACTGTTTTGTGCTATTTGGAAAGAAGATGCCTCAGGAATACTGGGAAATAGGACTGAAATTTTCTAACATCAGTGTGTTATTGCTATTTCTGCAAGCTGGGATGGGAGAAATAGTCATATAATAGGCTCTGCTTTATTTTCTCATCTTCACAGAAGAAACTCACACGTGAATGTGTGTTCCGGGAACAATTTGAAGAAAACTGGTACAACACCTATGCTTCCACCTTGTACAAACACTTGGACTCGGAGAGACAGTATTATGTGGCCTTGAATAAAGACGGCTCACCCCGGGAGGGATACAGGACTAAACGACACCAGAAATTTACTCACTTTTTGCCCAGGCCAGTAGATCCTTCTAAGTTGCCCTCCATGTCCAGAGACCTCTTCCGCTATAGGTAATGGACCCCTAGTGTGACCTCTGTGACCCCTGTACTCTAGGGCCACAGTCGTCTCTGCAAGCACTATACTCATAGCTTTTCAATCCTCTTTCCTATCAATTTAGATAACAGAGGACTACTTCCTGTTCAACTCAACCCAGCTGTTCCTTTGTTCAAAGTGTATATCAAGGTTGGGTTATTTGGGGGAGGGAGATGGGTGGAGGGGGTGGGCTGGAGGGAATCCTGTATATACTTTTTTCTTTACTCATGTTCTTTCCCCTGAGGTGGCACAAGAAAGAATGGGGGCCCCTGCCAAGGGCCAGGGATATCTTGCCCCACAATCTACCCAAATACTTTGACATTGGGTAAATGAAAAGCCAAGGAATCTCCATAGATGCTACATGCAGAGCTTTGGAAAAGTCTCATTAAAATCCTTGGGTCTATGACCTGGTGCAGGCCATCCCTACATTGGCTCTAGAGATTTCCCACCTGTCCTGACATGCAGTTTTCCTGCCATTGGAAGTGGGAGATGGGGTAGGTTGTAAGAAAATGATATTAAAATGTAAGCATGGATACTGTGCATAAGAACAAACTATTTATGAAATGTATATGCTATTTATTTTATATATTTATTTATTTCAAAATAATTTTATTTTTAATGAGAGATGCTATGACTGGATTTTCATCAGAAAGAATAAGGTCCTACTGAAACAGGATAAATGAGCTATTAAAGGCTTTTATTGGCAATAAAATTTTATATTGTAACCATTGTCTAATTCCATTGAGTTGTACATTTAGTAGGATTAGAAGGTTGGTTAGCTTCTCTCTCTCCAACCTATTAGAATCTCCTGATGTCAGCATCACACTGCCTAGCCTAGATGACCCATCACCAACAACACTAGCATTATTTAGGGGCCTTATCTGAAGTCCTTTCTGGTTCTTTGACTTCATTTTGGGGGGGAGTTGCTTTTTTTTATGATGTTCAGTTAGCCACCACATAGAACATCATTAGTTTTTGATGTAGTGTTCAGTGATTCATTAGTTGCGTATAACACCCTGTGCTCATCACAACACATGCCCTTCTTAATACCCATCACCCGGCTACCTCATCCCCCCACTCCCCCCTCCCCTCTGAAACCCTCAGTTTGTTTCCCAGAGTCCTGAATCTCTCATGGTTTGTCTCTCTCTCTGATTTTCCCCCCTTCAGTTTTCCCTCCCTTCTCTTATGGTCCTCCGTGCTATTCCTTATGTTCCACAAATAAGTGAAACCATATGATAATTGACTTTCTCTGCTTGACTTATTTCACTCAGCATAATCCCTTCCAGTTCCATCCATGTCGATGCAAATGGTGGGTATTCATCCTTTCTGATGACTAATATTCCATTATATATATGAACCACATCTTCTTGATCCATTAATCTGTTGAAGGGCATCTCGGCTCCTTCCACAGTTTGGCTATTGTGGACATTGCTGCTATGACTTTAAACTTAGTGAGGAATCAAAGCTTCAGGAAGCCCTGGACCAATGGCTCTTACAGAAGCTCCTATTTGTGCTTAGGACAAGGCATAGAAGAACCCTCCTTTGGGATTTGGTTAGGGATCAAAGCCTGATGGTCTTATGAAGATAGGAAGATGAAGGGATTCAAAATAAACAACAATCAGTAGGGGCACCTATTTTTTGAACCAGTCAACTTTCCTTCTGGAAGCATTCTCCCACTCCCTCTCCAACCCCTGATCCCCATCCCCTGCCAGTGCTTCTCCTAGAGAGTTCTGGGAAGCTGTTAACACACTTCCCTAAAGAAGTAGTTCTCGGGGTGCCTGGGTGACTCAGTCGGTTAAGCATCTGCCTTCGGCTCCAGTCATGGTCCCGGGGTCCTGGGATCGAGCCCCGCATCAGGCTCCCTGCTCGGCGGGGAGCCTGCTTCTCCCTCTCCTTCTGCTGTTCCCTCTGCTTGTACTCTCTCTCTCTCTCTGTGAAATAGATAAATAAAACATCTTAAAAAAAAAAAAAAAGAAGAAGTAGTTTTCAAAGTGTATGGTCTCTTGACCAGCAGCAGCAGCTGGGAACCTGTTAGAAATGTAGATTATCACACCCCAACCTAAACCTGCCAAATCAGAAACTCTGGGAGGTGGGGCCCAACATGTTTACAAGCTTCCCAGAGGATTCCTGTGCAGGATAAATTTCGAAACCTAGTGCCCTAAAGGAATGGTTTTCAAAAAGAATTCTTTTTGCAGATGAATGGCTTATAAATAAAGTTTTAGGATAACTTTGGTCCATAAAACAAAAATAGAGTTGCTCTAGTTCAGGTGGAGATGGCATTCCTGGAACTCCCTCTTCTCCAGAGGAGCCCCTGAGATATCTTGGTTTAAAATCCCTAGCCTCTTTACTGCTATTTACTTAGATAGGAGCATAAGGTTATTTGAGTTTTCAAAGCATATGCTGTCAGGAAAAAACAGCCAAGGGAATAAAAGTCTCACTGAGTACTCAGACACCATACAGGACTGGTGGAAAAAGGTTTTAGGTTTAGGCTAGTTCCTTCTGATGCTCCTCAGTCACATCATGTAGGCATCCACTGTTTTTCTAACTGACTGTAGGGATGAAACAAATAGCTGAGGTAGCAGCTCACTTAAAAATCAAAATCAAAAAGTCTAAAAGCTCATCCAAATCTAAGTACCCAACAGAGAAACCACACGTAAGGGAATATATACACGAGATAGCAAGTAAGATTATATGATAAAAAGTGCTAGGTTGCACGATTATGTATGATCATAGATTAGAGTGCTCACCAGTGGATCCACCAAGATGAAGATCTCACAGGGCTAGGGTGAGTAGGGACAGCTTCCTAAAAGGGGTAATGCCAGCTGTGAAGAGCCAACAGAATTTAGAGAGGCAAAGAGACTGATGGCAAGGTCCGTGTTAAGCTGCAGGCCGAGACATGACCTCTAGAGGTCTGTAGGATAAGTGTAAACATCAGGTGTGTGATATTTTTATCACATTTTTAATGAGCATCACATTTATTTTAAACTGAAATTTTACCTGTATTATCTATGGTCAGCTACCTGTAACTTTTGATACCTAGCCACAACTTCTGAGGACTTGTGAGATAAAGGAAATCTGTTTTAACCAATAGGAAGCTGGCACTTCCCTGTGAGTAAGGCCAGCGTTACTCTAGTAAGGCACTTGACATGACCCTGGCAAGGCCACAGCATGACACTCCAGGGCAAGATCTACAAGGAAAATGCCACTATAATGAAAAAGGGAAAGGCTCCAAGTCTTAGGGTTAGGCCTTACCTTTCTCTTCTCAGTGGAAGTACAGGGAAAAAGACTAGAATGGTGTAGGGCCCCAGGGTCCAGGAGTTCATAGGGGAAGCACTCTTGGTATTGAACTTTAGGAATAACAGTGAATAGGGCACATGGCCAGAAAATGTCAATGGGCAACTGTTCTCATTTCCAAAAAGATGGGAAAGGTAAATTCTGGAAATGGAAATGTAAGATAGATGACCTAGCACCACTAGATCAGTTGACAGCTGATTGACACCACAGCTCTAAAGTGCAAAAGTAATTCTTTTGTGCCAACCTAGAGGGAATTTTGGAGTAGTAAACTCTAGACCTTTGGTTTTAGATGAAAATATGCTCCGAGACCATTTCTAATTCATCTTTGCATCCCCTCCCAGTGTTTGTTTAGGGTATTCCTGGAACAAAACAAACACTTAGGAAATGTTTGTTTGAATAGACATATGGTTGGTTGAAAGAACGAATGAGCAAATGAATGAATGGACAAAGACATAGACACCATTTGTAAATATGTGTATGATACAAATACTGGGCTAGAGAGAGCAAATACATTATATAACAGAATCATCTGAACTGATGTTAGGTTCCAAGTATACTTAAATAGGCACAATGAAAAACTACAGTGTGTCTCAGGAAAGACAGTGAATTTCCTGTCACTGGAAGTGTTTAAGCAGAAGTTAAACAATCTCTTGACAAGGATATGGTATCATTTAGAAGGGTTGAGGTGAATACTAGATTAAAATGGCAGAATGTGGCATTAGTTTACTAATTCTATATTCTGTGGGACCCCCAGATTTCTCTTGAACACCAGTAATGCTCCAAGAAAGAATATATAAGACCTAGCTAGGAGTGCTACCCAACTGCTATTCCAGGCAAAAAACAAAACAAAACAAAACAAAACCCACACTTGGGGTTCACAAGGTCCTTAAAGATCCATGGAAGTTTCCCTGAGACTGAACTCCCAAAATAGTATGCCGATTTTTATGTGTATGTACATTTAACCTTTCATTGGTTCTCAAAGATTCTCCCAAAATGTTAGGAACAACTACTCTAGGAGTTTCCACAGCCTCAAAGCATCTGGTATAAGAACTGGTGGCCCCTTGGCCACTGTGGTCCTATGCAAAAACCTTGACAGAGGCTTTAGGTTTTTTATTTCAAAGATGTAGATTTTATGTGTGAAAGCTTTGACTCCTATCCTCTAAGAGATAGCTTCAAGTTTGGTGACAGAGAGGTGGAAGTGAGGGGAAGAAAGAGCTGGGATGGCTTAACTGTTCCCATGGTTCTGAAAAAAGCTCAACCCCGGGCCAGCCCCTACAACATTCCCAATAGCAACCAGACTCTCCTTCCCCTCCCTACACATCTCTCTTTTCAACCCCACTGCCACAGCCGAATGTTGCTCATGCTCAAAAAACAAGCAGAGACTGAACCCACCAGGCCCAGACTCAAGGAGCTTATCAAAGCCACCAAAGCAGAGACTCCTTCCCAAAAGGAATTTAATCAAAGTCTTGAAATAATAAAAGAACTTGAATTTATCTACCTTCAAGCCACTGCAGTGCTCAGCCACCAAATCCTTGGCTGCATAGTCAGAAATCCATCAGGTTCAGGGTTCTAGTGGGACCATAGGTCCCATGGGCTTAGTCCAAGTTGCCTGGAGTACAGACCTAACCTTCCTCCTGCTAAAAAGGCCAGCCCTTGGGGACTGCTTTCCTTCTCTCTGGACTAGTTGGAGCTACACTGCTTTTCCCCAGCACTTCAAGAATAGGGATCTTTTGAGGAAGAATGTGGGAGGTTAGGGAGAAGGGGACCAGAGAGAAGAGATCCTCTCCTTTGGAACGACATGTTCCCCGTTTGTCATTTAATTCCCTTGCTCTACAGAAGAATCAGAACATAATTTAGTTTATCATTCCTAAAGCTCCCTCTGTTCTCAAGAGAAAATGGAAGACCTTTTTTTTTTTAATTTTTTTATTGTTATGTTAATCCCCATACATTCCATCATTAGTTTTAGATATAGTGTTCCATGATTCATTGTTTGTGCATAACACCCAGTGCTCCATGCAGAACGTGCCCTCCTCAATACCCATCACCAGGCTAACCCATCCTCCCACCCCCCTCCCCTCTAGAACCCTCAGTTTGTTTTTCAGAGTCCATCGTCTCTCATGGTTCTTCTCCCCCTCCGATTTCCCCCCCCCTTCATTCTTCCCCTCCTGCTACATTCTTCTTCTTCTTCTTTTCTTTCTTAACATATATTGCATTATTTGTTTCAGAGGTACAGATCTGAGATTCAACAGTCTTGCACTGGGGAGGGTATGTGTTCTGGTAAGCGCTGTGAATTGTGCAAGACTGTTGAATCTCAGATCTGTACCTCTGGAAGACCTTTTTAATAGGTCTTTCTACACCAGGGCTCTGGTGGCAATTGCAGAGATAAGCAATTATCTCCTTAATCCTCAATAGTCTCTCTCCACCCCTCCATCCCAGCACAGGCTGTTTCCCCTCTGCATCTGTTTCCAATTCCCAGACAAGGTATGGGATCAGCCCTGTTCTTTATCACTGGCAATGAGGCAAAAGACACAGATAACATGTTCTTCAGATCCTGGAGTCAGATCAACCTTGTTTTACATCCACATTCCTTTACTTCCTAACTCTTTGACACCAAATTCATCATTCATTCATGTAACAGATATTTATTGAGCACTTATTATGTCTTTAAAGATACAGAACAAGACAAGCATTCCTCTCCTCATGACATAGTCTAGTCGGAAAGACAGGTTCCAGAAAGCAAGGTGGTACATGAGACAGTCATGCCATTCAAATGCTGGCCTCTTAGTAAGAACATATAATGAGAGCACCTACTTGGAAACTCCATCTTTGAATGAACCTGGTATGAAGTAAACCAACAGAATCTCTCAGCCCTCACCTAACTTCTGCTTTAGTTATATTTTAGCAGTGCATTCTAGGGTCCCAGGATCTTCCATTCTCTAGGCTCCCATAACCACACCATGAACAGTGTCACCCAAGTCCCACATATCCAGAACCCCTTATCTTCATTTCCCTTCCTTATAGTTGTGTCCTCTGAGCCCCCGCCCAGTCCCCTTTAACGTTCCACACACTAAATCCATGTTGGCAGATGCATGCTTGCTTTGTTGGTTTCTAATTTTCCCGTATCTCACCAGTTGCAAATGCTCTAAGTTTCTAAAACCCATAACACCATCCTAACCTCACCTAACACTGTATCCAATAGATTTCCCCAGGCATCCCCCATTGTACTATTATACCACACCTAATAGGTCCCACAACTCTCCTGCAGTATAAACCCAGAGTATAGCCTCCTCAATATAAAATCTGAATATCATCATATATCTAGCTAGTTACAGGGTAACTTAGCCCCCACCCAAAGCCCCATCCATCTCTAGTTTAAAGTGACCACTTTCTCTGCTTCTGCTCTGGAGTCCCAACATTGCTTAGGAAAATTACGAAAATTGGGTCATTAAATGGCTCCACTACAAATACAGCCTTGTCAACCTCAAATGGACCAGCCTTTTTCTGCTTGACAATCCTTTTACTCATTTAGTTTTGATTCTGTCTGGCATTCACCGTAGCTCATCATAAAAATCCCTAACACTTAAACACCTTTATATTGGCTCAGTGTTAACCAAACTCTGCTCAGCAACTGGTGTAATTATCTAAAAATACAGACTCCTGGGCTCTATTGGGACTTCCTAAATCAGAATTTCCAAAGATAGGCTTGATTATCTATATCAATGGTTCTCAAACTTTTTATTCTGAGGAATCCTTAAACACTTAGAAATTATTGAGGACCTCCCAGAGCTTTTGTTTATGTGGGTTATAGCTATTGGTATTTAACATATTAGAAACTCAAAATTTTTTTAATTTCAAAATTTTTATTATCTAATAATTCATTTATAATAATAAACCCATTAACATCAATATAAATTACATTTTAATGAAAAATAACTATATTCTAAAAAATTTAGTGAATGATATTGTTTTCCAAACATCTTTGATATCTCCCTTAATAGAAGACAGCTGGATTCTTATATCTGCTTCTGCGTTCAATCTATTGCTATATGTTCTTTTGGCTGAAGTATAAGAAGAAAATTTGGCTTCTCCTAGATCTGTAATTAGAAAAGGAGGGAACCCACAAACCACCCCCCAGAGTCCTTAGACCAAACTTTGAGACTCACTGATCTGTATATTTAACAAGTCCCCAAGTAATTCTTGTCATGAGAATAGGTGGTAAACATTACATTAGTTCATGTGAGACAATATAAATCTCCATTTGTCTCCAGCTCTCAGCTCCAGCCTGTTCTGGATCAGGCACTCTCTGGTCTCTGTAGATGAAACCTCCCTCAATGTTACTAAGACCCAAGCCATCTAATTGTGGCTTCCCATCAATCATTCTTTGGTATGTTTAGTTTTGTTTTGTTTTTTTAAAGAAAACATTTTTTGAATCTTTTATTGTGATATAATATATATAACAAAATTTGCCATTTTAACCATTTTTTAAAGATTTATGTATTTATTTTAGAGAGAGAGTGCATGTGAGCAGGAGGGGCAGAGGGTGAGGGAGAATTTCAAGCAGACTCCACGCTTAGCGTGGAGCCTGATGCAAGGCTTGATATCATGACCCTGAGATCACAACCTGAGCTGAAACCAAGCGTCAGATGCTCAACTGACTATGCCACCCAGGTGCCTCATCATTTTAACCATTTTTACATGTACAATTCATTTAGCATTAATTACATTCACAATGTTATGCAACCATCACCACTATCTATTTCCAAAACTTTTCATCACCCCAAACAAAAACTCTGAAACCATTAAAGACAAACTTCCCATTACCTCCTCTTCTCAGTCCCTGGTAACGCTTAATCTACTTTGTCTCTATGGATTTTCCTTTTCTGAACATTTCATATAAATGCAATCATACAATATGTGGTCTTTTGTGACTGGCTTCTTTCATGTAGCATAATGTTTTGAAGGTTCATCCATATTGTAGCATGTGTCAATACTGCATTTCTTTTTATTGCTGAATAGTATTTCATTGTATGGATATACCATATTTTGTTTATCCATTCATCAGTTGATGGACATTTGGGTTGTTTTCACTTTGAGGCCATTATGAATAATGCTGCTATGAACATTTGTATACAAGTCTGTGTGAACACATGTTTTCATTTCTTTTGGATATATACCTAGGAGTAGAATTGCTGGGTTATATGGTACCTCTATGGTCAACCATTTAAGAAGCTACCAAACATTTTTTTCAAAGAGATTGTATCATTTCACATTCCCACCAGAAATATATGAGGGTTCCAACTTATGCACATCCTCATGATCACTTGTTATTTTCCAACTTTTTATGGTAGCCATCCTAGTGGGTGTGAAGTGTATCTCACAATAGCTTTGATTTGCATTTTCCTGATGACTAATGATGTTGAGCACCTTTTCATGTGCTTAGTAGCTGTTTGTGTATCTTCCTTGGAGAAATGTCTGTTCCGATTCATTGCCCATAATTGGGTTATATGTCTTTTTATTATTGAATTATAAGATTCCTTTATATGGTCTGGACACAATTATATGGTGTGAGGTAGAGCTCAACTTCATGCTTTTGCATGTTGTATGCCCAGATGTTTTGGCATTACACCATTTGCTAAAAAAAACTATACTCTCCCCCATTGAATAGTCTTGACACTCTTACTGATAATCATTTGACCATAGATGTATGGTTTACTTCTGCATCCTCAGTTCTAAACATTGATCTATATGTCTATCTTCATGATGGTACCACACAATCATGATTACTGTAGATTTGTAGTAAGTTTTGAATCAGGATGTGGGAGTCTCCAACTTTGTTCTTTTTCAAGACTGTTTTAGCTATTTTGGATCACTTTCAATTCTATATGAATTTTAGGATTAATTTGTCAATTTATACAAAGAAGCCTTCCAGGTTTTGATGGAGATTGCATTGAATCTTTTAGATCAATTTAGGGAGAATTACCATTTTAATAATATTAAGTCTTCCTGTTCCTGAACATAGGATGTCTTTCCATTTATTTAAGCCTCCTTTAATTTCTTTCTAGCAAGCTTTAGATTCATTTTTCCTTTCCTCCTCTTTCAGAGAGTGTTCCTCTTTCTCTGAAAACTATGTCCTTTCTTTGCACGTTTGATTCCAAGTCCTCCACACAGCCTTGTCTTTGCAACATGTCCAAATTTCTCTAATTCTTGAAGAACTTCCTAAACATACAAGTAAGTAAATGATGAAACTATTAAGGAAAGTATCAGGAAGTTTGTAAACTCCTAAATATAAACAATAATTAATAAAATTAAAAGGTAAAAAAACCCTAGGGAAGCATTTACCACAGACTACAAAAAGTTATTACCTTTAGGGGTGCCTGGGTGGCACAGTCAGTTAAGCATCTGACTCTTGGTTTTGGCTCAGTTTGTGATCTCAGGGCCATGAGATGGAGCTGCACGTAGGGCTCTGTACTCTGCACGGAGTCTGCTTGAGACTCTCTTTTCCTCTCCCCCTGCTCCGCATCCCCACCACTCTCTCTCCTTAAATAAATGAATAAATCTTTAAATATACTGATTATAAGATCCTCACAAATATATAATAAAAACACCAAGCCCCAATAGAATATGGCCCAAGAACATAGGTAATTCACAAAATAAGATATTTAACTTGCAAAAAACATAAGCAATATACTTCAACCTCAAAATTAATTAATGAAATATAAAACAATGAAATATATTTTTCTTATCATATTGACAAAGTTTTTAAAAATATGATAATACTCAAAACCACAGTAAGGGTAGAGAACTAGGCCCAATCATATACTGCTATTGGGAGAATACTGATGTTGTAACCTGATAATATAAATCAAGAAATTTAAAAATATCCATGACTTTTGATCCTGTAAATACACTTCTAATAATTCAATCAAAGACTTATACACAAAGATGCTCATTGCAACATTATGTATAAAGGCAAAAAAACCCTGACTTTCCAACAATAGAAGAAAGACTATAAGTTATGGTACCTCACTATGATTATGCAATCCATTTAAAATGAGGTTGATAACGTCACTACTCATCAGGGAAATGCAAATCAAAACCACAATGAGATATCACAGTAAGCTATCACCTTACACCTGTCAGAATGACTAAAATCAAAACCACAAGAAACAACAAGTGTTGGTGAGGATGTGGAAAAAAAGGAACCCGCATGCACTATTGGTGGGAATGCAAACTGATGCAGCCACTATGGAAAACAGTATAGAGGTTCCTTTAAAAATTAAAAATGGAACTACCATATGATCCAGTAGTTGCACTACTGAGTATTTGGCCAAATAATATGAAAACACTAATTAAAAAGGATATATGCACCCCTATGTTTATTACAGCATTATTTATGATAGCCAAATTGTGGAAGCAGCCCAAGTGTTCATCAGTAGATGAATGGATAAAAAATATATGGTGTATATCTACAATGGAATATTATTCAGCCATAAAAAAGAATGAAATCTTGCCATTTGCAACAACATGGATGGATCCAGAAAGTATAATGCTAAGCAAAATCAGTCAGTCACAGTAAGACAAATACCATATGATTTCACACATACCTGGAATCCAAGAAACAAAATAAATGAACAAAGAAAAAAAAGAGAAAAACAAGAAACAAACTCTTAACTATAGAGAACAAACTGATGGTTACCAGAGTGGAGGTGCATGGGGGATGTGTAAAACAGGTGAAGGGGATTAAGAGTACACTTATCTTGATGAGCACTGAGTAATATATAGAATTGTTCAATCACTATATTGTATAACTGAAGTTATTTAACATTGTATGTTAACTATACTGGGAAAGAAAGAAGAAAGAAAAAAAGAAAGAAAGAAAGGAGAGAGGGAGAGAAGGAAGGAAGGAAGGAAGGAAAAGGAAAGGAAAGGAAAGAGGGAAGGAAGGGAGGGAGGAAGAAGATGTGGAATAGGGAAGATGGTGGAATAAGAGGACTCTAAGTTCACTGTGTCCCACATTTACAACTAGATATCCCTCACATCCATGTAAATAACCCAGAGAGTGATCTGAAGACTTGCAGAACAAACTCCACAACTAAATGTAAAGAAGTTGCATCTGAGAGGCTAGGAAAGGCAGAGTGTTCAGGAGCTGCCCGCAGGAGGGAGGGAGCTGTGGGTGCAGAGAGGGGACAGAAATGGTTCCTCTCACCAGGGAACCCACATGGGAGACAAATCTCCATAATATCTGGCTTTAAAAATCAGAGGAGTTGAATTTTGTGAGTTTGTATAACCAGCAGGACTTGGAGCCTAGAGCTTTAAAAATCAGCTGACTTAGCACTGGGAAAGCCTGGAGGGTGAGATAGCTGGGTCCCCACCCTTAAAGAGAATGATGGGCATTAAGGAGGGCACGTGATGTAATGAGCACTGGGTGTTATGCACAACTGATAAAGTATTGAATACTACATCTGAAACTGATGATGTACTATAAGTTGGCTGACTGAATTTAAATTTAAAAAAGTGTTCTTTCATAGAAAAAATTTTTAAAAAGAGACAGCTGCCCTCAGAGAGGCAACAAAGAAATGGCAGTTTTCACAACACCTGGGACAAAAGGGAGGAAGATCTGTTTATACTGATTTCAGAGTGTATTGGGAGACTTCTCCAGGAGCAAAGGGGATGGCAGGCACCATTTTCATCCCCCACCCCCCAGCATAAACACAGAACCACCTGTTGGAGGCAGCACTACACAGACACTTGCTATCTAACCTGCTAGCAGTGCACCCCACCCATGCATTCTCCCAAGGACTCACCCACTCCAAGGCTGCTGGCCTCAGCCCTGGGATAACTACAAATTTTGCTAACACCACGACCCTGCTCCCAGCCCTCCTGTGGTCATGTCACCTCACAGTCAGCCTGCCTGGGTCCCACTAACACCACAGAGAGCAAGCACAACTACAACAGTCAGAGAACCAGTGCAGACATCTAGACGGAAAGAAAAAGTAACTCAGACACAACAGCAGGATGCCAACAACACATATAGGAGACTCACCTGAAATGCCAGTATCTGGTGAACAGGGGACACCACACTGCAGGGCATGACAGAACTCTTCCTCTTAAAGCCACTACTTTCAAGAGTAGAAGACTCAGCTGACTTTCCTAACACAGAAACAGACACAGAGAGGTAGACAAAATGAGGAGACAGGAGAAATACGTCCCAAATGAAAGAACAGGACAAAATCACAGCAGTACATCTAAGCAAATAAGAAATAATATGCCTCATAGAGATTTTAAAGTAATGATCATAAAGATACTCATTGGACTTCAGAAAAGGGTGGAGGACATCAGTGAGACCCTTGGGAAAAAAAGATTTAAAATAACATTATAGGTGAAGAACTTAATAAATGAAATTAAAAATACAATATATGGAATACATAGTAGGCTACAGGAAGCAGAGGAATGTATCAGTGACCTGGATGATAGAGTAATGGAAAGCAATAAGATGAACAGGTGAGAGACAAATATGGCATAATGAGAATAGACTTAGAGAACTCAGTGACACCATCAAGTGTAACAACATTCATATTATTACAGGGATCCCAGAAGGAGAACAGAGAGAAAGGGGGGGTAGAAAATGTATTTGAAGAAATAATAGCTGGGGGATGGGTTAAAGAGGTGATGGGGTTTAAGGAGTGCACTTGTTGTGATGAGAACAGGGTGATGTATCAAAGTGTTGAATTACTATATTGTACACATGAAAATAATATAACACTGTATGTTAACTAACTGGAATTAAAATAAAAACTTTAAAAATTAAAAAAATGTAAAAAAAAAAAAAAAAGAACAGCTGAAAATGTTCCAAATCTGGGAAGGGAAACAGATCCAGATTCAGGAGCCACACAGATCCCCCAACAAATTGAACCTAAGGAGGTCCATACCAAGACACATAGTAATTAAAATGGCAAAAAATAGTGATTGAGAATTTTAATGGTTACAACAGAAAAGAAGACAGTTACATACAAAGGAAACCACATAAGGCTGTCAGCTGATTTTTCAGCAGAAACTTTGCAGTCCAGACGAGCATGGCACAATATATTCAAATTGCTGAAAGGGAAAAATCTGCAGCCAAGAATATTCTGTCCAACAAGGCTAGCATTCAGAATAGAAGGAAAGATAAATAGTTTCTCAGATAAACAAAAATTAAAAGAATTCATGATCACAAAACCAGCCCTATAAGAAATGTTAAAGGGGACTCTGAGTGGAAAACAAATATCATAAGTAAGAGTAAGAAAAATAAGAAGCACAATGGCAAAAAAATTAAGTATATCTGTAAAAACCAATAAAAAAACACAAAATAAAAGGATGTAAAATACAATACCAAATATCTAAAACATGGAAGGAGGAGGAGTAAAGAATGAGTTCAAAATTAAGTGACCATCAGCTTAATATAGACTGCTATATGCACAAGATGTTCTATATAAACTAAATGGTAACCACAAGTCAAGAAACATAATAGAGGGGTGCCTGGGTGGCTCAGTCAGTTAAGTGTCTGACGCTTGGTTTTGGCTCAGGTTCTGATATCTTGGGTCATGAGATCCAGCCCATATCAGGCTCCATGCTCAGTGGGAGTTTGCTTGGATATTCTCTCCTCTGCCCCTTCTCCCACTCACTCTCTTTCTCTCTCAAGTAAATAAATAAAATCTTAAAAAAAAACAATAGATATGCAAAAACTAAAGAGTAAGGAATCCAAGTACTTTGCTAAAGAAAGCCAACTAATCATGAGAGAAGAGAATAAGAGAAGAAAGGAACAGAGAGGAACTAAAAAACAACCATAAAAATGGGGCGCCTGGGTAGCTCAGTCAGTCAAGCATCTGCCTTTGTCTCAGGTCATGATCTCAGGGTCCTGGGATTGAGCCCCACCTCGGGCTGCCTGTTCAGTGAGCAGTCTGCTTCTCCTTTTCCCTCCACCCTTCCCCACACCCCTGTTTATGCTCTTTCTCTCTCTCTTAGTCTCTCTCTCTCTCTCAAATAAATAAATAAAGTCTTTAAAAAACAACCATAAAACAAGTAACAAAAGGCAATAAATACATATCAATAATTACTTTGAATGTAAGCGGACTAAATGCTCCAATCAAAAAACATAGGGTGACAGAATGGATAAAAAACAAGACCCACCTATATGCTGCCTACAAGAGACTCATTTCAGACCTAAAAACATGCAGATTGAAAGTGAGGGGATGGTGGGCGCCTGGGTGGCTTGGTCGATTGAACATCTGCCTTCAGCTCAGGTCATGATCCCAGTGTCTTGGGATCAAGTCCCACGTTGGGCTCCCTGCTAATCGGGGAGCCTGCTTCTCCCTCTCCTTCTGCTACTCTCCCCTGCTCATGCTCGTTCTCTCTCTCTCTCTCTCAAAAATAAATAAATAAAAATACTTAAAAAAAAAAGAAAGTGAGGGGATGGAGAAACATTTATCATGTAAATGAATATGAAAAGAAAGCTGAAGTGGCAATACTTATATCAGACAAAACAGACTTTAAAACAAAGGTTGTAACAAGAGACAAAGATGGACACTATATATACATAAGCAGAACAATCCAACAAGAAGGTATAACAGTTGTAAATATTTATGCACCCAACATGGGAGCACCCAAATACATAAAGCAATTAATAACAAACATAAAGGGAGGTGCCTGGGTGGCTCAGTTGGTTAAGTGTCTGCCTTGGGCTCAGGTCATGAAACTGGGGTCTTGGGATCAAGCCCCGCGTTGGGCTCCCTGATCAGCAGGGAGCATGCTTCTCCCTCTCCCTCTGTCACTCCCCCTGCTTGTGCTCTCTCTCTGTCAAATAAATAAATAAATAAAATCTTTAAAAAAAATAAACATAAAGGAAGTAATCAGCAGTAATACAATAATAGTAGGGGACTTTAACACCCCACTTACATCATTGGATAGATCATCCAAATGGAAAACCAACAAGGAAACAGTGGCTTTGAATGGCACAGTGGACCACATGACTCTAACAGATATATTCAGAACATTCTATCTTAAAACAGCAGAATACACATTCCTTTCAAGTGCACATGGCACATTCTCCAGAATAGATCACATATTAAGCCACAAAACAAGTCTCAATAAATTAAAAAAGATTGAAGTAATATCATGCATCTCTCCCAACCACAATGCTATGAAACTAGAAATCAACCACAAGAAAAAACCTGGAAAGGACACAAACATATGGAGGCTAAATAACATGCTACTTAACAATGAATGGGTCAACAAAGAAATCAAAGAGGAAATCAAATAATACATGGAGACGAAGGAAAATGAAACACAATGGTCCAAAGTCTTTGGGATACAACAAAAGCTGTTCTCAAGAGGGAAGTTTGTAACAATACAGGCCTACCTCAAGAAGCAATAAAAGTCCCAAATATACAACCTGGCCTTACATCTAAAGGAACTAGGAAAAGAACAAACAAAACCTAAAACCAGTAGAAGGAAGGAAATAATAAAGATTACAGCAGAAATAAACAAAATAGGAACTAAAAAACAATAGAACAGAGCAATGAAACAAGGAGCTGGTTCTTTGAAAAGATCAACAAAATCGATAAACCTTTAGCCAGGCTCATCAGAGAGAGAGAGGGAGAGGACTCAAATAAATAAAAATAAAATCAGAAATGAAAGAGGAGAAATAACAACCAGCACCATAGAAATACAAAAGATTGTAAGAAAAATTATATGCCATCAAATTGGACAACCTAAAAGAACTGAATAACTTCCTAGAAACATATAACATCCCAAAATTGAATCAGAAAGAAATAGAAAATTTAACAGATCAATTACCAGCAATGACATTGAATCAGTAATCAAAAAATTCCCAGCAAACAAAAATCCAGGACCAAATGGCTTCTCAGGTTAAGTTTACCAAACATTTAAAGAAGAGTTAATACCTATTCTTCTCAAAGTATTCCAAAAAGTAGAAGAGGACAGAAAACTTCCAAATTCCTTCTATGAAGCCAGCATTACACTGATACCAAAGCCAGATAAAGACACTACAAAAAAAGAGAACTAAAGGCCAATATCTCTGATGAATATACATGCAAAAATCCTCAACAAAATATTAACAAGCCAAATCCAGTGATACAATTACAATCAAGTGGGATTTATCTCCAGGATGCAAGGATTGTTCAATATTCATAAGTCAATCAATGTGATACATCACATCAATAAAAGAAGGGATAAAAACCATATGATCATTTCAATACATGCAGAAAAGACATTCGACAAAGTACAACAACCATTTATGATAAAAACTCTGAACAAAGTAGGATTAGAGGAATCATACCTCAACATAATAAAGGCCATATATGAAAAGCTCACAGCTAACATCATACTCAATGGTGAAAAACTGAAAGCATTTCTGCTAAGGTCAGGAACAAAACAGGGATGCCCATTCTCACCACCTTTATTCAACATAGTACTGGAAGTTCTAGCGTCAGCAATCAGACAACAAAAGAAATAAAAAAGCATCCAAATTGGTAAGGAAGAAGTAAAACTTTCACTATTTGCAGACAACATGATACTTTATATAGAAAACCCTAAAGACTCCACCAAAACACTACTACAACTGATAAATGAATTCAGTAAGGTCACAGGATACAAAATGAAAATTAATGTTCAGAAATCCGTGGCATTTTTTATACTAATAATGAAGCAACAGAAAAAGAAATTAAGAAATCTATACCATTTACAACTGCACCAAAGACAATAAAGTACCTAGGAATAAACTTAACCAAGGAGGTGAAAGACCTGTATTCTGAAAACTATAAAACATTGATGAAAGAAATTGAAAATAACACAAAAAAAGTGGAAAGACATTCCATGCTCATGGAGTAGAGGAACAAATATTGTTAAAATGTCCATACTACACAAAGCATTCTATAAATTTAATGCAATCCATATCAAAATACCAACATTTTTCACCAAATTAGAACAAACAATCCTAAAATTTGTATGGAAACACAGAAGACCACAAATATCCAAAACAGTCTTGGGAAAAAGAAAAACAAAGCTGCAGGCATCAAAATTCCAGGCTTCAAGTTATACTACAAAGCTCTAGTAATGAAAACAGTATGGTACTGGCACAAAAATAAGCACATAGATTAATCGAATAGAATGGAAAGCCCAGAAATAAACTCATATTTATATGGTCAATTAATCTTTGACAAAGAAAGCAAGGATATGCAATGGGAAAAAGACAGTCTCTTCAACAAATGGTGTTGGGAAAACTGGACAGCTATATGCAAAAGAATGAAACTGGACCACTGGGTTACACCATACAGAAAGACAAATTCAAAGTGGACTTAGGACCTATATGTGAGACCTGAAACTATAAAAATCTTACAAGTGAGCACAAACAGTAATTTATCTGACATTGGATCTACCAACATTTTTCTAGATATGTCTCCTGAGGCAAGGGAAATGAAAGCAAAAAGAAACTATTGGGACTACACCAAAATAAAAAGCTTCTGCACAACAAAGGAAACAATAAACAAAACCAAAATACAACCTAGTGAATGGGAGAAGATATTTGCAAATGACATATTTGATAAGGGTTAGTATCCAAAATATATTAAGAACCAATACAACTCAACACTAAAAAAACCAAATAATCTAATTAAAAATGGGCAGAAGACATGAACAGACATTTCTCCAAAGAAAACATACAGATGGCCAACAGACACGTGAAAAGATGTTCAACATCACTCAGCATCAGGGAAATGCAAATCAAAACCACAATGAGATATCACTTCATACCTGTCAGAAAGGCTCAAATAAAAAATACAAGAAACAACACGTGTTGCTAAGGATGGAGAAAAAGAAACACTCGTGCACTATTGATGGGAATGCAAACCAGTGCAGCCACTGTATAAAACAGTATTGAGGATCCTCAAAAAATTAATAGAACTACCTTAAAATTCAGGAATCACACTACTGGGTATTTATCCCTCAAAATCAGAAACACTAATTTAAAGGGATACATGCACCCTTATGTTTATAGTAGCATTATTTACAATAGCCAAATTTTGGAAATGGCACAAGTGTCTATCCATAGGTGAATGGATAAAGAAGTGGTATTTATACACAATGGAATATTACTCAGCCAAAAAAAAAAAAAAAGAAATCTTGCCATTTGTGATAATATGGATGGAGGTAGAGAGTATAATGCTAAGTGAAATAGTCACAGAAAGACAAATATGAATTGATTTCTCTCATATTTAAGAAACAAAACCTAATAGCAAAGTAAAAGAGAGAGAGAGAGAGAGAGAGAGAAACCAAGAAACAGACTCTTAACTATAGAGAACAAACTGATGGTTATCAGAGGGGAGGTGGGGGGGATGGGTGAAATAGGTGATGGGGATTAAAGAGTAAGTACATTTATCATGATGAGCACTGAGTAATGTATAGAATTTTTGAATCACTGCATTGTATACCTGAAACTAATATAACTGTATGTTAACTATACTGGCATTAAAATAAAAACTTAAGGGGCGCCTGGGTGGCTCAATCTGTTAAGTGTCTGCTTTCAGCTCAGATCATGATCCCAGGGTCCTGGGATCAAGCCCTGCATCAGGCTCCCTGCTCAGCGGGGAGCCTGCTTCTCCCTCTCCCAATCCCCCTGTTTGTGAGCTCTCTATCTCTCAAATAAATAAATAAAATCTTTTAAAATTTTTTTAAAAAGTTAAAATAAAAATTAAAAAAAGAAATAGTATGTATATACAATGGAGTATTATTCAGCCATGAATAAAGAATTAAATCTTGTCATTTGCAACAACATGGATAGATCTAGAGGGTATAATGCTAAGTGAAATAAGTTAGTCAGAGAAAGGAATATTTTATACGATTTCTCTCATATGTGGAATTTAAGAAACCAAACAAATGAACAAAGGAAAAAAGAGACTGCCCTGCATCAGCCTCCCTGCTCAGTGGGGAGTCTGCTTCTCCCTCTCCCTCTCCCTCTGCCCCTCCCCACCGCTTGTGATTCCTCTCTCTCTTTCCCTCAAATAAATAAATAAAATCTTTATTAAAAAAAGAAAAAGAAAAAAGAGACAAACCAAGAAACAGATTCTTTTTTTTTTTTAAGATTTTATTTATTTATTTGACAGAGAGAGAGGGAACACAAGCAGGGGGAGTGGAGAGGGAGAAGCAGGCTTCCGGCTGAGCAGGGAGCCCGATGCGGGGCTCGATCCCAGGACCCTGGGATCATGACCTGAGCCGAAGGCAGACGCTTAATGACTGAGCCACCCAGGTACCCCCAAGAAACAGATTCTTAACTATAGAGAACAAATTGATGGTTACCAGAGGGGAGGTGGGTGGAGGGATGGGTGAAATACGTTAAGGGGATTATGAGCATATTTATTGTGATCAGCACTGAATAACGTATAGAATTGTTGAATCACTATATTGTACACTTGAAACTAATATAACACTGTATGTTAACTATATTGGAATTAAAAATTAAAAAAATAAAAATAAAAAACGGGAGACTGATGCCCAAAGAGGGTAATATATTTAAGGGTACATACCTAATTAGTGGCAGAATCAAAATTGGCTCCAGAATTTACCAAACTTCCATCGTAGACTCTTCATATCACATCATTTTGTCTTTACCAGTACCACAAATTACCACCTGATCATATACTGCTCCAGTGTGCTGTCTTCATATCAAGAACACTAGCCCTATATTCTCAAACAGGTTGCAAGAAGTGCCACTTAAAAAAATAGAAGGGGCTTTGCAGGTGGCCGACTTGGATTTAAAACCCGGATGTTCCGTGTTCTGTGTGTGACCCTTTGGCAAGTCTCAGTTTTCTCATTTATAAAATGGAGCATAATACAAGACTAAATGACACAATGAGTTTGTAAATAACATAGGATAGTGGCTGGCACACAGAAGATAATTCATAAATAGGAGATACAAATACAGAAACTTCTTAATGCCAGGATCCAGACCATAGCAAGTTCTCTATAACTTCTTTATCATACCATTCACACTGCCGGGAACTCAGTAGGTGTTAACAACTATTCATTGACTTGACTTGAGGAGAAGCTTATAGTATAACAGAAGTTCCAAAAGCAGAGAGAAATCCTATTGCCCTGCAGCCTGCTGTCTTTTGCCCTGGAGTTTTTTTGCCCCCATGTACAGCGGTTGGCTGCACAGTAATGACTCAAACCCTGTAGCCAACTGACAGAGAAAACAACCACTAGTTCCTCCCACACTACTCTTCAAGGCACATCTGGGGAGCGGGGCACCGAAATCCTAGGCTAAAGAGGCCAAGCCCCCTTGCAGTTTTGATGACTTTTAGGAATTTAGTCAAGAATGTATCATTACATTCCCTGTTACATGAGCTGCTATATGCTGGGGAGCAACCTAAGGAAATGTAACATGATCAGATTTGCATTTTAATATCACTCTGGATTCAGTGTGAAAGATGGATTGGATGAAGGTGGGAAGACCAATTAAAAGCCTACTGCGGTTAACCAGTCAGGAAGAGATCAGGATTGGGTAAATGGAGGTCGAAAGTATAGGAGAGAGGGGAAGATGGATACAGTCAGATCTCTAAGGAGGGAGGAGGAGTTTGGCCCCATAGCACAGGTTGAGGAATTCATTTCTTACTGGAAGGGAGACACTGACCCTGAAACACAAGAGAGGTGAAAGGTGTGTTTGTGAAGGGGACTGGGAGGGAAAAGAGGTTGAGAGGTTCTGACCTGATGCTTTTGTCATTCTCAGTGAACTAGGAGGCAAGGCTGATTAAGGACACTTAGAAGGGTTTCTAAGGCAGCTGAGTTTAGAGATCATTATTTTGCTGTGACTCTAGTCCACGGAGTTGTGGGATTTTCTCTGAGAAAAAGTCATAGGCTTTGGTGATTAGGGTATCATGAGTTCCTGTCAAGAAAGTATCTTCTGTGGCAGAGTTGGAGCAGAAGGCATATTGCTGGGCCTGAGGAGTAAAGAGCAGGGTGAGGGGAATTGCAGGCAGCAAGGATAGACCACACTTTCAAAAGGTTTAGCAGAAAAGAGAAAGGGGAGATAGGGCTATGGCTTGAGGGAAAAGCAGAGAAAGGACTCTGCATTTGTTTTTAGGGTAGGATTGACTTTGAGGCCTAAAAAAGATGCTTTGTATGTACTCTAATGGAGGTAACATATAGTAGTGTTTTAGAGCACGTGCTCTAGAGTCATTAGTGCCTAGGCTCAAATTCTGGCTTTGCCACTTACCTTAAAATTAAATAAGTCACTTAAATCTCTCTGTGCCTCAGTTTTCCCAATGGCAAAATGGGGGAAATTAGAGTAACTACATCAGAATTTTTGCAAGTAATAAATAATATTTGTGAAACAGAATGATAACTGGCGTGTAGTAAGTGCTTGATGAGCGTTAGGTATTACTATCAGGATTCAAGCAAAAAGTACATGCAGGATCTGATTGGATTTGTTTTGATTTTGACGAGCTTTTTTCCTTACTGTTGTAAAAGTAATATATATGCCTTTTTAAAAAGTAGCTTTTGCAAAATTATACATTTTTTTCCAAAGAAAAATCAGAAAATACAGATCAGCAAAAAGAAGAAAACAAAAGCAGCCATGTTTTCGTTCCCTATCATCTTTAACATTCTGGGGAATATCATTCAAGACTTTTTTCTATTCATTCAGTAATAGCTTTCAAATTGTGTTTTGGTCTCTGTGGCAGCTAGGGTTAAATTACCCTAAGACACACCCAGGGAACTTCCCCACCCCTGGTTCTGGGGAACCCAACACATGAGAGACCTACCAGGAGGCCCTGTATCTCCCGGAGAGGAGAAGGAAGCTCAGATACCTTCTCTGAGGCTCTGGTTCTAGAAACGCCCACTTTTCAGTTCCCCTATGCAGAATACAGATACCCTATCTCTGACTGTCCTAGATCCATTATCCCCTTGCTCCTTGAAGTGTGGTGCCTGGACCAGCTGCATCAACATCACCCAGAAGCTTGCTGGAAATGCAAATTCTTAGGCCCCATCCCAGATCTACTCTATCAGAATCTAAAGTTTAATGAGTTTCCCAGGTGACTTGCATATACATTAAACTTGAGAAGCACTGAACTAGCCCATGTCCTTCCAATTCTAGGAATGAAGATTTCCCTAAATGTTCTTAATCACTAGAAACTTCAAGAACTTTCCCATCAAAAGTTTTACCTTTCATTAGGTCATTCTGTTTTGTGGAACAGGCTGAGCTTTGGAGGTGAACAATAGGCCCTATGCCTTCCCAGGATTCCAGTGTATCCCAATCAAACATTAAACATCTTTATGATAAAACTCAGTAGACAGAGGATGGAGCCAGGGAAAAGACGGAATAATTCTGGTCCTAACGGAGCATCTGATTTCTTCTGGATAAACAGTGTCAAACAATTTCCTCTCTTCTGAGAGGAAATTATGTTGTTTGGACAATGTGGACCACGCAATCAGGGAACAAGTTCCCACTAGCAGGTATAACAAGAAAGCTTCTGTGGGATGTTTCTGCCCCTGGGTTCTACACACATCCTGTCAGAAATGAGAAACTTCTATCAAGGATCACTTACCTACTGATATAAATTAAATAGGTAATAAATGAAGGGACCCCTGAGTATAAAGCATTTTTTTCAGTGCAATAAACTGTATTACTTCTTAAAAACTATGAACAGAAAATGTAAAACTTTATTCCATAAACATAAGGGAGAATTACAAGGTGTACTTCAGTTCTTTGTTATGGCCAATTAAGAAATAGGGACAGAAGTAAGGAAGAGAGAAGAGAGAATGAAGGGAAGGAGGAAGACATAGGGACCCAAAGTAAAAGAGAACAGACATACGTATATATACATTTGGGCATACAGAAACAGACTTTGATGCTGTTGACATTGCCATAATGTTCTCAGGTAAGATATGACTGCCAAGACATTCACACATAAATTCATCAAACAAATTTTCTCACACTTTTTCTGTGTCAGGTGCCAAGGATATTAAAGTGAATATGGGTCCCTGCCCTTAAGCTCACATATCTAGCAGGAGACCAAGACATTGATCAAGTATTCACACAAATAACCCTTGTATTAGTTTCCTGTTACTGTTGTAGCAAATAACCATAAACTTGATGGTTTACAACAACACCCATTTATCATCCTTCGGTTCTGTAGGTAGAAGTCTGATATAGGTCTCACTGGGCTAAAATCAAGGTGTCAGTGGAGCTGTACTCCTTTTTAGAGGCTCTAGGTGAGAATTACTTACTTATTCTCTCTGCCTCCCTCTTCCAGTTTTAAGGACCCTTGTAATTACATTGGGCTCGCCTGGATAATCCAGGCGACTCCCCATTTCAAGGTCAGCTGATTAGCAACCTTAATTCCCACAACTTTAATTCTCTTTTGTCATGTAACCTAACACATTCCCAGGTTCTGAGAGTAGGACATGGACATCTTTGGGGCTCCATTATTCTGCCTACCACACCATTTATCTACAAATTGTGCATTACAGATGCTATTGCCTTAAACAGGGCTATAAACTCCCGTGCACAAGTACAGAAGCATGGCATTTTCTGGAATTATACTATTCTGAATTCTATTATTTGCTGCCTACATACATTTGTTTGCTGTTTCCTTTGAGATGCCATCCTCCTCAATCCCTACATATCCAAATTCTAGCTATCTTTTAAGACCTTGCTCAAATGGTACTTAGACTTTATCGGGTGGAAAAACGAAAAATAAACTTTGTTCAGAACACTTCTACCTTTTAGTATTCTCAGTTGGTGTCTAACTGAACTTGTGATAGCACTTTCAAAATGAGTTGTGATATCTTAAAACTTACCTTAAAGTATTCACACTGGATTTTTCAGACACTTCTGTTTGGATCACAGAAGGAAATGAAAGGAGAAAGCCAAGCCCTCCAGGCACCAGTGAAGAGGGACAGAAGGAAGTGCCTTGAAAACACCACACCAGGAGGAATATTCTATTTAAGACCTTGCTTACAGTAAAAGCAGACAAATGAGAGCTGATATGCAAAAGAACAAAATGATAAGGTACTCTAAGTGGTTTGCTAAAGGCTGAGATTAAATCATGGTTCTAGGAAGGGTTGCAAGCTTGTTCAATGGCAAAAACATAGAATGTGATACATGTTGTTGAATCCCGCCTCTTCCAGTTAGTTGTGAGACACTAGGTGAATAATTTAATTATTTTAAACCTGTTTCCTCATCTGTAAAACAGGAATTACAGAAGTGGCTAATGATAGTGCCTGACATATAGTAAGCGTTCAATAAAACTTTATTGCTTTGTGAGTGAAGATTCAGAGAGGTAAAGTAACTTGTCTAAATTTATACAGATAGAACCAGGCCCCCAAATTCTAGTATATTAAAATCGTTTTGCTGTTTGTTTTTTTTTTTCAGTTCTTTGGAAATATGAAAAACTATTCATGGTCCTTATAGCACATCTCTATAACTCAAGAGTAGTTGCCACTATCCTGACTGAGATCATTACACTAAAACAGAGCTTTCTATCTTGTTCCTTGTGAATACAGCAGCATTTCTCATTTGAAATAGAAGATTTATTTTTTAGATTTTATTTATTTGAGAGAGAGGGAGAGAGCACAAGGAGGGGGAAGCCACAGAGGCAGAGGGAGAAACAGACTCCCCGCTGAGCAGAGAGCCCAATGCGGGACTTGATCCCAGGACCCTGAGATCATGACCTGAGCTGAAGGCAGCCACTTAACGGCTGAGCCACCCAGGAGCCCCTGAAATAGAAGATTTTAAAGTACTTGGTACATTAACCTGCCTCCTTTGAGGAAGGCTGAATGATTCCATCCTTGGCACTGAAGGACACTAAGATCTGGAAAGTAGAAGAGTGCTTCTAGATCTTATTGGTCTAAACTTCGCTGACTGTGGTGAAAGAACTGTTTAAACAAATTAAATATCCCTCTGAAACAAAGTCCTGAAGCCAACACCCTGGATACCAAATTAAAAGCTTGGGGTATATGTCAGGGGTCTTCCCATTTTCCCTTTCATTTTGGTTCACATATTCCTCTACTTTCCATAAACATTTCCCATTCTAAAGCTTATTTCAATACTAGGTATTCTGAAAATTTACTTAATGTGGTCTGGCAGACTGAAGAAAATGAACTGGAATTCAAGTGTAACAGCAGGCATCTGAATGGAATGGAATGAGAAGTGGAAGAGAAGCTAGAAGACATTGGTACCCTTCAACTTCTTTCCCTTTCTGGGCCTTTGTTTTCCAGACTGTTAAGGGAGACGGCTGGGCTACAGGGTATCTAAGACCCCAACTATCTCTAGCATTCCATGATTCTATGAGTGCCCCCCTCTGAAGTATTAGAATATAAAGGGGTGCATGTATTTGATAGGGTGGGGGGAGATCATTTGAAGAAGTAAAGCGGGAAAAATTGCAGGCAGGCACTTCATTTGAGCCTACACATCCAGTAGTGTGTGCAAAATAAGGGAAGAGAGGGCGGGAAAACTTGTTAACAAAAGGTTTCCTTTACTAAGGATAGTATTCAAGCAAGCCTGCATCACTAAAGGCTCCATGCTGTATAGTTGAAAGCCTACCAAGAGCTGGGAATGAACTAACAAGACCTCAGGTGATTTATATTGACCACGTTTCTTTTTTCTTAAGTTTGGTTTTGTTTCCACTGAAATGTATTCAGCGGGCTAGACATAGTCTTCTACCTGCTTTGCTACTGGCACGTAAGGACAAGCAGCTACAGAAAAAAAAATTATTACTATTTCACTCTTCTATTAGTTTTTTTTTTTTTTTTTTTAAGATTTTATTTATTTGACAGAGAGAGACAGCGAGAGAGGGAAACAAGCAGGGGGAGTGGGAGAGGGAGAAGCAGGCTTCCCGCGGAGCAGGGAGCCTGATGCGGGGCTTGATCCCAGGACCCTGGGATCATGACCTGAGCCGAAGGCAGAAGGCAGACGCTTAATGACTGAGCCACCCAGGCGCCCCTTCTATTAGTTTTTGTCACAAGATTTTTTAATAAAATCTACATCTCAAAAAGTATGCCGTATGTGTTGCGACATAAGAGTCAATATAAACAAATACTGTCTTACTATAAACTTCATCCAGACCAGACAAGTTAAACATTGGCCTAATTTGGGCTTTATAGCTATGAATAGAATGGGAAGTTATCATTAAAAGCTGACTTTACAGAAGCTGACTTATATTTACCTTGATGTTTTGTCAATGTATATAAACCAATCAGGCAACAAGGATATAAGAATCATTCTTAAATATGGTTTTTCATTTTCTGAGTTCCAGAGGCAGTAAGAAATCAGCTCTGGGAGTGCCTCTGGGCAAAAGATAAAGGAGGTTACAGCTGTGGAAGTGGTAATTAGAGCCCATTACAACTTATCTGCTTTGTCATTAAAATGCCTGCCAGACCTCTCATTTTTCTAAACAGAGGAAAAGAAAAGGTATACCTTAGTCTGTGAGAGCGTTAACCAAAGGCAAGGGATTTCTAATTCTGTTCACAAACTTACCATGTAACCTAAGACAAACCCATTGCCTTTTGGCTTCAAATTGTGCTTTGCTCACAGTTAAACCCTAACTCTTGAAGCTGAAAGGGACCTCAGGAAATCACCTGGTCCAGGCTCCTGCCTTCAGGAAAGTTATTATAGTCCTATTTTCCAAATGAGATATAAAGACCCAAGTAACTTAACTAATGTTTTCTGCCTCCTGAGTGCAATGGATTTTATTTTGTTCTTACTTTTATCTTAACTGTCACGCGGAGAATGTAATTATTCTCACTTTTTTCACAGATATGTTGTATACAGGTTGACACATAATAACCACAAGGCACTTTGAAAATACCAAAGGAAACTTATAGTATTAACAGATACTAGCACTTGGAATGGATGGGTCTTAAGAAAAACTAAAAGGAATGGATTTAGCCCTTTGAAGAATTAGCTTGAGGAAACAGAATTACACTCAGTTTAGTTAAATGGACCAAACTCACTTTCTGTATATACGTGTAAGGGTATAATTAGGAGTAATGAAAAATTAAGAACAGGAATGCCACTAAGGGTTTTATCATTAGGCTTGAGAGGGTAATCAAAAAGAGTAAGTGAAATTCTGCGCATAAAACCAGAAGTCCTGAAGAAAGTTGACTCCTTGGGTAAGGGGTAGGAAGTAACAGTTTTTTTCTTGCAATTTAAGAAGTTCACTCTGATTTTTTTCCTTAAGTTGTCTATAGTCTTGTCACTGAATGCCTGGATTCATTATCTTCCTGTCTCCAATCTTTCTTCACTTTGCATCCTAAGCCAAATTATCTCTGCCCAAATCACCATCTTTATTGCTACTTTGAACACATCAACCACCTCACAAACCCTTGTTATCCTCTGTATTGAAATTATTCAGGATTTCAAGATCCTTCATTAATCCATTCCAATCTAGTCTCTTTCCCTATCCCTCTCTATCTTTATTCCTTTTAATACTACGCTTTCTCTTCATGTACCTGAAACAAATTCCATCCTTGCATCTGATGTCATCTCTTCACCTTTCTTGAAAACTAACATGTATTTGATGTGAAGACTATACGGAGAGGGCGGAGTCTATAAACAGAAGTCTCTGATCTGATATGATTAACTAAAGGAGACTGGAGCCAAATTCCCTCCCTTATGTTTCTACCAGGGAGAAAGTGAGGACAGAATGAATGGTGAGGTGAATTTGGAGGAGTGCTGCAGGGTAGAAATTGCTTGGAATATGTGGTAGTTCTGAGTATTAAAGAGGGCCTGCCATATTTTAGGACTGGTCTCTTCCATTCCTTCAATTACAGCTTGATCTTCATTATCTTTAATTAAGGCCTCGATTTATACGCTGTCTTCCTTGGTGAACGTATGTAGTGGTCACTATCAGAAAGATCTCTCAAGTGAGGAGAAGAAGGGCGATTGCCTTAGTTAGCCAAGTAGGCACAATGGTGACAGGAAGGTTACTCCACAGAGAGGGTGGCAGTATATATTGTAAAGGAATTTTATGGTGGTACATACTCTGGGGAGTAAAACTCTTAGGTTGGGGGGGTGGGGCCATTCCATTATTGTATCCAACATGAGTAATGTGGGCAGAGTTTGGTTACCTAGCAGATATTGAGCTTAGAAACAATATATATTTTGGATTTTAAATTTTTATTCACCTCCATATAACAGCATATATAAAATGTTGCACAGACAAAAAGCATTTCTGAAATTTGGTAACTCCTTTGGGATTGGCACAGATTACAGACTTGAAAAAAAAATCCATGGTGGAGGAATTTTCATCTCTAAGGGTAGACTTGATGTGGAGATAGCTAAAAGTCACTTGAGACTAAGTCTGGTGAAATAAGATGGGAATAATCTGAACATAATTTTTAGTGAAATAAGCATGTAAAAGAATGACCTAATTTACTGTTAGAATAAGTATCTATACCTTCACAACATGCCACCCTCAAAGGAAACAATGGTACTGAGATAGGTAAGTAATTATCTTAAAGTTTTGTTTGGGGCACAGATGTTAAGTATCTGATTTTGTGATAGAGGGAAAATGGGCATAGCTAAGGGAAGACTACAAAATATTCAGCTTCTTTGGAGGCCAGGTAATAAGGCTTCCATTAACCTGCTATGGCTTCAGGAGGGTAAGCAGCTTTTCTATCAAGTGTGGATTGGTAGTCCTGCTTGATTTAAATGAGTGACGCAGCTGTTGGGAAGCAGGAAATGGTGCTGGATTACAAAGAGACAACCAAAACTAACACAAACACACATAGGCTTCCTGGTATGTAAATTATTTTTGAGGTTAGAGATCTCCTTTTACAGAATTTAGTATATAACAGATTCAAAAACCAAACTTTTTGACCTCCCAATATTAAATAACTAAATGTGCAAAAGAATCACCATTAAATAGGACATCAAAAGCTATACATTTTCTATGAAACAATATGTGCACAGATCTTCAAAGCTGTGAAAATGCAATAAAGAGCACAACACATTTTGGTCACTTTATTAAATGACATTAAATAGTTTAAGTTTCAACTACTAAACAGCACTTTGAATGGTGAAAACACAGATAGTATTATTGTCATACTTGAATGCTTTTCTTTAAAAACACAATTCCAGTCCTTATATATATTACAAAACAGCCTTAAAGGAAGAAGTGACATCTTTTCTACAGTACTTAAGATACTCAATACGGAACTGAAAAGCAGTCTAACAGAAACAAAGGCAAGTCTTCACAGCTGTATGATTTCAGCAGCCAAAGCTGGATGATGGACTGAAACAGTACTATACAACTGGGACAAAACATATACAATATCACAATACTAAGCAAAAACGCTTTACACCCAAAGAAATAAAACAGGTTACAAAATATGGAGAATTTAGCAGGCAAAACTGTATTACAAGCAACATTTTAAATCGTTATTTTTTAAGCCATTGCAACTATTTAAAACATCTAAAACAAATATAAAAATGAGCCTTTTAGTATCTTATTGATGTGATTTTTTTCTTTAAATATTTGTTAAAGCTTGATGTTATACTCAAAGTACATATTATGTAGCTAAAATGTCAAGTGAGAAGAGTGTATGCAAAGTGGTCCAAGTTTTATTTCAAACTCTCTTAGTTCCAATTAATCCTTTCTATGTATTATTCCTTAAGTCATAGTTTCATCCATGGTGAAAAAGGTTTAGAAGGTTGCCTAAAATTTTTACATCCATGTCTTTGCACAAGTAATCAGACCACGTTGAAAATTCCCAGGTCTAGTAAATCAGGTTTAAGGTATTCTGGACTTACAGAAATACCAACTGAAAACAGTTGGCCAGAGTGTACTGCCTTCAAATACTTATCTCATAAATCTTGTCTTTTTCATTTCTTCTGGAGTAAACACACATCCCCCCCCACCCTAATTAAGTAAATTTGATTATATGGCTGGCACAATATCCAAATATATGGAATTTGTTAGTGGTAACTCACCATGGTAAAGTGGGGGGGGATGAAATGGATCCACCTAACCTCACAAATTCTGTATCACAAACCTAGTGCTCTTAGATGTTTACCACTAGTTCTTTCAAGATCAAAATGGAAATCTCTTAATCATCCAAATAACTCAAAACAGTTCTAGCTAATGTTAAACTCATTCTAATCCAGTGATACCTAGAGCAATTCCTCCACCCAACTTTCTTTTTTATGAAATTCCTTAGCTATTTCCACTACCTGTTACAACACCATCTCAAAAATGGTTTTGCCATGTTGAGTTGACTCCCATAGTCTAACAATCTTTTTCTTCAAGAAATTCAAGCAACCAAATTGTACATGAATAAACTTACAGGTCATGTTTATAGGCCTGGATTAAAAAAACAATGCAATGATTTTCTAGTAAAACTTCAAAAAAGGGTATTAGATGAATTACTTTTGATCAGAAAATTGCCTCACAGATCTAAACTAAAAAAAAAATCGAACTTTGAAATGTGATTTAAAATAACAGGGAAGTTGGGGGAAAAGAACACGATGATGACAGAAAAGAGGAAGAGCATAGAAGCCAGTGATCCTTATCTTTCAGAGGAATTATTTCACAATACTGACAGTACTGGGAATTATTAAAGCACATTCCTCATGTGAACTTAAAAAGTCAGCAATGGTTCTGCCATTTTGATATTGTTTATAAAACAGGGTGTGACCCTACAACCACACCATCATCCTTAACCTCCTAAAATGCTAGAACTTGATTTTGTTAGTCCACATCCCACTGCCAGCAACAGGATGAAGCACTAGCACTGGCACCAAGCAGTTAAGAGATGTGCTTTATATTAGTGCCAGGAGAGAGAAAATTCATGTGTGGAAGATAATCCACAACCCTGAAATTTTACCAGTAATTATTTCAGCACATATAACTGAAAATAAAAAATGGCAGAAAGACTAAAGAAGAAAAAGGAATTCTCTTCTTAGGCTATACTTAAGGCTGTTTATACAATGCTAAGATAACTGCAAGACTCCTCCAAGTTTTAGAGCAGTAGTATTTGAGAATATTGCACACAATTCTGTGTCAAAGATAACCCTTAGTTTCTAACTTTCAGTCACGGAGATGATACAGCAGGAGCCCAGTTGCAGACTTCAGTCAAAAGAACATTAAAACCATTTCAATCATTTTAATAAAGAAATGGATTAAGTACAAAAGTATTTCGTAACTTGAGGAATCAACTCTAAGAACTCAGCTGTGTGTTTTTATATGTAAAGAACGAATATATAAATCTGTATTCTTTCCTAAATTCATTAATTTTATGACAATTTTATGGTTGCTAAAAGCAGGCATAAAAATTTAGAGAGGAAATCTGTGGAGTTGTTACTGTTATGGAAGGACTTGTTTTCACTGAAAACAATTTGAAATATCTTCTGTACTCAATGTGTGTAAGAAGATTCTAGGCAACATCACTGACAAAAGTCAGGAAAAAATGGTATGCCCTATTAAAAAAATTAAAACTAATATGGAAGATTGGCATTTAAGGGGACCAAACTATTTATACAGTTGAGTTCTGTTAAGTCATTGATTCCTAAAAAAATAAAAGATCTTTCTATGATTTTAACAATCCTTTAAGCTTTTAGTGCAAAATCACATTGATTTCCCTTGGGAAGGTCCTGGATTTTTGCTTCTCATTGGGGGTGGTGCGCGCTGTAAGGGTGGTGGCTGCATACCACCAGCTACTGACTGATACATTCCTCTCATATCAATTTGCTGGTAGTTAGAAGGATTCATGATTAAATTTGGAGGCTTTGGCATCATGAGGTGACCCAGTGTTGCTTGCTGATAAGTCATTTGTTGTTGTTGCTGCTGATTGTACTGCTGCTGGAGCCTTCGGTTCATAAGTATTCGCTGAACGCAGCTGATTAACTAAAGAGAGAAAAGGGAGCTGTTACAAGTGCATGACCTGTCTCAAAGAGGTAAGTATCAAGTTTTCAGTTAAAATCAATTTGTTAAGGGTGTACCATACCAAAAGGAAAACACATTATTGTTATCACCATTACTAATTTGAGGCATTCACAGGACCATTACTGTAGAAACCACTTAGTAACACCATTTAGGGCTAAATTCTCTTAATGACTTGACTATTGTATTGCAAGCTGCATTTAGTTCAGTTGCCATAGTAACCTGTCCCACACTATGATTAGTTTCAAGTATTAGTTACAGCACTTTTTGTCAAATCTCATTTCTTCTTCATTCTTTTAAACATTTCACATAATGACAAACATTTTTAGTGACAAACACCAAAGGGAAAAAACACTTGTAGTGGGAATAATTCCTACCTGGAGTGTCTTAAATTTCCTAAGATAATTTAAAATCAATAATTCTACAGTGCTAAGTAAAATTCATGCCACAGAAATTGATTCCCTGGAGTCAAGAGTTGAAATTTCCCAGTGAAAGGCAGATGGCTGACAAACAACTATGATGGGAAAAATGGAATATGCTAGTCTTTTAAAGAATTATGTAATTTAGTAGGAACCTGTGACATAGATAATCTATAGCTCCACTTTTTTTTTACTCTCAAATTAAATATATTAAAAAGTATACTTAATTGTTTAAAAATGGTAAATATGGTAAAAGTCTGGCAAAAATTCCTTTTTAGATGTCCAGAATACACAAAAAAATAAAATTATGTGGACGAGATTCCTATATAATCTCCAAGGAGGCCCATTTAGGAATTTGTTGCTCTTTTGTAACCCTGTAACCCAGATATTACCTTTACTTGACAATTACTATGTTTTCTGACAAAATTTCTTCCAGGAAAAATGACCAGTCATCCATCCATATGAGGGAAAGATGATTATTGACACAGATGTCACACAAACCCATTATTATAAATTCAAGAAAATTGGACATAACTTAGAGATAGTCGAACTCTTACCATCTGTTGTTTTGTCAATACATCATTGTAGATTGCTTCTCTTCGTTTAACATCAAGCTCCTGGCTGGCTTGTCTACTTAATGCTAACGCCTGTACTTGGGCCTCTGAGAGATTCATGTTTTCCTTCCACTAAAAGAAAAAGGTTCCATTTACTTCTTATTGCAGTAGAATTGAGGACAAATAATTAAGGTACTCAAAAATATTCAGGATTTTAAAAAGGTTTTTTCCCCTCCCTTTCCTTTATTCTTTTCTAAAGAAAACAAGGATGTAAAAGCAGGGTACTGAGTTAACCACTGTCATACAAGGTTTGGCTATCTCTGGAATGAAACTACTTGGATTTAATTTGTGTAACTGATAAAATATGTTTAAGTAAACAACACATACATTTCTCTGACTGACTGATTTCCCAATCATTTGGGATATTACCCATTTCTCTTTTGGGCCAACATTTAAGCAAAAATGCTGAATTACAGCTTAGCACTATTATCCAGTTTACTAGTATTTTACTATTGCAAATCAAGTTAGAAGAATTATGTTGTTTTCCCCACAGAAGGAGTGAGGCAAACAACAATTACAAATAAAAACAAAAGGGCTAGAGGGGAAACACGACAGAAATACCAAGTTGGAGTAAGATAACTGCCTATTAACTTACTACAGCTGAAATTATATCTTCAAGAGGCTGAATCCTCACTGCTGTCACACTGTTTGTTGCTTCCACAACTTTTTCTCTTCCTTGATTAATGAGGTCCTAGAAGAATGCAAGAAATGTTATATAGGACATATAAAAGACACATGGTTGTAAAGTATAAGGATCCTTCCTTTTGCCAGTTTATAGCACTTGGTTTTAAAACTCTTCAAATAATTGAAAAGCAGCAAAATGCAGCATCAATAACGTGGGTAAAACTTATCAGTGAGGGTCTTGTTAGGAAGATAAAAGTTTGGGTTTGCACCAATAGTTTATCAATTTAAATGACTCCATAAGTACATTTTCAAAAGGAAACCACAGATTCAATTAAGTTACTACATAATTGGTATAATAAAACCTAATCTTTCTTATTTAATTCATAATTGATTCTAGTTTCAAATAACTTACTTCATAATACTGGACATTAGCATATACTTAATGCTGCACCTACATTGCATCAGAATATAAATGTATTTATCCTATTTTCAAACATTAAGCAAGTTAATTTGTTTATTCAAAATATTTTATAACTAAGAAAGTGCTATTTCCCTAGCCAGTCAACTGCCCTATTGTTCCTTAATTAAAATAATTCAAAGAACATTAATTCAAGGCCTAATTCTCTTGTGCTCTGAACAAACCACATTTTCCTATACTATGATGGTTCAAAAAGGTCAACAAATAAAAGAAAAATTTCTTGGTCTATTCAGAGGTAATCTTTTGGAGAATGTGATATTCCTGCATAGGGAACCCTCAACAACAGGGTACTTGAAATTGCCTTTAATTCAAGTTAAACTACTTTTGTACTTCACAACTTACCTCCAGCTGTTGATTACTCATTGCTGACAGGGCTCCCAAATTGAAAGGAATATAAGGAGTTTGAGAGTTGAAACTGACAGGGGGTAAATTGGTCCCAGTTGGTATGTTGAAACGCATGGTCAGTCCCTAAAAACAAAAAATTATGCACTTTCCACATTGTGATTTAAAACTTGAAATTCTACATCACCTACTGGTTTAGAAAAGAATCCACATTCTCAGATCTAAGAAATTATTAACACTCTTCCACACACAAACAAAACATCCTTTTCACCCGAAACCAAGATCTTATTACACGGAAAGCTTTAACCCCTAAAGGTGTATTCTTTTTTCTGAAAACTCCCACAGAATGGGGCAACTCAGAGAATTCTAATGAGACTCCTAACATCACATTAACGTTAAAGAAGCTTGGTACAATGAGTTAAGAGTTTAAAAAGAATTCAGGTATTAGGATAAAGTTTCCCATCCTTAGGCACATTTTTGCTCAAGTGGGTTGGTGTTTAAAACAGACATGGAACTATTTTAAAGTTGCTGTTGGAGACTGACATTAATGTCCAATAATGGAATATTTTTGTGTTCTGACATTCAGTCAAAATTTTGATTTCATGGTACACATGTCAAAGAAACATTTCCTGCTACCTCCAAACTCTAAGCTCCTGTATGTCTGTTACTAGAGTGAGGGTGTTGACGGGAGTTAAGTGATGCTAAATATACAGCTTCCCACTAATATCTCAATTCAGCAAGTGCTAAGCAGAACTGGGCTTACTACTCTTTAAGTGGAAACTATTTTCTTCTTTCCCTTCCTCCCACTCTACCACCAAAGGTAACCAAAGCCTATAAACAGACTCATATTTCGGGACTCTGTTCCTAAAGACTCCCTATTATTATTACCTGTTCCAAATGTGACCCTTTTCTTACTCACTGCTCTTTCAAATGACTTACACAAAAACCAAAACCAAAAAGCATTTTGAATGAACTACCTTCTTCTCTGCTTCATACTCAGCCCAAGCTGCTTTTCTTTCTTCTTCAGTCAACTCTTCTTCTTCTTTGTGGTCCAAAAGAGAATCATGTTCATGATATCCTACAATGTGTTCTTTATGTATTTGAAGAAGTTCTGCAAGTATGGTGTCCTGTTTAGAGGGGTTGAAATAACAGAGAATTATTTTTTTCTCTCTGGATCCTATCTCCATAGTTCTTTTGTCTATTGTCAGACTAGAAACTAGACACTGGCTGCTACACATATTTCTGATATATATGATATAAATTACTTAGAAAACAGTCACAATACATGCAACACCAGCCTCTTCTGTAAGAACTTCCTATATAACAATGTTTATATAAGCATGTTTTAGGCGTTCACAATGTTTTAAATGTGGTTTTTTTTTTTTGAGGTTTTTTCCTCTAACTTTTTTCTAATTTTTCATGTACATTTTGTTTTGTATTTGTTCTGAGTTGATTATAAATGCTAATATAAGTCTGCTTAAATCAGAGATTACATTGGATGCTTGTGCTAAAAATCATGGCTACTACTGTTTATACATATTTATCTTTATTTCTTTCACAATCACTTTGGCCACCAGCCACTATACTAACGAAAAGCAAATCTAAATTAATCTAAACAGCTACAGGACAGTTTCACTGAACATACAGTCCTTATATTTCAATTGTAGAAAGGTCAATTATAAATTACATTGTAAAGATGCATGGGTCAAATTTAAACTGATACATACTGTTTATCATTTTATTGTCACAGTGGGTTTTTTTTTTAAGTCATAGTGTCTTAAGTCAGTCTTTTAAGGTTAAAAAAATTTAAAAGCTAAAAATTGGGATCATTTATATACTTAGTAAGAACAACCAAATTCCTGCTCTGTGTAATTATGATTATGAGAGAGAGACAAAGAGAGATTGGGAGTAGGGGGCTAAAGTGAACCATAGATATGTTACTTGCTAATAAAAAATTAAAATACTCACAAGTTGTTTATTAAGAAATCACAGATGAAAACCTGGATATATAAAAGGCAAATTAACTCACTTTACAAAAGGATTTTTCATAGCCTCTAACAGCAAGTTCTCTTAGAACACACTTTCTAAATTGAGTGTGAATCTAGTGAAGGAACATAAATAACAGAGCAAAGGAAAGGTTGCAGAGGTATAAGTACATTAAATTTAAATTTAATCTACATCTAGTAATGCTTAATGCCTTCCTAAGTTTTAGCATAGACAAATCCCACACTTGAAAATAATTCTGTCTTTACATCTTCATCCACCCCCAGAGTATTACAACACATGGTAGGAACTCAAATGTCTGTTAAATAACTCAAGATGAAAAATTCAAATCATGAGGCCCTAAGATTTTTTCTGTACAATAGGAAATGCTGACACTACTTCCAAATAATCAGAATATTTGGTATCATTTAAACAACTTTTTATTTTGCTACCCTAATAAATATTTAAAATAATTATTTCATCATTCCATGAGATAAAAGGAATTGATTTCATTAATGAATACAACTGTAATTGAGATTTTATACTTCATTCTGACATGATACGCTATTTCTTTTGTTGAAAACCGAAAACATTAGAGGCCACACATAGGGGAGGGCTAAAGAAAGCCTAATGGTGGAATACATAAATGCTAACAGGTTTAGTTCTTTTGAAACACTAGCTAAACATTTCTCTTCTATACCAGTGTAGAAATCTGTCATCAAAGCTGACTTCCCATGCCTATGCCATATAAAAGAGGTTTATCATCAGTAGACAGATCTCCAAAGTTCACAGTTACTGACCAGGTAGGCAGGGAGATAGGCCAATATGAATTAAATTCTATTAAAAGATAATGCTTCTTCAGATGTATGTCTCCCATGCGCACCCCCCCAACTATGACTCAAGAGAGAGGTATATAATAAAACCAGATACACTGACTTATATTTTTAGCAAGTGACCATGCCAAATACAATTAGAAAAGTCAGCTATTCTACAGAATACCAAATAAATTACAAGGTAGAAATGTTCTATGGATAGTCCCTAATTTTACTTCTGCCTAGCAATAAGTGATGTTCTTAACCATAGTCAAAAATAACTTCATTTCTCTAAGAAAGCAACCTAAGGTGGGGGGTGGGAGGGATGGGGTGGCTGGGTGATAGACACTGGGGAGGGTATGTGCTATGGTGAGCGCTGTGAATTGTGTAAGACTGTTGAATCACAGACCTGTACCTCTGAAACAAATAATACATTACATGTTAAAAAAAAAAAAAAGATAGTAGGAAGGGAAAAATGAAGGGGGGAAAACGGAGGGGGAGACAAACCATGAGAGACTATGGACTTTGAGAAACAAACTGAGGGTTCTAGAGGGCGGGGGGGTGGGGGGGTGGGTTAGCCTGGTGATGGGTATTAAAGAGGGCACGTATTGAATGAAGCACTGGGTATTACACGCAAACAATGAATCATGGAACACTACATCAAAAACTAATGATGTAATGTTTGGTGATTAACATAATAAAATAAAATTAAAAAAAAAAAAAAGAAAGCAACCTAAGGGAAAGACCAAGAGAATTGTGTGCTAGGAGCTGATTTACTTTCAGCTGTGCCACTGATTCTCTCTGTTACAATGAATAATAATTTAGTCTAGCTATAACTGTCAGTTGAACAAAATGAAATCCTATCCATTCACATGTATAACAGGATGATATGAGAATAAGCAGAAATAGATGAAACACCCAAATCTTTGGAAATAAATCTTATGTCAGTTAAGTGCAGTGTTTATTTCTCAATTATAAACACCAGAGTTCATATATTAATTACTCTTTTATGGCTAGAGAGAAAGCCTTTCCAGAGATTGCATGTATGCAATGTGCATGTGCAGGCACGCACACACACTCTCATTTATACCCTTTAAAATATGTCTGAACTATCAGGGAGTTTTATCAAGTCAGTCCTTATCATCCTATAATTTCAAAGTCCAAACTCATCACCTTGGAATTGGTAGAAACCCATGCCCAGAGAGGCAAAGTAACCTGTTCCAATCACACAGCTCAGACTAGCTGGGACTAGAAGCTGAATTTTCTGACTTCTTTCCAGTGATCATTCTATCACACTATAAAGAATGTTTTCTTGAGGCATAGTTCCTCCATTTCCCAGATCTGTTCTCAAATAAAAAACACTACCCTGAAGGATTTTGAGGTGGGAGAAACCTAAGTATGTCTATTTTTTCCGTCACTTTTAACACTTTTGTACTTTTTGAAGTTTTTTAAAAAATATGAATTTTTTAATAAAGGAAAATATAAAAACTGAAGCAAACACAATTCTCAGACACAAACCTGTAAAAAACCAGTTCATGCTTAGCCTAAACCTGACATGAACTATTTTACCATTTTCATCTTCAGGAGATACTCATTTTAGGAAACACCACTTCCAAAACATTTTAATGTCTTCTCCCCACCAATTTCAGATTTAAGATCTATCCTCTTAAGTTAAACATGATTGCTTTATTAAGGTCAGATTATGGTAGAGGCTCAGCTTCTGTCCATGCAATAACTTTCCTTTGACCCACAGTCAACTAAAATGCCAACAAGTTAGAGGAAAAGTGCATGTGACTTTATTTTGTATCATTAAAAATTTTTGGACCCTTTTCCTAAAACATTAGCTCCCTCCTAACATCAAACCAAATAACCACTCAAATTGTTTCTACTGGCTACAGACACTCCCTTCTTTTCAAAGAACTTTAAAAAAAATTTAAGGAAACAATGCCAATTTCCTATTATAAAACCTAGAGATAACTAACGGCACCATCTGTCATATATTTCTCCACACATTTACACTTTACACTCACACTCACACATGCTTTTACATAAAAATGGGATTGTACTATAGCCAAACTGTGGAAAGAGCTGAGATGCCCTTCAACAGATGAATGGATAAGGAAGATGTGGTCCATATATACAATGGAATATTACTCAGCCATCAGAAAGGATGAATACCCAACTTTTACATCCACATGGATGGGACTGGAGGAGATTATGCTAAGTGAAATAAGTCAAGCAGAGAAAGTCAATTATCATATGGTTTCACTTATTTGTGGAACATAAGGAATAGCATGGAGGACATTAGGAGAAGGACGGGAAAAATGAAGGGGGGAAATCGGAGGGAGAGACGAACCATGAGAGACTATGGACTCTGAGAAACAAACTGAAGGTTTTAGAGGGGAGGTGGGTGGGGGGATGGGTTAGCCAGGTGATGGGTATTATGGAGGGCACGTAGTGCATGGAGCACTGGGTGTTATACGAAAATAATGAATCGTGGATCACTACATCAAAAACTAATGATGTACTGTATGGTGACTAACAATAAAATAAAATTAAAAAAAATTTCTTTAAAATGGGATTGTACTATAGTTTTGAAAACCACTTTTCTGAATTAGTATCTTTCCATGGACATCATTTTACATCAAATACAAACTATCATTTTTAATGGCTGTAAGGTGCTTACAAATTATACAGATAAACCTTATAATCTATTTAATTATTCTTCTATTTAAGGGTTTATTAATACTTAGGCCACTTCCAGTTCTTCATTATTACTAAATCTGCAACAAAATAGGTTAACGGACAAATTTTAGTGTATTTCAACTACTTGTTCATACAATAACTATGCCAATAATATTCAAGGACTTAAGTATGTTTACCACAATCTTCATTTTAACAAAGAAAAGACACTATATGTGTTAACTGACTTTTATAGGAACAAGATTCATTTACATAGTTCAGAAGCAGCAGGGCAAAAATCTTTCTTTCCTCTAGAGTGCTGTGTGAGACACAAATAACAGAAAGAAGATACAGAATTTCTGATATAAACTGTTTCTACATCTTTGTAAATTAATTGTACCATACTGTTAATACAAGAAACAGATGATGAGATTAAGACAGCAAAAAAAACGTGTAACAGGATTCTCAGAATATTTCTTTGGGAAAAACAGTTTTGCAAAGTCTAGAGCAAATTATATAAGTTAATAAAGAAAAATTTCATCTCAATATACAACACAATCGGTGGAAAGGTTTTTTGTTTCTTCTCTTTGAAGCATGCATTTATTAGTTGCTATAGCAACACTATTATTGAAAACAATACTGGAACAGAATCTATAATCACTAGGCCAACAGTCGTGAAAATGAGGTTTAAATTATATCCAAATGTGTACCTTTTCTTTGTCTAAACTTTATTTTTCCTTCAATAAGTGAAAAAGCTTACAAGCTGGGGAAAAGCATGGTCTATATTCTAGTTAAGAGCTACATTAGTTTAAGCTTTAAAAATGACTAGTTTAATTAATGAAACAAAATTAATGATAAATTAAATGTTTAAGTTCATTTACTTATAAGTTTAAAGTATTTGGCAAGCTGACAAAAATTCCCATCTAGTCAATCCTGAAATTCAACCTTGAAAATAAAATTTTTAAAAACAATCAAGTCTTTGCCTGAGGGTAGGGGTGCGGGTTTGCCGTGTTTCAAAATATTTTGCTTGCCATCACTTTGAATTTGAATTCTATAATCTCTGGAAATAAAATGCCACTGGAATACTTAAGTGCCACAGGACCCACTCAAAAAGCTATGAAAAAATTCCTTTTATTACTTCAATAAGTCTAGATTTTTAGTAAAGAGACTTAATATTCCTGATGAAAAAAAAAAGTTTTTACTTTCAAATTTGAAGGCTGTTTTTTCCCAAACCACACTGGAAAAAAAATAAAAGCAACATACTTGATAAGTAACTAGAGAGATACTGAATAAAGTTCACATACCACCTCATATCAGATTTTTAGATCAAGAGCACATACTTTTGCCAAAGAGCATTTATAAACATATCTAGATTCCCAAATTATAGGTAAAAGTAAGATAGTGGTAACTACAAAACTTGTCACTTTCAAGGAAGGAAAAGGCAGGCCTACCACACTGACTTTGGTGGAAGGTAAGAGCCAAAGTCTCCTTTGATCAGAAGAATGTTTTCTACTCAATTTAACATTCAAGGAACTAGAAAGTATACTTAGCATTTAACCTTTAAAAATTTGTTATCCATTATAATTACTACATAAGCCACATATCATTCACTGTTGAGGTAAAGAGTGTCAGTCAAGATTTTATATGACTAATGACTTTCTAGAGGTTGCAGCTTTCCAAGTAGAGCCTGAATTGGAACTGGATTCTCATGCTATACAATGTGCAGTTCATATTATCTCTTTATTTCATAAACACTGTTAACATCCTCTAACTCAACTATAGGTATGCTAATAAAAAGGATATAAATAGAAGACATGTGAAATAGGAATGAAAGCAGATATTTAGCAGTTCAAATTACATTTTAAAGAAAGAAAACATTAAAAAGGTAAAGTAATAAGAACAAAATACACAAATAAGGCCATCTAGTGATTCTTATATTGACCAAATCTCTCATGCAATTTATATTCCTTTAAGGGTCCAAAGTAATGAATATGATGTAAAAATCTTGGTCATGAAAACATCAGTAACTGAAGAGACAGAAGGAGGCATTCACCTACTTAATTCACCCAGAAGTATCACAGCCTACATTTTCCACTATTCCTAAAATGTTACAAGACATCTGAATCAGCCAACCTAACCGATCAAGTAACATACTTTAGGATATTAATATACAGATACTGTGGCACTCAAGTACCTTATATTAATTCAGGATCACTGATCATTCCAACATGTTAGTTATGTCCTTCTGAACTCCCCTAAATGAAAATGGAAAACAGTGAAAGGACAAGCCTTGCTTTCCAGGTTTCTCTCTACAACAGACAATTTCATGACCAGACTGTTTGAAATATAAACACCAATATAATTTTGCTGATCTGATAAAAAGACCTGTGTCAGCCTTTTGAATTTCAGAGGAAAATTTAATGGCAAGACTTAGTTTAAATTTCATTTTATATATATATATATATATATATATATATATATATATAACTTTGTGAATTGGGAGACTTTATGTATAGTGGTTAAGATCACAGGCTCTAGAGTACTGCTATCCAACAGAACTCTGGGCAATGATGGAAATGTTCTGTCTGTGCTGTCCAATGGGAGCTACATGTGACTTCTAAGCACCGGAAATGTTACTAGTGTGACTGAGGAACTAAAAGTTTAATTTAATTTAATATATTTAAATGCAAATGTAAATAACCACATGTAGCCAGCTCTTGTATTGGACAGTGCAGACCTACAGTCTTACTGGGTTTAAATCCTAGTTCTAACACTTATTGGGGCCCTATGTCTTTGAGTGAGTCATCTCTCTGAATCTCAGTCTCCTGGTCTGTAAAATCAGCCTAATAAGTATCTACTTCACAAAATCTACTGTGGAGATTAAATACTACACATGAAGTGCTTAAGCACTGTGCCAGGTTTATGATGACCTTTGCATTGCTAAATCTGATGGTCAATTCTCAGACCTGATCCTGTTGATCCACCAGCAACATCTGATAGAATTTAATCCTTTTCTTGACCAAAATATTTTCTTTTCTTGGTCAGCTAACTGGAAGAATTCTACTGGTGTTCTTTACTACTTTCTCTTACTTCCAACACCTTTTCTAAAAGTCTAAAGCACCCCCCCACTTTAAAAAACAATGTATTACCGTACAGAGAGAGAGAGGTTTTACACTTTAACCAAGTTTTTCTAATGAAAAATTCAGATGTTTGATAGGAAAGATTGTTGGATATCAGAATTGTCCTAGAAAATCCTAGATACATGGTTGTCATAGAAGGACCAGTGAGTTATTACCTGTTCTGCGAATATATATATGTTAAAAAAATTTTTTTGCTCATGTTTAAAGGATACCTCTCATTGCCTAAAATGAGAGCATGATAAGCCAGAGCATTTTATTTATGTTAAAGTTAAGTCAATTTGTTGCTCTTATTTTACTAGAGATTGAGGCAGAGAGAGCAAGTGATTTGTTAGTAAATTTTTTTATGTTTATGTAAAGATAAACGGCCTTATTTGACTTTTTTCTTTCTCTTTTTGAATTCTAACTTTGCCATTTAATAGTTCGATGATCTCTTGGAACCAATTCCCTTACTACAAAGGGATAATACCATCAGTAACTCATGGAGTTATTGTAAGAATTAAATAAGAGAATGTATTTAAAGGAACATAGCACAAGCACTCAGTATGTATTACTCCTTTTGCTTCACACTTTGCCTTATCCTGTATTTTTAAAAAATATTAATGTCTTTTTATACATTATCTATAAAACATTCTTGCCAGAAATATCTGCCATGAATTTAATCAAGCCTTTGGGTCTAATTTCCAGTTTATAGAATATGTAAGAGATGGAAGTTCAAACACACCACCAGGAAATAAATCCAGAATGGAGAGAGGATGAGTGCACTAAATTAAAAGGAATAGAAAAATGAAATACAACAATCAAATACAGTGTGTGTACCTTGAACGGAACCTGATTTGAACAAAGAAGCTATAAGACATTTTCAAGACAAGTGGAGTAATTTGAATACAGGTATGGTATTAGATGATATTAGGAAATTAAGAAGTTATTAATTTTATGGAATAGTGGTTATAGAAGGGATGTCTATTTTTTGAAATGTCTTTATATTTTAGAGATTTATACTGAAATATTTACAAGTGAAGTATCATAATCTTATAATTTAAATATATACATATAATTTGGGGCACCTGGGTGGCTCAGCTGGTTAAGCATTTGACTCTTGATTTTGGCTGAGGTCATGATCTCAGGGTCATGAGATCGTGCCCTACATCGGGCTCTGCACTCAGCAAGGAGCCTGCTTAAGATTCACTCTCTCTCCCTCTGCCCCTCTCCCCACCCCACTCACACTCTCTCTCTAAAAAATAAATACATAATTTATAAAAATATAACTTAAAATATTTCAGAAAAATAGAGGAGGCAAATGTGGCAAAATATTAGCAATTACTAAAACTAGGTGATGGGTGTATGAGTATCCATTATATTTTTCTAGTTTGAAAATTTTCAAAATAGGAAAAAATTTTAAATTAACCATTTTTTCCTTATTTTCTTAGCAATAATGGAGACAGATAACACTAGACAATGTGACAGAATTCTGGGACAGCACAAAGTCTGAAAGATGTGTCAATATCCTTTTTACCCCTAGTTAGCTCTATATTTAACCTATCAAAAACAGTTTTCTAAAGCTGGGATCTGAATTCAAGTCACCTCTCTATAGATTTTTTTTTTTTTAAAGCTAAACTGAATGCATAATTGCATGCTAACACTGTTCTAAGAACTTTACACAGAGTATCTAATTTTCACATTAACTCTATGAAGTACATACTGTTATTATCACCATATAACTGATGAGATTTCTAAGACCATGAATCAGCATGGGCTGCTGGCTCCCCCCCACCACAATCAACCCACGGAAACTACAGAAAGGAAAAAGAAACATAAATTCCAGGAACTTACAGGCAAACACACATGCAAACACACACACACAACACACACACACACCATCCCTAGTGTGACAACAAACTGGCACCATATGCCATTTGAAGCAGAGTTACTGAAAAAATGTACCAATAATTCAAAATAAGCATTTCAGGAAATAAGGAAAGGTATTGCAAATATGAAATTCAAACAAAAATTATCTAAAAAGAGCCAAAATGAAATATTAGAGATAAGAAATAATCACTAAAATAAATAACTCAATGGATAATACAAAAAGCAGAAGAGATACAGCTAAAAAATAGTGAGCTAGGAGATCAGAATGAGGCAAAATAAAAGCTGTAAGATATGGAAGCTAAAAGCAGAAGGTCAGGCATTTACTAATAACAGTCTCAGAAGGAGATGAAAAAAATGAAGAGGATGAGATTTTTGAAGAACAACAGACATAAGTATCTTGGAATTATAGATCAAGAAACTGAGGCACAGAGAAGTCAAATAACTTGACGAAGGTCAAGATTCAAATCCAGGTGGTCTTTCTCAAGGGCTCTTATTCTTAATGACTATGCTGTACTGACTTGGGGCTAGAGGTAAGTTCAGCATCCAAGATACTTAAAAAGGACTAGGATCAGCTTTGCCACCCTAGGATTTTGCAGTAACTAAAGGATAAAATCTATATTCTCCAGTATTACACACCTTGATAACACTGAAAATGCTTTTTCATAAACCCATAGTATTGATCAAGAAGTATGAGGATGTGAAGAAAAGGGGATACTTGTGCACTGTTGGTGGGAATAGAAATTGATACAACCATTATGGAAAATAGCCTGAAGGTTCCTCAAAAAAATTACAAATAAAACTATCATATGATCTAGTAATTTCACTTCTGGGTATTCATCAGAAGGAAAGAAAAACAATCAAAAAGATACCTGAACCCCCACATTCATCACAGCATTATTTACAATAGTCAACACATGGAAACAACCTAAGTCCACTGATGGATGAATGGATAAAGAAAATGTGGTACACACAGACAATGGAGTATTATTTGGCCATAAAAAATAAGGAAATCCTGTCAATGCAATAACATGGAGGGACCTTGAGGGCATCATGCTAAGTGAAATAAGTTAGACTGAGAAAGACGAATACCTATGATCTCACTTACATGTGGAATCTAAAAAGCTGAATTCATAGAAACAGAGTAGAGTGGTGGTTACCAGGAGCTGCAATTGTGTGTGAAATGGGGAGATGTTTGTCAAAGGGTAAGATGAATAAATTCTGGTGATGTAATGTATAGCATGGCAACTACAGTTAATAATACTGTAGTGTATATTTCAAAGTTACTAAGAGAATTGATCTTAAAAGTTCTTATCACAAGAAAAAAAATTTGTTTAACTATGTGTGGTGATGGATGTTAACTAGACTTACTGTGGTGATCATTTAGCAACATATACATATACTGAATCATCATTTTGTACACCTAAAACTCTATGTCAATTATATATCAATGAAAAAGAAAGTGGGAAATTAAAAAAAAGGAGTTGTGAAGTCATATCAAAGGAGAGTGCCTCAGTTTACTTCTTCCACAAGTTTAATCACGTAACAAATTAATGTCAGCACAGTAGAGTGTAGTGGTTAAAGAGTATGGGGTCTGGTTATGGCACTGAGATCAAATGCAGGTGTCACCATTTCTCTGTTATAATTTCATCATCTATAAGATAAAAACAAACTGTACCGGCTTGGTAAGGTGGCTATAAGAATTAAAAAATAATAACAATAAATAAATGATTCAATACGAGTAAAGCCCTTAGTACAGTGTCTGGCATAAAAAGCACTCAATAAATGTTAGCTACTGTTTATTTTATTCTTAATTCAAAGGTTTAGCTGATAATACCTATAAAGGCAAATCATACTACTACATACCTGATAGCTATAAAACAGTGGTGGACCTTGTTAAAAATACAGACTCCCAGGGCCCACTCCCAGAAACTGATTCAGTAGGTCTAAGAAGCAGCCAGGAATCTGCATTTTTATCAAGCTGCCAGGTGATTCTGATGCTATTCAGAATCTATTCAGATGCTATTACTCTTAGTCTAAGAACTACACACAAGAAAAAACACTATTTTAATTTTATTATGTTATGTTAGTCACCATATATCATTAGTTTTTGATGTCGTATTTTAAAGGCGTGTCAACCACTGCCTTACAACCGTCAGCTTGCAATTATAGGACAAAAACTCATTTGTTCACTTGTCACATTTTTAACAAATACTTGCTATGTGCTAGCTATTATGCCAGGTGCTAGGAATATAGTGATGAAGATTCACTGACACAATCCCTACCCTCACAAGCCAGTAGTAGGAAGCTTATAATCTAGAAAGAACAGACATATCTTTTAATTTGTCTACAAAGCCAAAAAAAGTTCCTGCTTTTGAATTCCTAATGAATTTTGAATTCCTAATAAATGAATTAAAATTCGTTTAATCAGTGAGCATTTACTAAATATAAACCTATTTTAAATTTCAGAATTTCCATAATCTTGAGTAGCAGATCTTTCTAGTGTTTCAAAAGGAGACACTTCCTGAAGTCTACCTCACACATCCTCCCCAACAGAATCTTGCATTCCACCCCCAACTCTGCCAGTAAGGTGGCCTCATAGATGTTGATGTTTCCATTAGCAGTGATTTGCAAGGCATCCTGCCAGGGTTAGGGAGGCTGCTATTCAGGGGCATCACTGGCACCAAAGTCCATTTAATGCATATGTTTTCCCTAAAATACTTGGTAACCTTGGCTCCTTAATAATTTTTGTGTTATAACGTGATATAATCAAAATAAGATACAAAGCAGCACTTTAGGGGCGCCTGGGTGGCTCAGTCATTAAGCGTCTGCCTTCGGCTCAGGTCATGATCCCAGGGTCCTGGGATCAAGCCCCGCATCGGGCTCCCTGCTCCCTGCTTGGCGGGAAGCCTGCTTCTCCCTCTCCCACTCCCCCTGCTTGTGGTTCCCTCTCTCGCTGTGTCTCTCTCTCTCAAATAAATAAAATCTTTAAAAACAAACAAACAAACAAAGCAGCACTTTAAATAAAGCATGGTCAGGGGGGCCTGAGTGGTTCAGTTGGTTAAGCATCTGCCTTCAGCTCAGGTCATGATCCCAGGGTCCTGGGATTGAGCCGCATGATGGCTCCCTGCTCAGCGGGGATCTTGCTTCTCCCTCTGTCCCTCCCTCCCCGCCCCCCCGCTTGTGCTCTCTCTCACTCACTCTCTCTCAAATAAATAAAAAATCTTGGAAGGAAGGAAGGAAAGCAAGCAAGCATGGTCAGTCTGTTGTTTTTCTGGTTTGTGGAGGGACACTAGAAGCACCTCTTCACTTTAAAACTACAGAGGTATCAGCTGGCTATAAGGTAGACAATTCTTCTAAAGTCGTATGTATTATTTAAGAAAAAATCCTTGAATGTTAGAAAGGGTAGTAGTTTATAGTCAAATGCATGCTAACATCATTAAAAGTGATTATCAATATCTAGTATTATTCACTCTTGATTATAATTGATCTCTCAAAGAATTCAAGCCTCAAATACCTGTCTCTTCTACAGTCTAGCTGAGATTACTGCCTGCCTCTGGACCCTAAATGTTTTTAGTCTTCTACTAATCTGTCATATGTCAAGCTTAATCTCCTAAGGATCAGGACTTCCCGACTTCTCTGAAATTCTAAAAATTTATGTCTATACAGGTTTCAGAGAAATGAACCAAGTATAATGGCAATATTAGTAACAATTATGGAAACAAAAAGAGCAGCTAATATTTGAGCACTTACTATGTGTTAGGCAGGGGCTTTATGTGGATTATCTCCTTTGTGAGAAAGGTACTACTATCTTACGTTCTTGAGGTAAGTGAAGCTTGGAAAGCTTATGTGGCTTGCCTAAGATTACATCCTAAAAAGAGCAGTTGACAGGTGACTGTAAAAAGGAACAGGCTTAAACCATTTGCTCTTTTTACTAGGTATCAACCATCCCGGAAAACACTGGATATAATTATAACCTACAAAGAAGTTGTAAAATTAAAACAGTTTCTCTAGAGTACATTATGATTTCTGATGCTCTATTCTTATTCAGGTGAATAATCATTTTTATGCCAGTGAATACAAAGAAACAATACTAGAACTTGTTTTATTAAATAATAAACATGTAACTTGTAATAAAAGAGGCAGAGAAGTAGGAAACAATGACATCAAACCTCATATATGCTTCAATTATGAGCATGGCTCCTTATAGGTACATGTCAACAAAAACTGGGTTCATGTGCCACCATGTGGTTAATATGCTATAGGTTACTGACACTTGCCCTACAATTAAATGGGTCCTTTTGAACTTTTATTCCTAAAAATAAATGTATGAAAGTTCCCTAAATAAGTTGATTAGCTATTTTAGACTTCACATCAAATTTTTTAGTGAGTATATTTCTCTCTAATGTTAAAAAAGACTAAGATAAAACCCCTGTATTAACACTGCACAATAACATCTCTGTTCAGTAAACTATGCTCTGAGGTATTAAAACTTTAATAAAGGAGTAAAGACAAAGGGAGAAAACTGTACACAAGATCAGGGTGGAGGAAGCAGACCTAAAGCCTCACTTTGGATACTTTAGTTTAAATCTCCATTTTGTTCTCTCTATAATTACCAACACGCAGTACACCTTTAAAAAGACAGGCAGTACAGTGCTAGAAAAGGGAAGTACAAAAAAACTTTTATGCCAGGTTTACTGACTTTTGTTTTCTTAATAAAGGGTACAGAGCTTAGGCTGTATACTCACTTAAGCATATTAGGAAACATGACCCTGACCAAGATTTGCATCTCTGCTATCTGTGTAATTCATAAGTTTTTTTATTATGTTCAGTTAGCCAGCATATAGTACATGATAAATTTTTGTTGTAGTGTTCAATAATTCATTATTCATAAGTTTACTACCAGAAAAAGATACTTGGTCTAACATAGTCTACATAAACGTTAACAGAAGCAAGTTATTACTTTAATAGTTAAAAAATAAACAGTTAAGAATCAGTCAACAAATCTTTATCACTAGAAACTTATGTTAAAATGTTAAGTTTAGATAATGTTGGAAGTTTCAAAATGGCTGAAAACATTATTACCCTGAACAACTAAAGAGCTGCACCAACACTTTGTAGACATGATTCAGGAGACCCTAAAATCAATATATTTAAAAAATAGGTTCACAGGACCACAAGACTGTTATATTTCAAAAAAAGAAAAGCAGTACCAACAACAGCAAGAAACCAATGAGGGGATTTAACAAAATATAATTCATGGGGTGGAGTGGAGAACAGAGCTGACTAAAATAGCTAATTCAGTATAGAACTGAAGACACGAATTAAAAACTCCAATTCTCTTCCTTTCACACACCTGCTGTGACAGACAGATCACTCTTCATTTCAATTTTACTACTTGCAATAATAAGTCTGACACTGCCTTTCAATGATAACATGGATCATTAAGGAACAATAAAAAGTCCAGTTAAATATCACTATAAAGGCGACTCGGATTTCAAAAAAGGCCATATAAAAGTGCCAGCATTATATAATTCACTATGGATGAAAGAAAAGGAGCAAAGGATATAGTTCTTGCCTTTAAAGAGCTGCAAAGATAAAAAGACAAGAAAAACAGTCAAGTGGTTAATAAATTAACTCTGAGATATTAAATCTAATTTTAAAAAATTAAAAAAAGAAAAGTAAACAACAGAAATATAGGAGGAGGAGTTATATAATAATTAAAGAGAAAGTGATAAGGCAGAAAAAGATATAATAATCACATACCAAGTAAACTGAAAATAAGCACTTCAAGAAATATCAAAGGGCAATGAAAATTAACTCAAAAGGCATGCAATTTAATCATTATTTAGATAATAACAATTTGAAGGGGAAATGAAAATATATCATTTTTAGCAGTCTTTCATCTTGAACATGATGTATAAAAAAGAAAGGTGCTTGCAACTGTACTATAATAATAGGAACCAACTCTGAAATGTCTTTAATAAGAGCAGGTTCAAATACTAAGAAATCCCTCACTATGAATATCAAAAACACCCACTTGTACCTATTTCAGAGAAGACCAATTTTCAAATTATTAAAGGAAATCAAAACCAAACAGTAATGGGCAAAGTTAAGTGAAATTCTAAATATAAGCCTAGGGAACAAAGTTAACATTTACTGAGTACCTACACTGTGCTTGGTACTTCTCTAACCCCACTGCTGCCACCTTACTTCAGGCCTGCAATACCTCTCTCATCTGGACTATAAAATGCTATTAAAAATAGCATCCTAATCATGGAACACTACATCAAAAACTAATGATGTACTACTGTATGGTGACTAACATAACAAAATAAAATAAAATTGAAAAAAAATAAAAATAGCCTCCTAACAAGTATCTTTACTTCTACTTTCCTTTCTCCAATCCATCCTGAACACTGATACCCTAAATGATTTTCTAAAATGAAAATTTGATTTTGGTGGTTTTCTTAAAATCATTACAATAGATCCAATAGCCTATAACACATTGTCCAAATTCTAACTTCTATGATCTGATTCCCGTCTGTCTCTCCAGTCTTTTATCTCTTCCCCATGCCTACCCTCCCTTACTCTACCACTATCTCCTTTTACTCTATTATTTTTAAACTACTTGAGGCTCCTAAAACTTGCCATGCTGTTTGATGCATATGTTTTTTTCCTACTCTTCCTCTTGAAGGGCCTTCACCTTTTGCCCTCATAGCAATGCAAACAGCTACTCACTTCTATTTTCAACATCAGTTCAAGTCCTCCTAACGTCAATTCCCCATCTCCAGCTTTTCCAAGAAAGAACTGAATATTCCTTCCTTGATGTCTATACAGATTTATATTATGGGACCCATTAGCTTTTATTACATTTACTTGCTTACAGTACATTGATGAGACTCCTTAGGAGCAGGAACCTAGTCTTGTTTACCAATGTATCCTTAGTAACCAGCATAATAATTGGTACTTTGCAGGTATCTGAAAAGCTTTTAATGAGTAAATAAGCTTCATTATTTAGGTAAATTTTTCACTGCCTACCTATTGAAAGCTACAGTCTAGCATCAGTTACTGAGTTCTCTCATTTATTTTCTTGAAGTGTTTGATTCACTCCATAACCATCACCCTATTATATGTCCTCATCCTGCATTTTACTAACAGGCTAATTTTCCAAAAGCCTACATTCATCATATAACAGGTCCATTCATGAACTTATAGTGAATACTATTTTAAATCCAAATGCTCCATTTACCTTTTATGGCTCTCCATAAGCTGGCCCCACCTTATCCACACCTCACCCATCCAATTTCAACTCTTTATCTGGCCAATTTCTTTATCATACCTTGAGTCTGGTACATAAATCATTATCTTTCCCTTTGCCCAAATTGTTTCATCCTGCATTCAAACCTCATTCTTTCCTAATCCAACCAAATACTAACCACCTTTTATTGGCCAGTCTGATTTTTTTCCACTAAAACTGTACCTGAATGCTCCATTCTCCATTTTTTAACCATATACTATATGGACAACACATTCAGTGCCAGTCATATCAGCACTTCATTTTTTTTTAAATTTTATTTTGTTTTATTATATTAGTCACCATGCATCATTAGTTTTTTGATGTAGTGATTCTTTTTCTTAAAATAATGTTATTTCTCTCTCCCCAAGTAGACTACCACCTCCTTCAGGTAAATCTCATACAATATCCTATTGTATTTCCTTTTAGATCCCTGACAGTTCTTAGTTACTGTGATAGTTAGAAAGGCACTGTGGATACTAGCCCTTTATCTGATATGTCATTTGCAAATATCTTCTCCCATTCTGTCAGTTGTCTTTTGGTTTTGTTGACTGTTTCCTTTGCTTTGCAAAAGCTTTTTATCTTGATGAAGTCCCAATAGTTCATTTTTGCCCTTGCTTCCCTTGCCTTTGGCGATGTTTCTAGGAAGAAGTTGCTGCGGCTGAGGTCGAAGAGGTTGCTGCCTGTGTTCTCCTTTAGGATTTTGATGGACTCCTGTCTCACATTGAGGTCTTTCAACCATTTGGAGTCTATTTTTGTGTGTGGTGTAAGGAAATGGTCCAGTTTCATTCTTCTGCATGTGGCTGTCCAATTTTCCCAACACCATTTGTTGAAGAGACTGTCTTTTTTCCATTGGACATTCTTTCCTGCTTTGT